>NC_086111.1:1330000-1662500 GCF_963921235.1 Mobula hypostoma
ATATTTTGAGCCATCTGAACATTCTGACAAAAGATCTCTGGCCCAAAATGTTAACTGTATTTCTTTTCCACGTACACTGTGCCTGTTGAATGCTACCATTTTTAAAGTTTTTTCATCTTTATTAATAAAGA
The DNA here is from genome assembly GCF_963921235.1 of Mobula hypostoma. Lineage (NCBI taxonomy): Eukaryota > Metazoa > Chordata > Chondrichthyes > Myliobatiformes > Myliobatidae > Mobula > Mobula hypostoma. The sequence goes on from NC_086111.1 coordinate 1,330,132, forward strand.
AACATGTAAACGGAGTGTTAATCAGTTAATTGTTTCTGGTGCCATCATATTCCTTCCTTTGTTCTGCTTTCCACAGAACTTAAAAGAGACACTACAAACCACGCTTTCACATTATTGTAAATAGAGGTAACTATTACTACATCTCATTTAATTAGAAAGTTAATGAGATTAATATAAAAACGAAGAAAAGCTTTAAAGACACAAATTACTAAAAAAAACCTTAAAATTCACACAACTGTAACACGAGTATTCTATGACAATGATATGCATTGTCCAAAAACAACTTGTCGATTGATTTTTGAGCAGGCAGTTCAGTTCCTGAAATAATCAAATTGTCTATTCTGCGTAGAGAAGAATACACAGTCTAATTATCATAGTAAATGGAAATACCCAAGTAACAATTTTTAGTAGTAGTTCCAGGGTTTCCACCCCAAAACCCTGCTGCATCTTTCCAGTGCCAGTCAAAACAAAGGAACAACATAACTAGACTGGACTTGAAAAATAATTCTGGTTAAAGATAACTTTGCCTGAAATACAAGATAAGTAAAGTTAGGAAGGAATTCTTAGTCACATGTATGAGGATTGTTTAGTAGAATTATTTCTTTAACCGATAGTTTTCATATGTTTTATGTCTGGTAGTTCACAACCTTATTACTTGGAAAATCAGCAGAGCACAGCCTTCACCGCCTAGAACAATTCAGCAATCTTACAATTGATATAACTTCACAATATTAGTTAATTTACAAACAACAACACTATCATTCTGTTAGCATATTATCATCAAAACTTTAAGAAAATGATCTAGCAACGGGAAATAAATGCTGCTTGTCAGTAACAACCATTTTCCGAGACTGAATTCCTTCAGTTTTTAGTCTTACAGCACCCTCAGGTGGTGCTCCTCAGAAATCTTTTTTGGTTACTGTAAACCACTTGAAACAAAACACAAAAATAATTTCACAGTACTTGTGTCATGTAGGAATTTAAAAAAAAACAATAAATTGACTTTTATTGAACATTTAATTGCATAACAGTGTTGATGCTTTGCAATAGTTCAACAAAGCTAAAAATATTTTATTGAACATTTCATTTGCAATGTCTCAGGCTCCCACTTAAGTGTCTAACAATAATCAGCCAGCATTGATGGATTCCAGTTACCCTGATACCATTTCTCCATGACCACAATGTCTTTCACCATGCTCATCACTAACAGGGCAAAGATTTGTAGGGAAGAAATCTAAATGGGAATACAGAAAATGAATCTAGTGACATGCTACATTTCATGGTTTTGTATGCTTGAAGCATGTTGTCAACCAGCTGCATGTAGTTTGGTGCTCTGTAGTTGCCAAGAAAATCTTCAACAATATCCTTCCATGCAATTTCCAGTCCACTAGAAGTTCTTCAAATTGCTGGTCATTGATGAGCTGATTGATTTGTGGACCAACAAAAATGCCTTCCTTATTCTTGACATCAGTTATTATGGGAAACATCTGTCTCAAATATTGAAATCCTTGACAGATATTTTTATGCCTGGTGACAGTAAATTCCATTCTTGCAGTCTTAGACCCAGTAATTCTGCTTTTGCCTTTGACAAATCCAAGTCTCTGACCAGGTCATTTGACTCAGGCAGAGTTATCAGATAAGGCTCACTCGACGTAATGGGTTCAAAATCCGTATCAATATCAGTGTTGTTTTCCATTCCTGGCTCATGCATCATGGCACCTTTGTATGGCTCCTCTAAACTCCATGTCTCTGGTACCTTCAGTACTGGAAGACAATGGTCATGCAGCACAGGTCTAATGGCTGGCTGAAGGGAGCTTGGGGTATTCAATGAATTTTTTGTTTTTAGCAGAGAAACCAGACACACTGGTCAGAAAGAAGTAGCAGTATGTCACATGATCCTTTAGCTCTCACCATATCATTGGGATGGCAAACCGCATTGATTTCTGCATATCTTTGAACCAAACTCTAAGATCAACAACAAATATTGAAGAAGTAACGGGTCACGATCTTTCAAGAATCACTTGAGTCTGACATGGTCCCGGAAGATTGGAAGATCGCAAATTTCACTCCACTCTTTAAGAAGGGAGGAAGGCAAAAGAAAGGAAATTATAGGCCAGTTAGTCTAAGCTCAGTGATTGGGAAATTGTTGGAGTCTATTGTTAAGGATTACGTTCTGGGGTAGTTGGAGACTAATGATAAAGTAAGTCAAAGTCAGCATAGGTTTTTTTAATGGAAAGTCTTGTCTGACAAATCTGTTAAAGCTCTTCGAGAAAGTAATAAGCCCGGTTGACAAGGAGAGGCAAGTTTAACAAAATAAAAATCCTGTGCCGTTACAGAAAAGATACTGTTTTGGATAGAGGAATGACTGACAGGCAGGAGGCAGCAAGTGGGAATAAAGGGGACCTTATCTGGTTGGCTGTCGGTGACTAGTGGTGTTCCTCAGCAATCAGTATTGGGACCTCTACTTCTCACATTCTTTGTCAGTGATTTGGATAATGGAATTGATGGCTTTGTGACAAAGTGCGGATAATACGAAAATAGGTGGAGGGGTGGGTAGTGCTGAGGAAGCAATGTGATTACAGCAGGACTTAAGACAAATTAGAAGAATGGGCAAAAGTGTGGCAGATGGATTACAGTGTTTGAAAATGTACGATAACGCCTTTTGGTAAAAGGAAGAATACTGTGGACTATTATCTAAATGACTAGAAGGTTCAAACTTCAAAGGTGTAGAGGGACTTAGGAGTCCTCATGCAAGACTCTACGAAGATTAATTTACAGGTTGAGTCTGTGGTAAAGATGGCAAATGCAATGTTGGCATTTATTTCAAGGGGAATAGAATATAAAAGTAAGGAGATAATGTTAAGCCTTTATAAGACATTAGTCAGGCTGCACTTGGAGTATCGTCAACAGCTTTGGGCCCCATATCTCAGAAAGGATGTGTCAACATTGGAGAGAATCCAGAGGAGGTTAAAGAGAATGATTCCAGAAATGAAGGCGTTAACATATGAGGAGCATTTGGCAGCTTTGGCCAGTATTCACTGGAATTTAGAAGAATGCGAGGAATCTCATTGAAACTTACCGTATCTTGAAAGGACTAAATAACGTGGATGTGAAGAAGAGAATGTTTCCTATGGTGGGGATATCCAGAACTAGAGGGCACAGCCTCAAAATTGTTGGGGTGACCTTTTAGAACAGAGATAAGGAGAAATTTTTTTTAGCCAGAGAATAGTGAATCTGTGGAATACTCTGCTACAGACTGCAATAGAGGCCAAGTCTGTGGGTATATTGAAAGTGGAAGGTGATAGTTTCCTGATTGGTCAGGGCATCAAAGGATATGGCGAGAAGCCAAGTGTATGGGGGTTGAGTGGAATTTGGGATCAGTCATGATGGAATGTCGGAGTAGATTTGATGGGCTGAATGGCCTAATTCTGCTTTCAAGTCTTATGTTGCACAACAAATATGAGGAGCCCAGATTTTACCTTGGTCACCAATTTTATCTCCAAAGTAGAACTTGTAGGCTTCCTTAATAAGAGGAGTTATGCTTCATCTCATCTTTGGCATTTAAGCAGATAGTTGCCAAAAATATCAGAGAAAGTATTGCAGCTATTGCAACATTAGCAGGACATTTTGCTATCACAAATATTCCTAAAAATAGTTAATTTATAATGAGTACACACAATATATGATGCATGTACAGCCGATGTACATGTAAATGCAATGCATAGAACAGCGTGCGCATGATGCCTTTATAGCCTTTCTAAAACCTGTCCTGCCATACAGCATTCACCCTGCCTAAGCATAGAAAAGATACAAGATAGAAAACTTTTCTGCTTATATTGTAGGCAACATTTTAATTGACTTGAATTATGAATTGAAATAACAAATATAGCCGATTTGAAAAAGAAATAAATGATGTGTGATAGGGAAATTTCATGGTGATTTTCATGATCAGCAGCACAAAATCCATTAAGATACACCCAAAAGTATCCAGAAAGCAAAATCTTTGTTGTTCAGTGAGATTAAAGGAGCTAATTGCAAAATTTATCAAGTTGACAAATATTAAAGATAAACTACCTACTGCATGAGACTAGAACAATCGCAGTCTAGAAGCAACCTTAATCAAATAGAATTTAACACAGATTCAGAAGACAGTAATTGGTACCAAATAGAAAATTATGTATTTTCGATAAAGTAGCCTGTGAGTTTCTATAAACATTTATGCACGAATCATTACAAATGCCTGACAAACCTGCTGGAATTCTTTGAGGAGATTACAAGTAGGATAAATGAAGAGGATGCAGTGGATGTTGTATATTTGAACTTTCAGAAGGTCTTCAACAAGGAGCACACATGAGGCTGCTTACCATGTTAAGAGCCATGGTATTACAGGAAAGTTACTGCATGGTTAGAGCATTGGCTGAGTGGGAGACAGCAAGTGAGAATAAAGGGATCCTTTTCTGGTTGGCTGCCAATGACTAGTGGTGTTCCAGAGGGGTCAGTGTTGGGAGCACTTCTCTTTACGCTGTATATCAATGATTTCGATGATTGAATAGATGACTTTGTTGCCAAGTTTGCAGATGATATGAAGACTGGTGGAGGGGCAGCTAATGTTGAGATAAAGGGTAGGCTGCAGAAGGACTTAGACAGATTAGAAGAATGAGTAAGAAAGTGGCAAATGAAATAAAATGTTGGAAAATGCATGGTCATGCACTTTGGTAGTAGAAGTAAATGTGCGGACTACTTTCTAAACCGGGAGAAAATCCGAAAATCTGAGACGCAAAGGGACTTGGGAGTGTAAAGTGTAACTTGCAGGTTGAGTCAGTGGTGAGGAAGGCAAATGCAATGTTAGCATTCATTTCAAGAGGTCTAGAATACAAGAGCGGGGATGTGATGCTGAGGCTTTATAAGGCACTGGTGAGTCCTCACCTTGAGTATCGTGAACAGTTTTGGGCTCCCTGTCCAAAAGATATGTTTGCATTGGAGAAGGTTTAGAGAAAGTTCACAAGGATGATTCCAGAAATGAAAGGGGTTATCATACAAGGAACATTTGATGGCTCTGTGTCTGTACTCGCTGGAATTGGGATTAGAGGGGATCTCATTGAAACCTTTTGAATGTTGAAAGCCCTATACAGAATAGATGTGGAAAGGACTTTTCCCAGGGTGGGGGATTCTAAGACAAGAGGGCACAACCTCAGGGTAGAGAGGCATCCATATAAAACAGAGATGCGGAGAAATTTCTTTAGCCGGAGGATGGTGAATTTCTGGAATTTGTTACCACAGGCAGCTGGAGAAGCCAGGCTGCTGGGTATAGTTAAGGCAGAGCTTGATAGGTTCTTGATTAGGCATGGCATCAAAGGTTACAGGGAGAAGGCCGGGGAGTGGGGCTGAGGAGGGAAACAAAGGATCAGCCATCATTAAATGGTGCAGCAGACTCAATGGGCCAAATGGCCTATTTCCACTCCTGTGTCTTTTGGTCTGATATGTGATGACATACCTTCACCTTATGCAAGCAGATAATGAGTGGAAAGGATTCTTATTTCAAAGGGAATTTTACCAGTTACACAGGTAGACTTAGATATGACAGATGGATCCATTGACACTTGTAAAGTTCTCCATATTATGAAATTAGTCAACTAAGATGAAGAGTCCAATTTTGGGTCTTCCAGCAACAGGGAATAACAACATATGACCAGTCTATGAAACCGATGGGAAATGTTACCGATCTACTTCATAAAATAAATGCTGTAGCTGTAAAATCAGTGACCCCCATTCTTTTCCACGTACCCCTACAATTACATCATACAATTCCAACTAACCTGTCTTTGGGAAATTCTTCTAAGTGCTGTTGAACTCTCAGATATAAAGGATAAATTCCATCTATGTCCATCATATCAAGCATCTGCACTTGAAGAATCTGAGAAAGAACAGAGCCTTTTGGCAAGCCCGAATTCTCCACTGAGTGAATATCTGGAATCATATGAGATTTTGGTTTTCTTAAAAAATAATTATTACAACAAAAAAACTAAAATTGATTTTCATGCTGGAGTTTAACAATCTTCCACTGCAAGTCACATTTTTAATGCCTTCATCCTGATAATGTTATTTACGCATATCTTCATCTGACAGCTCTCATTGTTGAAAGCTGAATATACGTATATTACATAGTTTTAGATAATGGATCAAAGGCACCTACCTCACATTAACAACATACATTTAATGAAACATTTAACTAGAATATTTGTAATTCTAAATAATCAAACAATATTCCATCTTAAAATTTGAAGCAAGCTTTGTTAGGAAGCCCATGCAAGTAGTGCTTTCAAAGAGTGTGACCCAAGTGAGAACGACTAATGATAGGGGCAAAGACGACATTTCTAAATTTAGAGCGCACTGCCTTGATACGAGGTGAGATACAGGTAGCAGAGCTTTTGGTTGAACCCATTAACGGAACTGAGGAGGCTGGCTGACAGAACATCGAATGTATAAAAGGTATGAAGAAGATTTTCAGTAAATTTCCTGCAGTTGGCTATATTAGGGATGGAAGCTGAATTCTTATTAAGATATGGCATGAGAAGCATTGCTTAGGATCAAAGAGGATGTAGATCTCAATTCTTTAGAGTGAAATCCCCATTTATTAATACAGTTTAAAAAACACATGCACCCCCCAACTACTCACAATAGAACCAAGACTGAAGCCAAGAATGGAATTAATTGAAAGAAAAGAACATCTGTGGCAGATGATAAATGCAATCATCTTGCAACTATTGGCAGGAAGAAATTGTGACACACCTGAGAATGAATGTCAAACAACCATAGTGAGTGCGGTATATGTAGAAACTGATCCCATTTAAGCAGGCGAGGAAGGGACCTATAGGAAATGGCTTGAGATTGAAAAACAGAACAGGAAAGGAGTTGACGGTGAATATACCATCACCGTTCACAAGGGTTCAGCGTTTTCCGGCAACTCAATCAAATCGGGAACAAGAGATGGCTACTCACAGCTCCAGGAGAGTTTTTTTTTAATTAAATGTTCGTGGGCTTTCAGCATTTTCCCAGCAGCCCAGTCAAATCAGGAACAAGAGAGGAGGCTACTAACAGGCCCATGCTTGACATCTTAAAAAGAAGCATTCACGGTCTTTCAGCATTTTCCAGCAGCCCAATCAAATCATGATTCATTAACAAGGGCAAATAAAAATAAGGCAGGGACAAGCAGGGCGGCCATTGTGTGAGTGGACCAGTATTTGAGTGGATAGGCTTTGGCTCATCAGACTTCGGCAAGGCAAGAATCTGGTAAGTTTCTTCTTCTTCATTCTTCCTCTGTTAGTATCTAATATAGTGAAGGTGGCTCTAGGGGCTGTGCTGTGTTATTTGTGCAAGGCATGAATAACCACATCTGCCCCAGGTGTAACAAGTTGCAGCTGGATTACCTTCAGAGTTGATAGATGAGAGCTACAGAGGGGTAGTCACCCCTAAGTTGCAGGAGGCAGGTACCTGGGTGACTGTCAGGAGAGTGAAAGGAAATGGTCAGCCAGTGCAGAGTACCCCTGTGGCTGTTCCCCTCAATAATAATCATACTACTTTGGATAGCGTTGGGGGGTAAGTGATGACCTACCGGGGCAAGCCGCAGCAATCAGGTCTCTTGCACTGAGTGGCTCAGTAGGGGAGGCGGGGTGGTGAAGAAGACTGCAATAGTGATATGGGATTCTGTAGATTCAACAGACACCCAGATGGAATGTTGCTTCGTGGGTGCTGGGGTCAGGGACATGGTATTCTAAAGGGGGAGGGTACTTGATACACACTGGCACTAATGGCATAATGTCGGAAAGGGAGGAGGTACCAAAGAGCAAATTTAGGGAGCTGGGCTGAAAGCTGAAAAGCAGGGCCTCCAGTGTATTAATTTCTGGATCGCTGCTTGTGCCATACACAGGTAAGGGTAGGAATAGGATGATTTGGCAGATGAATGTGTAGCTGAGGAACTGGTGCAGGGGGCAGGGCTTCAGACTTCTGACGCATCAGGATCTCTTCCGGGGAAGGTAGAACCTGTACAAAAGGGATGGGTTACACCTGATCCCGAGGAGGACCAATGTCATTGTGGGCAGGTTTTCCAGAGCTGCTGGGGAGGGTTTAAACTGATTTGACAGGGGGGATGGGAAGCTGAGTAATGGAGCTGAGGATGGGGCATTTGGCATACAAGCAGAGGCAATTTGTAATTAGACTGTCAGAAAGGACGGACACGATAATGGAAAATTGCAGTCAGTGGAATAGTTGCAGTGTAATGGGGGGCAAAATCAAAAGGGATGATGGATACAGGACTAAAGGTGTTATATTTGAAAGCAGGCAGTATACAAAATAAAGTAGAGGATCTTATCGCGCAGTTAGAGATTGGCGGGTATGATGCTGTGGGCATGACTAAGATATGACTAAAAGATTATAGATGGGAACTTAATATCCAAGGATTCACAGCGTATCGAAAGGACGAGCAGGAAGGTAGAAGGCGTGGTGTTGCTCTATTGATAAAAAATGAAATCAAATCCTTATGAAGTGGTGACATAGAATCAGAAGATGTAGAATCAATGTGGGTAGAGTTAAGAGAAATTGCAAAGGTAAAAAGACCCTGATGGGAATTATATACAGGTCTCTGAACAGTAACCATGATGTGCACTACAAATTACAATGGGATAGAAACTACGCGTCAAAAGGGCAATGTTAAGATAGTCATGGCAGATTGGTAAAATCAGGTTGGTGCTGATTTTGGAACCCAAGGCAGAGAATTTGTTGAATGCCGACGAGCTTGTGGTTGAGCCCAATAGGGGGATCCGCTATTCTGGATTTGGTATAGTGTAATGAACTGGATTTGATTAGGGAGATGAAGATAAAGGAACCCTTAGGGGAAAGTGATCATAATATGAATGAATTCACCCTGAAATTTGAGAAGGAGAAGCTAAAGTCAGATGAATCAGTATTACAGTGGAGTAAAGGGAATTACAGAGGCATGAGAGAGGAGATGGGCAAAATTGATTGGAAAAGAAAACTGGCAGGGATGATGGCAGAGCAGCAATGGCTGGAATTTCTAAGAGCAATGCAAAAGGTGCAAAATATATATACCCAAAAGAGGAAGTATTCTAAAGACAGATGACACAACCATGGCTAACGGGAAATCAAAGCCAACATAAAAGCAAAAGAGAGAGTATATAATAGAGCAAAAGTTAGTGGGACTACATCCCAGGGTTCTGAAAGAGGTAACTGAAGAGATTGTGGAGGCATTAGTAATGATCTTTCAAGGAACACTAGATTCTAGCATGTTTCCAGAGGACTGGAAAACTGAAAATGTCACTCCACGCTTCAAGAACGGAGGGACGCAAAAGGAAGGAAATTGATTGGCCAATTAACCTGACCTTAGCAGGCGGGAAGATGTTGGAGTCAATTCTTATGGATGAGGTTTTGGAGTACATGGAGGAACATAAGGAGAATCTGTCGTGTACTTTTTCTGGTGGATGGTGCTCAGCAAAGTGGTCTCACCGATATACAGGAGGCCTCTCATTTTGCCAGAAAGAGCAAGATCTTCCAGTGGCCACCCATTTTAATTCCACTTCCCTTTCCTTTTCCAACATGTCAGTCCAAGGCCTCCTCTACCATCAGGATGAGGCTACACTCAGGTTGTAGGAGCAACACCTTATATTCCATCCGGGTAGCCTCCAACCTGAAGGCATGAACATCAATTTCTCGAACTTCCAGTAATGCGCCCCCCCCACCCCTTCACCATTCCCATTTTTCACTCTCACATCTCCTTACCTGCCCATCACCTCTCTCTGGTGCTCCTCTCCCTTCCCTTTCTTCCATGGCCTTCTGTCCTCTCCTATCAGATTCCCCCTTCCTGCCCTTTATCTCTTTCACCAATCAGCTTCCCAGCTCATTACTTCACCTCTCTCCCCTTCCAGTTTCACCTGTCACCTTGTGCTTCTTCCTCCCCTCCTCCAATTCCGACTACTTGTCTTTTATTCCCCAGCCCTGATGCAGGGTCTTGACCTGAAATATTAACCGTACTCTTTTCCAAAGATGCCGCCTGGCCTGCTGAGTTCTTCCAGCATTGTGCATCTGTTGCTTGGATTTCCACAATCTGCAGATTTTCTCTTGTTTCTGAGATGGAGGGACAGGTAGCCTTGAGGAAGTAGGGAGTTTGCAGAAGGACAAGACAGAATAGGAGAATGGGCAAAGAGGCAGATGGAATAAATCATAGACTATTTTCTAAACGGGGAGAAAATACAAAAATCTGAGGTGCAAAGGGACTTTGGAGACCTTGTGCAAGATTCCCTAAAGACTCATTTTCAGGCTGAGTCAGTGATGAGGATGGCAAATGCAATGTTAGCATTCATTTCAAGAAAAGTAGAATATAAAAGCAGATGTAATGCTCAGGCTTTATTAGACACTATGGAGGCCTCACTTGGAGTACTGTGAGCAGGTTGGGCCCCTTATCTTAGAAAAGACAGAATCAAGTTTATTATCAGGCATGTGTTATGAAATTTGTGAACTTAGCAGTACGATAACATAGAAAGAAAAAATAAATAAGTAAATCAATTGCAGTTAAATATACATATATTGAGTAGATTAAAAATAGTGCAAAAACAGAAATAATATATTAAGGAAAAGTGAGGGAACGTTCATGGGTTCAATGTCCACTTAGGAATCGTATGGCAGAGGGGAAGAAGCTGTTCCTGAATTGCTATGCGTGTGCCTTCAGGCTTCTGTACGGCAATCTTGAGAAGAGGGCATGACCTGGGTGATGGGGGTCTTTAACAATGGACATCACCTTTCTGAGTCACTGTTCCTTGAAGATGCCTTGGGTATAACGGAGACTAGTACCCCAGAGGAGCTGACTAAATTTACAACTTTTTGTAGCTTCCTTCAGTCCTGTGCAGTAGCCCATACCAGACAGTGATGCTGCCTGTCAGAATGTTCTCCATAGTACATCTGTAGAAGTTAGTGTGTTTTAGTTGACAGACCAAATATCTTCAAACTCCTGATAAAATATAGCTGCCGTCTTGCCTTCTTTATAGCTGCATCGATATGTTGGGACTAGGTAAGATCCTCAGCGATCTTGAAATTGCACACTCTCTCCACTTCTGCTTGCTCTATGAGGATTGGTATGTGTTCCTTCGTCTTACCCTGCTTGAAGTCCACAATCAGCACTTTCGTCTTACTGACATTGAGTGCAAGGTTGTTGCTCTGACACCACTCAACTAGCTGGTATATCTCACTCCTGTACGCCCTCTTATCTCCACCTGATATTCTACCAACAATATTTGTATCATCAGCAAATTTATAGATGGTATGAGTTATGCCTAGCCACACAGTCATGGGTATAGACAGTGTGGGGCAGTGGGCTAAGCACCACACGTCGGAGGTGTATCAGTGTTGATTGTCAGAGAGGAGATATTATCAGCAATCAATATAGATTCTGCTTTTCTGGTTAGAAAGTTGAGGATCCAATTACAGAGGGAGGTACAGAGGCCCAGGTTGTGTAACTTAACGATCAGAACTGTGGGAATAATGGTGTTAAACGCAGAGCTGCAGTCGATGAACAGCATCCTGATATAGGTGTTTGTGTTGTCCAGGTGATCTCAGGCTATGTGAAGAGCCATTGAGATTGTGCCTGCCGTAGACCTATTATGGTGATAGGCAAACTGCAGTGGGTCTAGGTCTTTGGTGAGGCAGGAGTTCATTCTAGTCATGACCAACCTCAAAGCATTGCAACAGTCTATTGCTACTGGGTGCTGCAATGAGCTGATGTTGGAGAGGGTTCAAAGGAGGTTCACAAAAATTATTCCAGGACTGAAAGGCTTATCACATGAGGAGCATTTGATGGTTCTCAGCCTGTATGTGCTGAAGTTTAGAAGAATGAGGGGAGATCTCATTGTAACCTATTGCATGTTGAAAGGCCTTGATAGAATGGATATGGGGACGGTTTTCCTGTAGTGGGGGAGTCTAGAACAACCTTAGAGTAGAGGAACGTCCATTTGAATGGAGATGATGAGGAAGATCTTCAGCCAGAGGGTGGTCAGTCTGTGGAATTCGTTAACATAGACGGCTGTGGAGTGTACTTAAAGTGGAGGTTGATACATTTTTGATAAGACATGGCATTATTGGGGAGGAAGCAGGAGATTGGGGTTGAGAGGGAAATGAATCAGCCATGATTAAGAAGTGGAGAAAACTCGATGGGCCAAATGGCCTAATTCTGCTTCAATGTCTTATCTTCTTGTACCCTGATTATAACTTTGTGGGAAACAACTCAGGATTGTCCAATTGACTTGGGATCACCTGGAGAACAGGAATGAAAAATTATTGCAGGTGACCATTTGAAAAGCAATTGGAGGTAAAGGAATAATTCATCATGAATAATAAACATCATTCATGGCATGTGTCACTGGTGTGTTCAGGAAATCACTTGACTGACAAATTTGGATCAAATGAGTTACTTAATTAAAAAAAAGTCACTGATTTTAATTATCACCATAGGTGATGAGGTGGAGGATAAATGCGTGGCTGAGGGATTGGAGCAGGGGGCAGGGATTCAAGTTTTTGGATCATTGGGACCTCTTTTGGCGCAGGCGTGACCTGTACAAAAAGGACGGGTTACACTTGAATCCTAGGGGGACCAATATCCTGGCAGGGAGATTAGCGACGGCTACTGAGGTGACTTTAAACTAGAATGGTTGGGGGGTGGGAATCAAATTAAAGAGGCTGGGCGAGAGGAGGTTAGTTCACAACAGGGGGATGGGAACCAGTGCAGAGAGACAGAGGGGTGTAAAGTGAGGGTAGAAGCAAAAAGTAGTAAGGAGAAAAGTAAAAGTGGCAGGCCGACAAATCCAGGGCAAGCATCAAAAAGGGCCACTTTTCAACATAATTGTATAAGGGCTAAGAGAGTTGTAAAAGAGCGCCTGAAGGCTTTGTGTGTCAATGCAAGGAGCATTCGTAATAGGGTGGATGAATTGAAAGTGCAGATTGTTATTAATGATTATGATATAGTTGGGATCACAGAGACATGGCTCCAGGGTGACCAAGGATGGGAGCTCAACGTTCAGGGATATTCAATATTCAGAAAGGATAGACAGAAAGAAAAGGAGGTGGGGTGGCGTTGCTGGTTAAAGAGGAGATTAACGCAACAGAAAGGAAGGACATAAACCGGGAAGATGTGGAATCGATATGGGTAGAGCTGCATAACACTTAAGGGGCAGAACACGCTGGTGGGAGTTGTGTACAGGCCACCAAACAGTAGTAGTGAGGTCGGAGATGGTATTAAACAGGAAATTAGAAATGTGTGCAATAAAGGAACAGCAGTTATAATGGGTGACTTCAATCTACATGTAGATTGGGTGAACCAAATTGGTAAAGGAGCTGAGGAAGAGGATTTCTTGGAATGTATGCGGGATGGTTTTTTGAACCAACATGTCGAGGAACCAACTAGAGAGCAGGCTATTCTAGACTGGGTTTTGAGCAATGAGGAAGGGTTAATTAGCAATCTTGTCGTGAGAGGCCCCTTGGGTAAGAGTGACCATAATATGGTGGAATTCTTCATTAAGATGGAGAGTGACATAGTTAATTCAGAAACAAAGGTTCTGAACTTAAAGAGGGGTGACTTTGAAGGTATGAGATGTGAATTAGCTGAGATAGACTGGCAAATTACACTTAAAGGATTGATGGTGGATATGCAATGGCAAGCATTTAAAGATTGCATGGATGAACTACAACAATTATTCATCCCAGTTTGGCAAAAGAATAAATCAAGGAAGGTAGTGCACCTGTGGCTGACAAGAGAAATTAGGGATAGTATCAATTCCAAAGAAGAAGCATACAAATTAGCCAGAAAAAGTGGCTCACCTGAGGACTGGGAGAAATTCAGAGTTCAGCAGAGGAGGACAAAGGGCTTAATTAGGAAGGGGAAAAAAGATTATGAGAGAAAACTGGCAGGGAACATAAAAACTGACTGTAAAAGCTTTTATAGATATGTAAAAAGGAAAAGGCTGGTAAAGACAAATGTAGGTCCCCTGCAGACAGAAACAGGTGAATTGATTATGGGGAGCAAGGACATGGCAGACCAATTGAATAATTACTTTGGTTCTGTCTTCACTAAGGAGGACATAAATAATCTTCCGGAAATAGTAGGGGACAGAGGGTCCAGTGAGATGGAGGAACTGAGCGAAATACATGTTAGTAGGGGAGTGGTGTTAGGTAAATTGAAGGGATTAAAGGCAGATAAATCCCCAGGGCCAGATGGTCTGCATCCCAGAGTGCTTAAGGAAGTAGCCCAAGAAATAGTGGATGCATTAGTGATAATTTTTCAAAACTCGTTAGATTCTGGACTAGTTCCTGAGGATTGGAGGGTGGCTAATGTAACCCCACTTTTTAAAAAAGGAGGGAGAGAGAAACCGCGGAATTATAGACCGGTTAGCCTAATGTCGGTGGTGGGGAAACTGCTGGAGTCAGTTATCAAAGATGTGATAACAGCACATTTGGAAAGCGGTGAAATCATCGGACAAAGTCAGCATGGATTTGTGAAAGGAAATTCATGTCTGACCAATCTCATAGAATTTTTTGAGGATGTAACTAGTAGAGTGGATAGGGGAGAACCAGTGGATGTGGTATATTTGGATTTTCAAAAGGCTTTTGACAAGGTCCCACACAGGAGATTAGTGTGCAAACTTAAAGCACACGGTATTGGGGGTAAGGTATTGATGTGGATAGAGAATTGGTTAGCAGACAGGAAGCAAAGAGTGGGAATAAACGGGACCTTTTCAGAATGGCAGGCAGTGACTAGTGGGGTACCGCAAGGCTCAGTGCTGGGACCCCAGTTGTTTACAATATATATTAATGATTTGGATGAGGGAATTAAATGCAGCATCTCCAAGTTTGCGGATGACACAAAGCTGGGCGGCAGTGTTAGCTGTGAGGAGGATGCTAAGAGGATGCAGAGTGACTTGGATAGGTTGGGTGAGTGGGCAAATTCATGGCAGATGCAATTTAATGTGGATAAATGTGAAGTTATCCACTTTGGTGGCAAAAATAGGAAAACAGATTATTATCTGAATGGTGGCCGATTAGGAAAAGGGGAGGTGCCACGAGACCTGGGTGTCATTATACACCAGTCATTGAAAGTGGGCATGCAGGTACAGCAGGCGGTGAAAAAGGCGAATGGTATGCTGGCATTTATAGCGAGAGGATTCGAGTACAGGAGCAGGGAGGTACTACTGCAGTTGTACAAGGCCTTGGTGAGACCACACCTGGAGTATTGTGTGCAGTTTTGGTCCCCTAATCTGAGGAAAGACATCCTTGCCATAGAGGGAGTACAAAGAAGGTTCACCAGATTGATTCCTGGGATGGCAGGACTTTCATATGAAGAAAGACTGGATGAACTGGGCTTGTACTCGTTGGAATTTAGAAGATTGAGGGGGGATCTGATTGAAACGTATAAAATCCTAAAGGGATTGGACAGGCTAGATGCAGGAAGATTGTTCCCGATGTTGGGGAAGTCCAGAACGAGGGGTCACAGTTTGAGGATAAAGGGGAAGCCTTTTAGGACCGAGATTAGGAAAAACTTCTTCACACAGAGACTGGTGAATCTGTGGAATTCTCTGCCACAGGAAACAGTTGAGGCCAGTTCATTGGCTATATTTAAGAGGGAGTTAGATATGGCCCTTGTGGCTACGGGGATCAGGGGGTATGGAGGGAAAGCTGGTGCAGGGTTCTGAGTTGGATGATCAGCCATGATCATAATAAATGGCGGTGCAGGCTCGAAAGGCCGAATGGCCTACTCCTGCACCTATTTTCTATGTTTCTATGTCCTACAACTACCTTCAAAATAATGTAAGGAGTTAGTATGTTCTCCCTGTGACCGCATGGGTTTCCTTGGGGTGCTCCAATTTCCTCCCACAGTCCAAAGGCGTGCTTGTTGGTAGGTTAATTGGTCATTGTAAATTGTCCCATGATTAGGCTAGGATTAAGCGGATGCCTTAACTTGAGGAAGAGCCTATTCTGCGCTGTATCTCAATAAATAATTTTTTTTTAAAAAGGTAGTTCTTCTGTAGGAACTTCTGCACCCCATACAAATATAGATGTTATATTTATATATCGATGAATACAACATCACGTGAAGGTACCCCTCCTAGCAACATATTACCCTGACTTGGAAATATACCAGCACTGTAGCTGGATTTAAGTCTTGGAACTCCTTAACAAACTGCATGATGGGGGCCCTTACCTCTAGGTGTAAGTGAAGAGTTATTTAGTTAGCTCTAGGTACAACAACTGCACTGTATATGTGGACTTGCCTATTGCTTTAAACCTAATAGTAATAAAAAGTTCAGCCAGCCAGCTTGATACTTTTATACACATCACATATGGCATAAATATCAGAATAGTTTATTGATTTCGGTCAATCCTCTTCATCCAATCTTTTTGTACCGATTTCTGAATCACTCAGAGATACTGTTTTACATCACTTGCATAAATCTAGCTGGCTTTATTCGTTCAAAGATACTTTGAAAGTTAGATACTGACCTGATATCAGTAATAACAACATAAATTGCCCATTATAGGATGACACCATCCTTGATTACACTTGGAAGTATGTGAGTGGGTCCAGTTTCAAATGACTGGCCCATACCAAAGTCCCTACATAGCAGTCTAGAGATTTAATTTACAAAATTATGTCATCCTTGAAATGCACAGCAAAACACCCATTGATATGGCAAAGAGCACACTAGGCTAAAAATGGATATTGATAAAAAAATAAAATTTGGATGCAAGTTTTGCAGGGCAAAATCCCAAAAAAAAAAAGAAAACTTTCAATGAATAAAGATCTCAAAGATTCAGCTGAAAATAAATGAGATGGTTAAGGTTATTGTGATGAAAACTTAAGGAGTGTTATCTTTATAGGTCTCTTGTTAATTGGACTAGGCCAACTCATAATTGCAACAGAGGATAAAGATCAATCACCTAATCCAATCATACTCATCATCAAATAATACTTTCAAATAAAATAGTAACAAAAAAAAACTTACTATTCCTTAAAACGTCCCTGCGAAACTGACTCGCTTCACATTGGCTCATTTCCTCTGAAATACGTGTTCTCTTCATATCGCCTGTCCTACAGGAGTCTGCAGGAGTACTCAACAAAGCCATTGTTATTACTTGAATGAGTTCAGTGATAACAGTTCGGATACACTGTGGGCCATTAACCACACCATTAGTGGGGAAGAAGTATGCTTTCAAATGATTGGCAAGTTCATTCAGATCCATCAAGCAATCTTGGTCATCTTTACAGCCAAATATCAACTCTCCGTTCTTCATGGGTTAGTCATTAAAACACGCAGGAGTTTTGTCGATACAAAGGGAAAAGTAAGAATATAAAAAAGTGAAAAATTGGAAACCAAATACAAGAGGCAAATAATGCATCTCTATACAGTATATTTCAAAAACCATTCAAATAAGGATTAATAGTGTAGTATTGCAAACAGTGCATTGCTAATCATTAAATGACAACTTCTGCTTATGGATAATTTCTGACCTTGTGCATTCCAGGTTGCTTTATTCCATTGCTAAACATTTATTTCAAATTATACACATAATTAAAATGGACAACTGAATATTTAAAAGACATTAAAACATTTTCTGTTTCTGTATCTAAAATTAAGTTTTTCCACACGAATTTCGGTTAAAGCCAAAACAAGCCTGCAGCAGATGCCATCTCCCTGACCCACCTCTGGAGCATCTGGGCAGTAAAAACCATACAGACTATTGACTACAACTCCGCCATCAATACTATTATTCCAAGCAAATTCATTAAGCTCTGGACTACAAGAGTCAAAGCCTCCCTCCACAAATGGATCCTCAATTTCTTGACCAAAAGACTGCAACCAGAAAAGATAGCTAGCAACATCTCTACCACTATAATTCTTTTTTTTATTATTAACTTTTTTTTATGCGTTTCTACAATATAACTACAGGAAAAAACCCATCAACAAAATGGAGATTTATACAGTGCAAAACAAACATCTCATAACAATAAAGAAAGAGCACCCAAAGTAAAATCATGTAAGATTAATTATCTTCCCCAATCTCCCACTAAAAAAAACCCCAGGCCAACCATTTCTGTGTATAAAAGAAAAAAATAATTGGAGCATTCGACTCTACAGAGCTGGAAATATATATATATATATATATAAAAAGAAAATGTAATGCCAACTACCAAAACTATAATGTAATTCACAACAAAAAACCATAAAACTTACAGGAAAAACAACTGAAAGTAAGGGATTGTAGTACAAAAAAAAGGACAAACTTAATCTAAAGAGGAGTTATGAAAGTATTCAAGAAAATGTCCCCACACCTTATGAAACGTTATGTTCGAATTAAGAAGTGAATAATGAATCTTTTTAAGGTCAAAACAGGACATAATATCACTAAGCCATTGAGCATGTGTGGGTGGGGCAGCATCTTTCCACCCAAGAAAGAATTAACCATCCAGCCAAGAGAGAGGCAAAAGATAATGTTCAACATTTAGTCGGACACAAGTGCATGTCTACTTCACCCAAGGTGCCAAAAAGAGCAATCAGAGGGTTAGGTTCTAAGTGGCAATTAAGAATATAAGATAGGGTTGAAAATACTTCTCTCCAAAATTTTCCTAGACTAGGACAGGCCAGGTACATACGGATAAGAGAAGTCTCAGCCCCTTTACACTTATCACAAATGGGACTAATGTCAGGGTAAAACCACGATAATTTAGTTTTAGACATATCAGCCCTGTGTACAACCTTAAACTGCAAAAGGCAGTGGCGAGCACATAGAGAGGTTGAGTTAACTGACTTAAAAATTGAATCCCAAACCTCGTCGGACAGAGAAATATTTAAATCATGCTCCCAGGCAGTTCTAATTTTATCAAAGGGGGCACAACTCAAGATCATTAACTTATCTCGAACAGCAGATACCCTTTACCCAAGGATTGATACAAAGAAACAGGTCTGGAATGTTTTTCTCAGGCTTCTCAGGAAAGTTTGATATTAGAGTGTTAATGAAATGTCTAATTTGAAGATATCTAAAGAAATGAGTATTAGGTAGGTTAAACTTTGCAGACAGTTGTTCAAAAGTTGCAAAACGATTACCTATGAAAAGATCTTCAAAGCACCTAATACCCTTTCTATACCAATCATAAAATGTTGAATCCCGCATAGAAGGTAGGAAAAGATGATTGTGTAAAATAGGGAGAGGGAGAGGGAGGGGGAGGGGGAGAGAGGGAGAGAGAGGGAGAGAGAGGGAGAGAGAGGGAGAGAGAGGGAGAGAGAGGGAGAGAGAGGGAGAGAGGGGGAGGGGAGGGAGGGGGAGGGAGGGGGAGGGAGGGGGAGGGAGGGGGAGGGAGGGGGAGGGAGGGAGGGGGAGGGAGGGGGAGGGAGGGGGAGGGGGAGAGAGGGGGAGAGAGGGAGAGAGAGGGAGAGAGAGGGAGAGAGAGGGAGAGAGAGGGAGAGAGAGAGAGAGACACTATAATTGTAAAAACTGGTATTCCACAAGGTTGCATCCTCAGCCCCCTACTCTATTTCCTGTACTGCATGGCCAAATTCTGCTCTAATTCCCCCCATCCACAAGTTTGCAGATGTGTCATCGTAACGGGCTGTATCTCAAATAATGATGAGTCACTGTACGGGAAAGAGACAGGGAGGTAACATGGTGTCGTGACAATATACTTTCCCCCAATGTAAGCAAAAGAGGTGGTGATTGACTTCAACAAAGGGGAAGAGGAAGTGATGTATACACTCCTGTCTACATGAATAGCATCGAGGTTGAAAACTTCGAGTTTTGAGGAATGAACTTCACCAATACCCTGTCCAGGTCTAATCCTGTTGACTCCACAACCAGGAAAGCTCACCAAAGCCTTACTTCCTCAGGAGGCTAAAGAAATCTGGCTTGTCCCCATCAACCCTTACCAATTTGTAATGATGCAACATAGAAAGCATCCTACTTGGATGCATAACAGCTTGGTGTGGTTACTGCTTTGCACATGACCACAAGAAACTGCAGAGGTTTGTGGACACAGCTCAGCACATCCCATCACAGAAACCACCTCCTGTCTATACTTCTCACTGCCTCAGTAAAGCAGTCAGCATCAAAGGCCCACCTACCCTCTTCTCTCTTCTTCCCTTGGGCAGAAGATACAACACTCTGAAGGCACGTACACCCTGGCTCAAGGACAGCTTCTACCCTGTTGTTATAAGACTATTAAATGGTACAATAAGATGGACTCTTGACCTCAATCTGCCTCATTATGATCTTGTACTTTATTGTTTACCTGAAACTGCACTTTCTCTGCAGCTGTTATACTTTATTCTGCATTGTTTTGCCTTGTCCTAACTCAATGCACTGTGTAATAATTTGATCTGTTTGAACAGTATGTAATACAAGCTTTTCACTGTATCTCAGTACACATAATAATAAACCAATTTCAAGAATTGATGCTACACATAAGCGAATCATGCCATTGTCACCAAGTATGGAAGAATTTCAGCATTCAAACCTCAGATATTCTTTTTCCTTCAGGATAAATTTAGAGATTGAAACTGCAAGGTAACCAAATGAATGCATTATATAGGACTTCAAATCAGTGAAGGAACATATGAGTAAATGATCCTAATCTAAAATTTGGTATTGTATTTATAATTTACCTTTAACATGTTGAACATAATTTACCTTTTTTAATCAATGGTTTTAATATTTGTCTGCATGTCACATTTAATGCTCAACCTCAGATAAGTACCTGAATAGGAGGTAATTACCATCAGCAGGAAGTGTGTCAGCAGTTTACAAATTTGGGTCTGATTTACATGTTGACACTATGTCACTGACAGCATTTAAGTGCCAGATGAACACTTGAATCACTTCAGCATAGAAGAGCTATAAAACAAATGCTTGGTGATGACGTGTCCACTAGTTGATGTGGATGATTTGGGCCAAATGTCCCACTTCCATGCAAATTCTAAAGTAGCAAAGGAATGTTGTGATGTACAATGAACTAGTTGTTTAGGTAACGATAAAAGATGAGCATTGTTTCCTGAAAGAATAAGTAGCCCAGAAGCTGAGCCACCTGCAGTTGTCAGGAATTGGGATATTTCCACTGTATTCCTTCAATAAATATTTAATTGCTGGAAATGTTCACGTGTTTTTAAATTTATTTTTAACCCCTCACTTAATCCAATCAGTTTTTAGCCCGCTTTTATTTTCTGCACCCTATTTGACATTGAAATCACTACTCTGAATTGTTTTGTGAAAAACTGATTACTTAAAAGGAATACACCACCATTTACAAAGATTTTGTAAAGAACACTAAATCATTTTGATGTCAAAATTCATTTCAATATGCTGTTCAATATTTTAAACAGACAAGTGAAAATCTACCACAGTTTTGTTCAGTTGTAGTCAATTCTAGGTCATTACCCTTTGCACTCATTTACAAGGGTTCCCAGAGCTTGCCCGTCAGATGCAAATAACTTTATCATCATTGCTCTCAAATGTAAGCAAAACAGTTTCAAAATAACAGATGATTAATGACAAGGCACAGAATCATGCCACAGTTGAATGTGAATAGCTAAATAAAGGTTTAGCTAATGGTTCTGTATAAAGAAACTAGCAAGGTGCAACTACAAATAATATACAAAGGGATGATCCAACAAGTCTGGTCTGATCCACGCAACAACGTGGATCAGTACTTGGAGCTATGAATTGTGACCATTACAGAGACTTGAATGGCTCAGGGTCAGGAATAGCTATTTCAAGTGCCAGGCTTTAGATGTCTCAGAAAGGACAAGGAGGGAGGTAAAAGAGGTGGAGGCGTGGCACTGCTGATCAGAGATAGTGTCATGGCTGCAGAAAAGGAGGAAGTTACATAGAACATAGAATAGTACAATACAGTACAGGCCCTTCGGCCCACAATGTTGTGCCGACCCTCAAACCCTGCCTCCCATATAACCCCCCACCTTAAATTCCTCCATATACCTGTTATGCAGGGATTGTCCACGGAGTCTCTGTGGGTGGAAGTTAGGAACAGAAAGGGGTCAATAACTCTACTGGGTGTTTTTCTTTTTAAATAGACCACCCAATAGTAACAGGGACATTGAGGAGCAGATAGGGAGACAGATTCTAGAAAGGTGTAATAATAACAGGGTTGTCGTGGTGGGAGCTAGTAATTTCCCAAATATCGATTGGCATCTCCCTAGAGCAAGGGGTTTAGATGGGGTGGAGTTAGTTAGGTGTGTTCAAGAAGGTTTCTTGACACAATATGTAGATAAGCCTACAAGAGGAGAGGCTGTACTTGATCTAGTATTGGGAAATGAACCTGGTCAGGTGTCAGTCAGGTGTCAGGTCTCTCAGTGAGAGAGCATTTTGGAGATAGAATTGTGATCACTATCTGCTTTACTATAGCTTTGGAGAGGAATAGGAACAGACAAGTTAGGGAAATGTTTAATTGGAGTAAGGGGAAATATGAAGCCATCAGGCAGGAATTTGGAAGCATAAATTGGGAACAAATTTTCTCAGGGAAAGTGTACAGAAGAAATGTGGCAAATGTTCAGGGGATACTTGCGTGGAGATCTGCATAGGTACATTCCAATGAGACAAGGAAAGGATGGTAGGGTACAGGAACCGTGGTGTACAAAGGCTGTTGTAAATCTAGTCAAGAAGAAAAGAAAAGCTTATGAAAGGTTAAAAAAAACTAGGTAATGATAGAGATCTAGAAGAATATAAAGCTAGTAGGAAGGAGCTTAAGAATGAAATTAGGAGAGCCAGAAGGGGCCATGAGAAGGCCTTGGCAGACAGGATTAAGGAAAACCCCAAGGCATTCTACAAGTATGTGAAGAGCAAGAGGATAAGATCTGAGAGAATAGGATCAATCAAGTGTGACAGTGGAAAAGTGTGTATGGAACCGGAAGAGACAGCAGAGGCACTTAAAGTATTCTTTTCAGTATTCACTACGGAAAAGGATCTTGGCGATGGTAGGGATGACTTACAGTGGACTGAAAAGCTTGAGGATGTAGATATTAAGAAAGCGGATTGTGCTAGAGCTTTTGGAAAGCATCAAGTTGGACAAGTCACTGGGACTGGACGAGATGTACCCCAGGCTATTGTGGGAGGCGAGGGAGGAGATTGCTGAGCCTCTGGCGATAATCCTTGCATCATCAATGGGAACAGGAGAGGTTCCAGAGGATTGGAGGATTGCAGATGTTATTCCCTTATTCAAGAAAGGGGGTAGAGATAGCCCAGGAAATTATAGACCAGTGAGTCTTACTTCAGTGGTTGGTAAGTTGATGGAGAAGATCCTGAGAGGCAGGATTTATGAACATTTGGAGAGGCATAATATGATTAGGAATAGTCAGCATGGCTTTGTCAAAGGCAGGTCGTGCCTTACAAGCCTGATTGAATTTTTTGAGGATGTGACTGAACACATTGATGAAGGAAGAGTAGCAGATGTAGTGTATATGGATTTCAGCAAGGCACTTGATAAGGGACCCCATGCAAGGCTTATTGAGAAAGTAAGGAGGCATGGGATCCAAGCGGACATTGCTTTGTGGATCCAGAACTGGTTTGCCCACAGAAGGCAGAGAGTGGTTGTAGATGGGTCATATTCTGCATGGAGGTCGGAGACCAGTGGTGTGCCTCAATGATCTGTTCTGGGGCCTCTACACTTTGTGATTTTTATAAATGATCTGGATGAGGAAGTGGAGGGACGGGTTAGTAAATTTGTTGATGACACGAAGATTGGGGGTGTTGTGGATAGTGTGGAGGGCTGTCAGAGGTTACAGCGGTACAGTGACAGGATGCAAAATAGGGCTGAGAAGTGGCAGATGGAGTTCAACCCAGGTACGTGTGAGGTGATTCATTTTGGTAGGTCAAATATGATGGCAGAATATAGTATTAATGGTAAGACTCTTGGCAGTGTGGAGGATTAGAGGGATCTTGGGGTCCAAGTCCATAGGACACTCAAAGCTGCTGTGCAGGTTGACTCTGTGGTTAAGAAAGCATACGGTGTATTGGCCTTCATCAATCATGGGATTGAGTTTAGGAGCCAAGAGGTAATGTTGCAGCTGTATAGGAACCTGGTCAGACCCACTTAGAGCACTGTGCTCAGTCCTGGTCACCTTACTGCAGGAAGGATGTGGAAACCATTGAAAGGGTGCAGAGAAGATTTACAAGGATGTTGCCTGGATTGGGGAGCATGCCTTATGAGAATAGGTTGAGTGAACTTGGCCTTTTCTCCTTGGAGTGACGGAGGATGAGAAGTGACCTGATAGAGGTGTATAAAGATGATGAGAGGCATTGATTGTGTGGACAGTCAGAGGCTTTTTCCCAGGGCTGAAATGGCTAGCATGAGAGGGCACAGTTTTAAGGTGCTGGAAGTAGGTACAGAGAAGATGTCAGGGGTAAGTTTTTTTTTAAAAAAACAGAGTGGTGAGTGCGTGGAATGGACTGCCGGCGATGGTGGTGGAGGTGGAGGTGGAGGTGGAGGTGGATACAATAGGGTCTTTTAAGAGATTCCTGGATAGGTACATGGAGCTTAGAAACATAGAGAACTATGGGTAACCATTGGTAATTTCTAAGGTAAGGACGTCTGCCACAGCTTCGTGGGCCGAATGGCCTGTATTGTGCTGTAGGTTTTCTATGTTTCTATGGTCTCCCTATCATAAGCCAAATGGGAAAATTTACTGAATATAGCAACTGATGTGAACTATACCAGGTCCCAAATACAAGTTATATCAAATAGATGTTTAGGAAAGTAGCCAGACTCTCACTCATACTCTGCTTTTATTAAGCTTTTATCCTTATCAACCCATGCAGGCATCTGCAAACAAACAACTACCAGCAGCAATACCTGAAATGGCACGAAGACAACCGTTTTCAGTGTAGGATGCTGAAGAGACCCAACTGTTCCACTGATGACCATAAACAATGTCATACATTTGTAATTGTCAATTAACTGCTCATTACATTTGAACTAAATGGCCAACTAGGAACCAGAGAAAAAAAATTAAATCTTACAAACCTATGTGTTAGGATTGTTCTTGAGGTAATTGAGTTTGTTTCTGTCTTCAATACATTTTAACAATTTACCTTAAAAATCTTTAAATTGTTCTGAGGCTCCTGCAACAAACTTTTCAAGGCTATGCACATTCGCTGTTTATTCCTGTGAAGTACATGAATACATTATTAATTACACTATTTACATCTCTAAAAACAACTTTTTGTGCCAGCAAAGATTCCCTAAACAAGTATACATATCCAAGAAAACAAGAGCAATTTTAATTTAAAGTGATCTTTCAATTGTTGTGAAAGTTGTTGATAATTTTGGTAGTTTTTAGATGGCCTGACATTCAGAGATATTAAATTTAATAATAAATTTAAAACACTTAACATTAAACTAATTCAATTTCTAATTAATTCAGCAGTTTGTGATCCACCACTGCGATGAGTCTGAAGAAAGAGCTGGCAGGCTCTGCCTTCTCTAAGCAACTTCAACTGCTAAATGCCATTCCAGCCGATTAGGATAGGAAAGAGTCAACAATTGTTCAGTCTTGTTCCAACATTCAATTAGATCATGAATGAACTGATCTGGTATTTATCAACGTATTCCTCCGAGTCACTAACATCAGCAGCCTATTTGCATGGGTGACAGTGGTGCAGCGTGATCTGGGTTCATCTTTCTTTGGCTCTACATTCTCTTCAGGACTGTGGAGTTCCACCTGGTACTCTAGTTTTCTCCCATGTCCCAAAAATATTCCGGTAGCTAACTGGCTACGGTAAAATTACCACTGATCTAAGTGGGTGGTATAAACACGTATCTGGTGGAAGAGGTAAAAAGTTGAGGCATGTTAAGATAAACAAGTGACATGAACATAAATGGAATTGATAGAAGTACTCCAAGAACCAGAATGTAGGAGTAGACGGACTGAATGGTCACCTGTGCCATTAGAAATATGAGATAGTTGAGAAACGAGAGATAAATCTCACAATGCAATTCAATATTTAGAGATCCTGGTGAATACCTAAAAAGCATATCAAGTGTTTTGAAAGTGAAACAAGACTGTTCTTCAATCTCTCTCAGTAATTAAAGACAAAAAAATAGCAATACTTAGGTGAAGAAAATACATCCAATTATAAAAGGAAATACCATATGCTATTCAGAACATCACCTTACCCTGAAAAAAGGTCAAGAGGACAATATTTGCTCATCTTCTTCCACTTTCCATTAGCCACCTTTTAAAAAGAAATGCAGTTAGACCCAAAAGTATCAAAATCAATAGATACAGTCTGTGCAAGTGATGCAATACAGAGTAAAGTTTTAATGAATTTCTGAATTTTTTTAAACTTTAGAATGAATGTAGGAGCCATGTATCTGTTCTCTACCTGTTTTGTACTCTATGTTGCGGGGTTGATTAGGTTTATTATGTTAACTAGTCACATGAGTGGGGGCGAGTAAATTATGTATTCTTGCTTATTTCATTGCAGTTTATAGCTTGGGACTGGCAGAGATTGTACCTTTTGCTGAATAATGCTTAGCTTACACTTGGGTCTGCTTAAGTTCATCGCTTCAGGTTGTGTGTTTACTAATTGTTAATAAAAGATTGAAGAAATGATTCGACTTTGGGAGCAATCATCAGAGCCGAGGGCATGTCATGCAAGTAAAGCAAATCCCCAGGGGCACAAGCAGTGGCAATTCTCTTGGTTTTGCCACTACAATAAATTTCTGCTTTACAACCAAGAATCCTTACTCCAAAAGACGAATATATTGTACATGATAAAACTATTTCACTTTTTTAATTATTGGAAGAAACAAATGGATAATACAATGGAAACAGAAAATGCTGGAAAAATTCAACAAGTTGGGCAGCATCTGTGGAAGGAGATACCACTAACATGTCAAGCTGAAAATCCTTAATCATTATAGAGAAAGGGAGAAAGCAAGTTGGTCTACGTAGCTGAGAAGGTGTGGAAAAGCAATAGGCAGAACCAAAGGAATGTCTGTATGCCTTCAAGACCCAGCAATCCAAATATTTAACCCCAACCTAATTATAGGACAACTTACAATGATCTACTGACCGTCTTTGGACTGAGGGCAGAAACGGGAGCACCCAAAGGAAACCCACACACACACACAGGAACAACCTACAAACTTTCTTACAGGGAATGGCAGAATTGAACTCTAAACTCCAATACCCCAAGAAAGGGCTACGCTTGGGCCATCAGCAGGCTCTTTCGATCCAGTTCCACGCATTGTGATAGAAAAGGTCCTCCATGGGGAAATACAAGGCGAAGAAACTCAAATGTGAAACTAGAGCCTAATCTTAAATAAGGGCAATTACAAAGGTAGAAAAGCATAATTTGGAAAATAAACTTGAAAGCGTGATCATAGCAAAGGACTGATACACATTTAAGTGACACACACATAAATATTCCATTAAGAAACAATTTAAAAAATTACCAAAAAATTGGAAGTAAAAGACAAAATGCTGTGAAAATTTACAGCAGGCCATAAGAGTTTTCAAAACAAGTAACAGTGAAAAATAAAATGGAAGAAAATGGAGGAAAGTACAGAAAAGGGAATGATACTGGATATGAATATTCTTCCTTTTTACATACATTTGTGTCAGCTCCTTTCCATTTTTCTATTTTTTGCTAGCTTATTCTCATCCATTATCTCTTCCTTTCTGATATTAGACTAATCAACCTTCCCTAGAGACTGCTATTCTTCATTTTAAGGGAAATGATGAGATCACATCAGCAGTCATGACTTTACTGGCATCTTTATTTAAAAAAAGATAGAGTGGTGTCGGAAACAGTTCAAAGAAGGTGAACTGGACTAATATCAGAAAGAAAGAGTGGTTTGTCTTATTAAGAAAGATCAGGCGTGCTCAGCTTGTGTTTTCTAGAGTTTGGAAGAGCAAAAGGCAATCTGAATGAAGCAAAAGATCCTGAGGGCTACTGACAAGGTAGAGGTACTAAGGACATATCCTCTCATGCAAGAATCTAAAACTTGGTAGTCACCATCTAAAAATGAGATAGGAGCAAGGGGAAATGTTTAGTTTGAGAAAGTTTCAGGTCTTTGCAGGACTTCTTCAAAGAGTGATGGAACAAGTTTGAATATTTTTAGAACAGAGACATATATAGATAGTTGATGAGCAAGGAGATGCCAGCAGCTCGGAACTGAATCTGAAACAAATTACAACCATGATCTCATTAAATAGCAGTCAGGTTGGGGAACCAAGCAGCATACTACTACTTCAGTAAAGTACTTTCAATGGCCACTTTAATAAGTATTGCCTGTACATGATAGGGGGCCACTAAGTGAGTGTTCGTGGTCTTCTGATGCTGTAGCCCATCCACTTCAAGGTTCAACATGTTATGTGTTCAGTGATGCTCTTCTGCACCCCACTGTTGTAACGTGTAGTTATTTGAGTTACAGTCAGCTTGAAATAGTTTGGCCATTCTCCTCTGATCTCACTCATTAACAAGACATTCTTGCCAACAGAACTGCCGCCCACCAGATTTTTTTTTGTTTATCTTTGTAAACCCAGAGACTGTTGTGCTTAAAAACCCAGGAGATCAACAGTTTGAGATACTCAAATCACCCCATCTACTGCCAAATACTCAAAGTCAGTTCGATCGTATTTCTTCACCATTGCAGTTTGGTCTCAACATGGTTTTGACCACGTCTGCATGCTTTAATGCTCTGAGTTGCTGCCACACAATTGGCTGATTAGATACTAGCACAGCAGTTAGAGCAATACTATTACAGCTTGGAGCAGAGTTCAGGGCTCAGTTCTGATGCTGTCTGAAAGAAGTTTGTACGTTCTTTCCATGAGCATATGGGTTTCATCTGAGTGCTCCAGTTTCCCCCACATACCAAAGATTTACCAGACTTATTGGTCATTGTAAATTGCCCTATGATTAGCCAAGGGTTACACAGGTGGACTACTGGGCAGTGCAGCTGATTGGGCCAGAAGGGTCTGCGCTCTCTCTCTAAATATATACAGTGATACTAGAAAGTTTGGGAACCTTGTAGAATGTTCTCTATTTATGCATAAATATGACCTAAAATGTGATCAGGTCCTCACACATCCTAAAACCAGATAAAGAGAGCCAATTAAATAAATAACACAAAAACATTATATTTGTTCAATTACTTATTGAGAAAATTGATTCAATATTACATGTCTTTGTTGGAAAAAGTATGTGAACCTCTGGGGTAATGCCTTTTTTAAAAAAGCTGTTTGGAGTCAGGTGTTGCAATCAATGAGTTGAGATTGGAGGTGTGGGTTGTAAAGGTGCCCTGTACTATATAAAAAAAAGACACACAAAGTTGGAAAATACATGGTCATGCACTTTGGTAGTAGAAATAAATGTGTGGATTATTTTCTAAATGGGGAGAAAATCAGGAATCTGAGATGCAGAGGGACTTGGGAGTCCTTGTGGAGAATACCTTGAAGGTTAACTTGCAGGTTGAGTCAGTGGTGAGGAGGACAAATGCCATGTTAGCATTCATTTCAAGAGGTCTAGAATACAAGAGCAAGGATGTGATGCTGAGGCTTTATAAGGCACTGGTGAGGCCTCACCTTGAGTATTGTGAACAGTTTTGGGCCCCTCATCTTAGAAAAGATGTGCTGGCATTGGAGAGGGTCCAGAGGAGGTTCACAAAGATGATTCTAGGAATGAAAAGGTTATCATACGAGGAACGTTTGTTCGATGGCTCTGAGTCTGTACTCACTGGAATTCAGAAGGATGAGCAGGGATTTCATTGAAACCTTTCGAATGTTGAAAGGCCTAGATAGAGTAGATGTGGAAAGGATGTTTCCCATAGTGGGAGAGTCTAGGACAAGAGGGCATAGCCTCAGGATAGAGGGGTGCCCTTTCAAAACAGAGATGTGGAGAAATTTCTTTAGCCAAAGGGTGGTGAATTTGTGGAATTTGTTGCCACATGCAGCTGTGGAGGCCAGGTCATTGGATATAATTAAGGCAGAGATTGATAGGTTCTTGACTGGGCATGGCATCAAAGGTTACGGGGAGAAGGCTGGGAACTGGAGTTGAAAAGATAGAAAAAAGGATCAGCCATGATTGAATGGCAGAGCAGACTCGATAGGCCAGATGGCCTAAATCTGCTCCTATGTCAGAATCAGAATCAGGTTTATCATCACTCGCATGTAACGTGAAATTTGTTAACTTAACAGCAGTAATTCAATGCAATACATAATCTAGCAGAGATAAAATAATAATAAAATTAAAAAATAAACAAGTAAATCAATTACAGTATACATAAATTGAATAGATAAAAAACATGCAAAAACAGAAATACTGTATATAAAAAAAAGTGAGTGTCCAAAGATCCAAAGGAATATAGAAACATAAAAAATAGGTGCAGGAGTAGGCCATTCGGCCCTTCG
The DNA here is from genome assembly GCF_963921235.1 of Mobula hypostoma. Lineage (NCBI taxonomy): Eukaryota > Metazoa > Chordata > Chondrichthyes > Myliobatiformes > Myliobatidae > Mobula > Mobula hypostoma. The sequence goes on from NC_086111.1 coordinate 1,360,596, forward strand.
AGCCTGCACTGCCATTTATTATGATCATGGCTGATCATCCAACTCAGAACCCCGCCCCAGCCTTCCCTCCATACCCCCTGATCCCTTTAGCAACAAGGGCCATATCTAACTCCCTCTTAAATATAGCCAATGAACTGGCCTCAACTGTTTCCTGTGGCAGAGAATTCCACAGATTCACCACTCTCTGTGTGAAGAAGTTTTTCCTAATCTCGGTCCTAAAAGGCTTCCCCTTTATCCTCAAACTGTGACCCCTCGTTCTGGACTTCCCCAACATCGGGAACAATCTTCCTGCATCTAGCCTGTCCAATCCCTTTAGGATTTTATACATTTCAATAAGATCCCCCCCCTCAGTCTTCTAAATTCCAACGAGTATAAGCCTAGCCGATCCAGTCTTTCATCATATGAAAGTCCTGCCATCCCAGGAATCAATCTGGTGAACCTTCTTTGTACTCCCTCTATAGCAAGAATGTCTTTCCTCAGATTAGGGGACCAAAACTGCACACAATACTCCAGGTGTGGTCTCACCAAGGCCTTGTACAACTGCAGTAGTACCTCCCTGCTCCTTTACTCGAATCCCCTTGCTATGAATGCCAGCATACCACTCGCATTTTTCACCGCCTGCTGTACCTGCATGCCCACTTTCAATGACTGGTGTATAATGACACCCAGGTCTCGTTGCACCTCCCCTTTTCCTAATCGGCCACCATTCAGATATCAGATGGCAGAGGGGAAGAAGCCGTTCCTGAATCGCTGAGTGTGCGCCTTCAGGCTTCTGTACCTCCTACCTGATGGTGTAAGAAAAGGGCATGCTGGAGGTCCTTAATAATGGATGCTGCCTTTCTGAGACACCACTCCCTGAAGATGTCCTGGGTACTTTGTAGGCTAGTACCCAAGATGGAACTGACTAGATTTACAACCTTCTGCAGTTTCTTTCGGTCCTGTGCAGTAGCTCCTCCATACCAGACAGTGATGCAGCCTGTCAGAATGCTCTCCATGGTACATTGAGTATATTTGTTGCCATGCCAAACCTCTTCAAACTCCTAATGAAGTATAGTCTAATGGTCTAAGTCAGAGCCTGCTTTTCTCAAGAAAGATCTATTAACATGCACCATGCCTTAATCAAAACGACTTTCAGTGGACCTTAGAAGAAATGCAGAGATGCATGGAGGAAACTTAGTACTGTTGCTACTCTCCCTAGGAGTGGGCATCCTGCAAAGATCACATCAAGAGCACAACGTGCAATGATGAAGGAGATGAAAAAGAACCCAAATGTAACATCAAAAGACCTACATATATCTCGAGAACTTGGTAATGTCTCTATTCATGTGTCTACTACAAGAAAACCACTGAACAAGTTTGGTGTTCATGGATGGACAACACAGAGGAAACCTCTGCTCGGAAACAAAATATTACTGCACATCTCAAGTTTGCGGAAGAGCACCTGGATGTTCTACAACACTTCTGGGACATTGTTCTATGGACAAATGAGACAAAAAGTTAAACTTTTTGGCCAAAATAGCACATTGCTATGTTTGGAGAAAAAAGGGCACTGCACACCAATGCCAAAACGTCATCCCAACCGTGAAGCATGGTGAAAGGAACATCATGATTTGGGGCTGCTTTGCTGCCTCAGGGCCTGTACAACTTGTAATCGTTGAGGGAACAATGAATTCAAAATACTATCAAGTCATTTTACAGGAGAATGTCAGGGTAGCAGTCAGTCACCCGAAGCTTAACAGAAGAATAATACAACAAGACAATGATCCAAAAGACAAGAGTAAATCAACAAGGGAACTGTTTAAAAAGAAAATTTGAGTTTTGGAATGCCCAAGTCAAAGTCCTGACATCAATCCTATAGAAATGTTGTGGAAGGACCTGAAGCAAGCAGTTAATGTGAGGAAGCCCACCAACATCTCAGAGTTGAAGCAGTTTTGTAACGAAGAATGGCCCAAAATTCCTCCAAGCCTGCTTGCAGGACCGATCAACTGTTACCACAAACATTTAGTTGAAGTGATTACTGTACCAGAGGGGTCTCACCAGTTACTGAAAGCAAAGGTTCACATACTTTTTCCAACAAATGCATGTGATATTAGATCATTTTCATCAATAAATAAATGAACAAGTATAATGTTTTTCGGTTATTTAATTGGGTTCTCTTTATTGAGTTTTAGGACACATGAAGATCTGATCACATTTTAGGTCATATTAATGCAGAAATAGAGCAAATTCTACAGGCTTCACAAACTTTCTAGCACCACTGTATCTGCATTAACAAGCCAGTGCACAGGTGTACCTAATAAAGTGGCCAGCGGGTGTATACTCCCACAAGGACAGATCCTTACTTTGTGCAAGAACACATTATGGCATCTTATTCAAATACTATGCATTTTCTAGTTCCCTTTTATCTACACAAGTTTCATCTTCAATAGAACTCTTAACTTTGACAGGATTTATTTCATATAAACTATGCTGACACTTGCCAAAAGAATTATAAATTTGAGGTCCCAGTATTGATTTTTATTTCCTTAATGACAGACTTCAGCATTTTCCCTAATGGTTCTAAAAATCTTCCCAGAAATCCAGGGAATTTTGGAAGATGACTACCATTATCCCCGCAGGCATTTCTTTTACGATCCTGGAACCCAGCTGTCAAGTTCAAGGAATGTGCTTAATGTTTTCTATCACAAAGACATCCAAATATTTGTTCAGTCTTTGCTATTCTCTTTTTACAATTAATTTCTCACAATTGGAGCCAACATGCACTTGGCTTTCCAAATACCTGTAGCTCTGCCTTACATTATCTACTGGTTTACTGAAGTCTATTTCCCCCCTCTATCCTTTGAATCATTCCTTGCTGATCTGCAGAATTCCTGCATTATGACCTGTGTGGATGATAGTGTGCCTTAGAGAAAGTACCCAAGATTTCCCAAACCAGAAGCCCTGAATGAACCAGGGAATACAGAGTCTGCTGGGGGCTAGGTCTGTGGTGTTCAAGGCTGGCAATTCAGAATCCTACAAGAAATCCAGGTACAACCTACAGAAGGCCAAAGAGAAAGCAAAAAGCTAATTCCATTTAGCTTCTGGAATTTTAGAAATTAGATCTGATCGGGGTCATCAAGGGAATGGCGGCGTAAGGAAAAGGTCTCTCGACAAAAAAGAAGGTAAACTGCCCCAAAATCGAATTTAGACAAATACTTAATATTGCATAACTATATTAATAAAAGGGGCAAGGATGATGTCTAAGAACAAGAATAAAAAGTCCGCTTCGAAGGCTGATAAACATAAAGAGATGCAGCAAGGCGACGGGCCTAGCTCCCCCACGGCAAGCCAGGACGGAGATAATGAGGGGGAATCGGTGACTCTGTCTTTGATTCTCGGAGAGATTCGCGAGTTCCGACAAGATAACAGCAAACAGCTGGAAGATATTAAAGGAGAAATAGTAAAAACTAACTCGCGGATAGATGAAGCCGAAGCGAGGATTGTTGGAATTGAAGAGAAGCTACAAAACGCCGAGGAAGTGATAACAGAAATGCTGAAGCTGCAAGACCAGCTCCAGTGGAAACTAATAGATCAAGAAGGCCGCTCGAGAAGGGAAAATGTGAGGATCTACGGAGTTCCCGAAGGAACCGAAGGTAAACCCGGATTGATGATTCCCTTCATGGAGAAGCTGCTTAGAGAGAACCTTGATATACCGGCCGCAAAAGACCTACAGATAGAAAGGGCTCACCGCGCGTTGGCACCACAGCCTCCGGCAGGCGCCCAGCCCAGATCGATTCTGATCAGATTTCTCAGTTACAGAACGAAGGAAGAGGTGCTTAAAAGAGCATGGCAAAAGAAAGGTTTCATGTGGAACAACTGCAAAATCAGTTTAGACCACGACTACGCACCGGGGATTCTTGCCAGACGGAAGGAATATACGGAAACACGGAGAGTCCTGAAGGAAAACAACATCAGATTCCAGACCCTGTATCCAGCTCGGCTGAGAGTCTTTTACGACGAAGGGACAAAAACTTACGCTACGGTGGAGGAGGCAACGTTGGACCTGGCGGACCGGGGACTACCTATTAAAGTTATCACCCAACCGGAGTCGCTACTGGAGAGGATTCGGCAGAAGTCGTGGCAGTTAGTGGGGCGAGGACGCTCCACTCGAACCAGAGTGTCAAACTACAAGGAAAAGCTGCAAATATTCAGACGCGAATGTACAGAGAATACAGATTAATTAAGAGAAATGACTGAAAAGAGTAAATCGGACTTAAAAGTAAAATGAAAACTGGTAACTGAAAATAAACTAGGCGGAATAACTTGAATGATAGCAATATGGTCGAGACATAAATAGGAGAAAATTCTCTATGATTATTCAAACTGCTGAGGGCCCTCTAACACAGGGTGAAGATAGAGGTTATCCCTCTGAACTGAGGCGGGTCGGTGCTCAGGCCTCACTGTGGGAAGTCGGGAAAAATTTTCAAATGTTACACGTTCAGAAATGTCTAGGGTGTGGTTATATGTCTTGGTTTACTGTTGAGAAGGGATTGCTTACTGTTTGGTTAGAAAAGGAGAGTGCTTTTTTTCTACTAGAGAAAAATGCAAACTGAATTGGTAAAAATAATTTCCTATAATGTTAATGGGGTTTTGAATCCAATTAAAAGAAATAAGATTATGTCTAAATTGAAAAAAGAGAGGGCACAAATAGCTTTCCTCCAGGAAACACATATGAGCCAATCTGAACATGGAAAATTAAAAAGAATGGGCTTTAAGCATATATTTTATTCATCATATAAATTGAGTCACAAAAGAGGGGTAGCTACTTTAATATCAAGTACTCTTAATTATGAACATATTTCAGAGACTAGAGACAAAGAAGGACGGTTTGTAAAAATCACAGGAAGAATAGAAGGTACAGAGATAACATTACTGAATGTTTATGCTCCTCCAGGTAGTGAATGGTCATTTTATAGACACATTTTTGACCTAATGGTCAGTTCTCGAGGGGTAGTAATTTGTGGAGGGAATTTTAATATTAGATTAAATCCTATATTAGATTCTTCAAGAATAGTTACTCAGAATAAACCTCTGACTCGGAAAGTGAATTCATTGATGGAGGAGTTGGGAATTATAGATGTCTGGAGGGAATTACACCCTACTAGTAAAGATTATACATATTACTCTTTCCCTCATTCAGCCTATTCAAGGATAGACTATTTCTTTATCTTTAATACAGATAGACTCAGGATAAAAAACTGTAATATTGCAACAATTGATCTGTCGGATCATAGCCCAGTCTCTATGTCTCTAATCCTGGAAAGGAAAATGAGGAAAACACTATGGAGGCTAAACTCACATATACTCAATAACCCAAAAGTAATGGAGAGATTAAGGGGAGAAATCAAAGAATATCTAGACCTTAATGACACGGGAGAAACATCACCAGTGATTTTATGGGATACATTGAAAGCTGTACTGAGAGGGAAAATTATTTCCATTACTACTCACATGAAAAAAATCAATGCACAAAAATTAGCAGACCTTCAAGGAAAATTAAAACAACTTCAAGTTGGAGATAGCAACAAAAGTAATTCAAATCGCAAACAGGAAATTAGGAAATTAGGAAATTGCAAAGTGAAATTGGTGATATTTATATGTTGGAAACTCAAAGAAATTTTCTTTACCTGAGACAAAAGAATTATGAAGTAGGAGGTAAATCAGCTAGATTATTAGCATATAAATTACGAAAACAACAAGCAGACAATACAATTCATAAAATAAAGAATCCAAAGACAAAGCTTGTGGAGAGTACAATAGGGAAAATTCAAGAGAGTTTTGAAAGATATTATCGAGAGCTGTACTCCCAACCCCGGGCCCCCAATGAGCCCTATATAGACAGTGTATTGAATTTTTTAGATCTACCTAAACTTACAGGTTTACAAAATGAAAGTTTATTAGAATCAGTAACTGTCAAAGAATTGAACGTGGCCATCTCTAGGTTAAAGGCTGGAAAGTCCCCAGGTTCTGATGGGTTTACCTCAGAGTGGTACAAGTCCCTGAAGACACAGTTAGCCCCATTACTACTTAACACCTTTAATTGGATCTTGCAGAGAGGAGAAACTCCACCTTCCTGGAGAGAAGCGATTATTTCAGTTATTCCTAAAGAGGGTAAAGATAAACTAGAATGTGGCAATTATCGGCCAATTAGTGTTCTTAATTTAGATTACAAACTATTTACATCTATATTAGCGCGCAGATTGGAAAAGCTTTTACCTGGCCTAATCCATTTAGACCAGACTGGATTTATTCAACAAAGACAAAAACAGGACAACATAAGGAGAACTCTGCACATATAAGAACAGGTTAATAAGAACGAGACAGAGACAATGGTAGTAGGATTGGACGCTGAGAAAGCTTTCGATTCGGTTAGTTGGGCATTCCTATACAGAGTGTTAGGAAGATTCGGCTTTCAAGAAAGGTTTATTAAAGTAATTCAGACTCTATATGACAGCCCTACAGCCCGAATTAAGATAAATGGGGACCTCTCTGACTCCTTCATATTAGAGAGAGGCACTAGACAGGGATGCCCAATTTCTCCTCTCCTTTTTGTGCTATATATTGAACCACTTGCCCAACTAATAAGACACAGCGAAATCGTAAAAGGTATCAAGGTGGCAGGGATTGAACAGAAAGTGGCGTTATTCGCAGATGATGTTTTGGTCTATCTGAGTGAACCAGAAAAATCATTTATAGGATTGTTTACACTGTTGGATGACTTTGGGAAAATATCAGGTTATAAAATAAATGTAAAGAAAACGCAGGTTATGTCCCTAAATTATACACCATCCAAAAAATTGCAGGATACATACGATCTTAAGTGGGAAGCTAAATCATTAAAATATTTAGGAATAACCCTGCCGAAGGATCTTTCAACACTGTCACAGGTAAATTATGGGCCATTAATCTCAGAGATAAAAGCAGATATGCATAGATGGAATCTTATCCCCTTTTTAAGTTTAAATTCAAGGATAAATACTATAAAAATGAATATTCTTCCTCGGTTATTATATCTTTTCCGTACTTTACCAGTGGAGGTGGATGATAATCAATTCAGGGAATGGGACAAATGGATTTCCCGCTTCATTTGGCAAGGAAGGATACCTAGAATTCGATATAACACCTTACAGTTAGGGAAGGAAGGAGGAGGTATGGTTCTTCCTTGCCTGAGAAATTATTTTTATGCCTCACAGATAACCCCTCTGTTATATTGGTGTAATAGGGAATATAAGGCTAGATGGAAGGAAATAGAATTTGGATTAGTTGACAGTTTTCCTCTTCAGGCCTCAATAGCTGACAAAGGATTGATGGCCCAGTTGGAAAAATTTAATAATGCTTGGATAAATCTCACATTAAAAGTATGGCAGAAGGTGGTTAATTCATGTGGAATTAATAACATGTTAAAACTCTTTAGATGGTGTGCATATGATACCAAATTCCTTCCCAACAGAGGAGATAAAAGATTTGAGCTATGGATAAAGAAAGGTCTTACAACCTACCTCTCATTTATAGATAAAAGAGTATTACAAAGTTTCCAAATCCTGCAGGACAAACATGGCCTAGAACATAATGACTTTTTTAGGTACCTTCAAATACGAAACTATGTTAACCAGAGTTGTAGATATACAGACCTATCAACAGTAGAATTAGAATTTTTCAAGATTCTGAATTCGGCTTGCAGTTCAATACCTAGTAAATCAGTTTCTCGCCTATATAATGCACTCTCCCATGCTAAAAATGTAAATACACTGTATATTAAAGAAAAGTGGGAGAAAGAAGCGGGGTTGGTACTTTCAGAGGAGGCTTAGGGGAAAATCTGCAGCTTTCAATGGTCCTCGACTAATTCTTTGACTTGGAGAGAACATTGTTGGAAAAACATTATAAGATACTTCAAGGCCCCATATCAGGAAAAAAATAAAGATACAAATGTGATGTGTTGGAGAAGGTGCGGCTCCAAGGAGGCAAATGATTTTCATATTTTCTGGGATTGCCCTAAATTAAGTCTATTTTGGGAAGGTATTCATAGAATATTAGTTAAGGTACTTAGGTCCCAGATACCTCTGAACTTTGAGACGCTCTATTTGGGGCATGTATTGTTCCTTGAACAGAAGGAAGATATAAAGTTGCTGCAGGCCCTCTTAGCGGCAAGTAAGAAATCAATCACTAGAAAATGGCTAAATCCAATACCACCTACATTAGAAGATTGGTACGAAATTATCTTGGAAATATTTAAAATGGAAAAGTTGACTTACTCCCTGAGAACTCAAAAAGAAACATTTTATCAAATCTGGAATAAATGGATTGAATATATAACCCCAATGCGAGCAGACTTTAGATGACTCTCCTAATGATTTATATTGCTCTTCTCATCAACACAGTAATATTGCTAACGTAAGCACCCCTAGTCTAAATGTTTGTTTTTTTTTGGAAAATAGAGAACTAATACAAGGGAAAGATTTGGGAAAGGGATAAAAAAAAAATGAAAAAATTAAGTAAATAAGTACATAGGGATTGGATAATTATGTCTGCGGGCAGGAACAAGCACGAACAAATTGGGATATAAACATTTTGGACCAGTGGAAATGGTCCAGAAGGGTTGTATGGAAACTATTATTACCATTTTCCTTAACAACTAATTTCATTACTTAGCCTAATAGGTTAGATTTACCACAGTACATAATTATCTATTTAAATGTTTATTTTCCTTTTATATCATCTCAATGTGTACTTAAGAATGTATAAATAATTGTAGTTTTATACATATAAAAAAATGGAAAAGGTTATGTGTGTGAAAGAAGTACATGATAATTGTGAATTCCTTATCCAAATAAAAATAAAATTAAAAAAAAAGAAATTAGATCTGATCACAGCTGTGGCACGGTTTGTATGTCATTGCTTCCCACAAGGCCAAACCTAACAACATAAGTAGTAGCGACATTTCACTCCAATGAGCCCAATGCCTTTTATACACACTTCAAATGAGAGAGTAACACTACAGCATCTAGCGACTTCATGATCGCGGTCTCCAAGACCATGGTTCAGCGGGGGATGAACACTTTCAAATGTCAAACACTCAGCAGGGTACTGAAAACCTGCAAACCAACTGGCAGAAGCATTCAAAGACATCTTTATCCTTTTATTGCTTCAAAAGGGCAGGAATCACACGAGTGCCGAAGAACAGGGTGAGCTGCTTCAACAACAATTGATTAGTAGTACACACATTTAATGTAATAAAATGCTTTAAAGAGATTGGTCACAGCTAGAACTCCTGCCCGAGAAAGGACCTGGACTTATAGCAATTCGCTTACTGCAACAACAGTTCTACAGCAGACGCAAACTCACTGGCTCTTCATGCTGCTTTGGAACACCTAAACAACAGCAAGACCCATGTCATGCTGCTGTTTATCAAATATAGCTCAACATTCAGTACCATCTACTTGTAAGTATTAATCACCAAGCTTCTAGTAATCACCTGGACTTCTGTACCTGCCTCTATAACTGGATCAAACCTCATCAGGAGATCGGTCAGTGCAGTTCAGTGATAACACCTCTGCCCTGCTTACTATCAATGTAGGAATACCTTACGGATGCGTGCTTAGCTACTGCTCTACTCTCTACACTCATGGCCATCTGGCTAATCACAGCTCAAACACTATTTATAACTTTGCAGACGATGCTCTTACTGGTAAAATCTCAGCTGGTAACAAGGTACATGAGTTGAGAAGGAACAGCTGGTTGAGCAACAACAACCTCACATTCAGCATCGACAAGACCAAGGAACTGATTGTCAATCTCAGGAAAGGAAATTTGGAAGAACATGCACCAATTGTCATTGAATGGTCAATGGTGAAGGGGTGAGCAGCTTTAAGTGGGGACATCTCCAAGGATATGTCCTGGGCTTAACACATTGATGCAGGCAGCTTTACTCAGCAGTCCCCAACCTTTCTTGCACTGCGGACCGGTTTAAAATTGACAATATTTTTGCGGACCGGCCGACCCGGGGGGGGGGGGGGTGTTCAAGTAGGGTTAAATTCACCTCAACATGTCTTTTACAGTTAGGGTTGCCAACTTTCTCACTCCCAAATAAGGGCCAAAAGTAGCAGTCAACTCCCGGGGCGCTTTATCCCATGTGTGAGGAGCGCGTAACCGTGCGTATGCACATACGTGCCAATTTTTTTTCCACAAATTGGTTTCACCTTCACCTTCCCAACTATACTGTATATACATTATTTCTACTTTATACGGGCTGTGCATTTATCAAATCATTCCTGCTTTCACTATATGTTAGTGTTATTTTCAGTTTTGTGTGTTATTTGGTATGATTTGGTAGGTTATTTTTTGGGTCTGGAAATGCTCAAAAATTTTTCTCATATAAATTAATGGTAATTGCTTCTTCGCTTCACGCCATTTCAGCACGAAATGTTTCATAGGAAAGTTCTACCTTAGCGGAGGAAATACGGGACAAACCAATTTAGCCCAATATACGGGATGTCCCAGCAAATACGGGACAGTTGGCAACCCTATGTTTAAGTTCAACAGTGCGTGACAGGGAATGAGGAAAGGTGCAGCTGACTGATATCGTTTCCTCACGGCCCGGTTGCACATGCCTTACGGCCTGGTGGTTGGGGACCACTGGCTTTACTTCATTAGAAGTTTGAGGAGATTTGATATACCACTAAACACTTGCAAATTTAGATTAGGTTAGATTATGAGGACACGCAGTCCTCTTTTATGTCATTTAGTAATGCATGCGTTAAAAAATGATACAATATTTTTCCAGACTGATATCACAGAAACATATGACAAACCCGACTGAAAAACTGACAAAAATCACATAATTATAACATATAGTTACAACAGTGCAAAGCAATACTGTAATTTGATAAGAACAGACCATGGGCACGGTAAAAAGTCTCCAAGTCTTTCGGAAGTCCCATCATCTCATGCAGACGGTGAACCTCCAGCGCCGCAAACTTGCCGATGCAGCATCCTGGAAGCATCCGACCACAGCCGACTCCGAGTCCGTCCGAAAACTCCGAGCCTCCGACCAGCATTCTGACACCAAGCACCGAGCACCATCTCTGCCGAGCACTTTGACCCGGCCCCAGCAACAGGCAACAGGCAAAGCCGAGGATTTGGGGCCTTCCCCTCTGGAGATTCTTGATCGCACAGTAGCAGCGGCAGCGAAGCGGGCATTTCTGAAGTTTCTCCAGGTGTTCCTCTGTGCTTCTCACAGCTGTCTCCATCAAATCAGGATTGTGCACGGCCCCCTAGTTAACACATACGATATCATTCGGAATGGCCGCACGCACTGCGTCGTGCCACCATCTCCTTCTCTCTCCCTATATATAGATGTACAGCAGAGAGCATTGTGACTGCATTACAACCTGACACAGAGGCTCCAATGCATAGTATCACACAAGGCTGCAGAGGACTGTAGACTCAGCCAGCTCCATTATGGGCACAATCCTCCCCACATTTGAAGACAGTGTCAAGAAAGCATTATCCATCATTAAGGACCCTCATTATCTGAGACATACCGTTTCTCAATACTACCATCAGGGAGGAGGTACATGAGACTTAAGACCCATACGCAATGATCCAGGAACAGTTTCTTCCACAGAATCACATTTCGGAATGGTTCATGAACGCATGAACACTATTTTTGGCATGACATATTTATTTTGTAATTTATGGTAATTTTAAATCTTTGAACTGTACTGTTACAGAAAAATAATAAATTTCACCTCACATAAGACAATGATAATAAGCTTAATTCTGAATATCAATCTTCTGGTTCATTACTAATTTTCACAACTTTGTTCCACTGTTTTCAGTTTGATGCCATCCATCAGTCAGCACAGATGAATTATCATTCTTATGAAGTACTCACTTTGTTAAAATTTACAAGATCTCCGTAAATGTCTGTCAATGCTGAACCATTTTACCTTTAATCTATTTTCAGAAGCACAGAGATTCAGCAGATGCTGGAATCTGAAGCAACGCTGGAGGAACTCAGCAAGTCTCACAGCATTTATGAAGGAGAATAAACAGACTACCTCAATGTCAAGCGCGGAACTCCTTTATTGAGCACCTTCGCTCTGTCATCCACAAAAGGTGGGATTTTCCTGTAGCCACCCATCTCAATATGTCAGGCCATAACCCTCTAAACTACCACAATGATGCCACACTCAGGTTGAAGGAGCAACACCTCATATTCAGTCTGGGTAGCCTTCAACCTGAAGGCATGATTAACATTTCTCTGACCAGGTAATTCACTCCCTCTCACTCCTTTTCCATTCCCTATTCTAATTCCCCTTTCACCCTTCCGCTTCTCCTTACCTGCCCATCGGACCACAAGACCATAGGATATAGGAGCAGAATTAGGATATTTGGCCCATCCAGTCTGCTCTGCCATTTCATCATGGCTGATCTAATTTTCCTCTCAGCCCCAATCTCCTGCCTTCTCCCCATATCCCTTCATGCCCTGACCAATCAAAAATCTATCAACTCTGCCACAGGCAGGTGGGGAGGCCAAGTCATTATGTAAATTTAAGGTAAAGAATCCCACAGATTCACCATTCTCTGGCTAAAGAACTTCCTCCTCATCTCCGTTCTAAAAAGACACCCCTCCATTCTGAAGCTGTGTCTTCTAGTCTTAGACTCTCCCACCATAGGAAGCATCCTCTCCATATCCACTCTATCAAGGCCCTTCAGCATTCAATAGGTTTCAATGAGGTCATCCCTCATTCTTCTGAATTCTAGTGAATACAGGCCCAGAGCCACCAGACACTCTTCATATGACAAGACATTCAATCCTGGTATCATTTTCGTGAACCTCCTTTAAACCCTCTCCAGGTTCAGCACATCCTTTCTAAGATAAGGGGCCCAACCCTGCTCACAATACTCCCAAGTGAGGCCTCATAAGTGATTTATAAAATTTCATCATTACATCCTTGCTTTCATATTTTAGTCCCCTTGAAATGAATGCTAACATCACATTTGCCTTCCTCACCATAATCTCAACCTGCAAATTAACCTTAGGGAATCCTGCACAAGGATTTCTAAGTCCCTTTGAGCCTCAGTGTTTTGTATTTTCTCTCCATTTAGAAAATAGTCAACCCTTTCATTTCTTCTACCAAAATGCATGACCATACACTTCCTGACACAATTCCATCTGCCATTGCTTTGTCCATTCTCCTAATCCAAGTCCTGTTGTAGCCTCACTACTTCCTCAAAACTACCTGATCCTCCACCTATTTTCATATTGTCTGCAAACTTTGCAACAAAGCCTTCAATTCCATCATCCATCATTGACATCTGGAGACCCTACTCCTTTCCTTTCTTCCATGGCCATTCACTCCTGTTAGATTTTATTCCTCTGCCCTTTATCTCTTCCAGCCATCACTTCCCACCTTCTTACTTTATTGCCCCTCCCCTGGTCTCACTCATCACCAGCCAGCTTGTACTCCCTCCCCTCCCCGACCCCCCACCCTGACCCCCGCTGTCCTATTCTGGATCCTCCTTCCTTCCTTTCTGGTATTGAAGGAGGATCTCGGCCTGAAATGTCAACCGTTTATTCCTCTTCATAGATGCTGTCTGACTTGCTGAGTGACTTCAGCACTTTGTTCATCTATCTTCAGAATGCACTTTTAACCAACTCTGTATTCCAAATATCAAAGTTTAGGATACAATGAATAAACCCTTCTCAGGCTTCCAGCCAGGTACAGGTCATCAATTATAACCGACATTTCAATGACAAACTCTGCCATCTTCATCAGGGATGATGTCTGGGCATGTCTAGTCCAGTGGTATTTATACCCCCCGTAGTCAATCCCACCTGATTGGATGAAGACTAACCAATCAGGTTTCCATTCTCCCACCTTGCCTACTATTGAACTCCAGTTCTTACTTAGAGTGAGACCTTCGTCTTTGTTAGAATTCTTTTCCTCTAGTTTTAGTTCAATGGCTTCCTTTACCAGGTATTTCCAAAAGCCACTGGCATGGCACAGTAGTTTGGTGGCATCGAAGTCAATCCCATGGCCATTACGAATACTCATATCACCAATTTCTCTGGGTAACCCAAACGGATAAACCTCCTGTGTTCCATGACACCAGAGAAACCAGGAAACCCAACCACGAGGATTACCGCCTGTCTTCCCTAGATTTCCACAGTTTCTGGAAGGATGCCAGGATCCTGAAAAAATACTGGATTAGTACCATTCACAAACCCGGAAGGAAGCCCAAATCACAGCTTTTGCGGGTCAACGATGACCTGGGACTCAGGCTGTCTGACATTTACAGGATTCCCTGTGAATGTGGAGCAGTGTATGTCTGCCAGACCACATGCATAGTGGAAACCCACATCAAGGAGCACAGGAGGTGTTACCATTTCAGTTACCCAGAGAAATCAGTGGTAGCAGAATATTGTATTCACAACGGCCATAGGATTGACTTAATCGGCACAAAACTACTGCACTGCGCCAATGGCATTTCGGCCTGCCTAGGGATGGAAGTCACTGAAATAAAACTGGAGGAAAAGAACTTTAACAAAGACTAAGGTCTTGCTCTAAGTAAGAACTGCAATTCAATTATAAGCATGGTGGGAGAGCGAAAACCTGATTGACTGCGGACTAACCAATCAGGAGGAACGGACTACAGGGAGTACAAATACCACTGGACTAGACATGCCCAGGCTTCATCCCTGATGAGGGTGGTAGAGCTTGTTGTCGAAACATCAGTTGTGATTGATACTTTACCTGGCTGGAAGCCTGAGAAGAGTTTATACATCATATACGCCAGGAAAGTACAAACAACAGGAATTCTGCAGATGCTGGAAATTCAAGCAACACACATAAAAGTTGCTGGTGAATGCAGCAGGCCAGGCAGCATCTCTAGGAAGAGGTGCAGTCGACGTTAGTCCTGACGAAGGGTCTCGGCCTGAAACGTCGACTGCACCTCTTCCTAGAGATGCTGCCTGACCTGCTGCGTTCACCAGCAACTTTTAGGAAAGTACAAGATCCTTTTTAGGATACCAGTTTCAAAAGTTTCTCATTCTCAAATTGAATGTGTATTTCCCATGTTCTTGTCACTTTTCCTCAATGGATCCATTACACAGATTATTATTATTTAATCCTAGCCCCACTACATATGAGCAGATCTAAAACAGCTTGGTCCCTAAATTGGTTTCACAATATAGTCTTCTACAAATATATTCCCAAACTCTTCTCCAATATCATCCTCACTTCATGGTCCAATTAACAAAATTAAAGTGGCCTTACAATTTGTTTTACCTCTTACAAACTCAGATCATTTATGGATACTGTCTTACAGCGTTTCTATTGTTCGATACTATAAACTATTCCACACAGTATCTTTTAATTTCTTGCTTACATCCAGACTGATGCTACATAATGATCTTCTGAGTTAGTTATTTCTCACTACTGTGGTTACCATATTCTATTAACAGAGCAACAACCCATCCCCTTTTCCCTCTGTAAATCTCTCCAAACTATCATTGTGTTCAGTTCCCAGGTTCACAACTATATCACAACATAAAACATAGAAATTTACAGCACATTATAGGCCCTTCAGCCCACAATGTTGTGCCAACCACGTAACCTACTCTAGAAATTGCCTAGAATTACCCTGCCACATAGCCCTCTATTCTTCTAAGCTCCATGAGGCTCTTAAAAGACCCTTTTGTATCCACTTCCACAACTGCTGCTGGCAGTTCATTCTAAGCACCCACTACTCTGTGTGTGTGTGAAAAACTTACCCCTGACATCCCATTTCCAAGCACCTTAAAACTATACACCCTCATGTTAGCCATTTCAGCCCTGGAAGAAAAGCTTCTGACTAGCCACACGATCAATGCCCCTCATTATCTTATAGACCTCTATCAGGTCACCTCTATCCTCCGTCGCTCCAAGGAGAAAAGGCCAAGTTCACTCAACCTATTCTCATAAGGTACACCCTCCAATCCAGGCAACAGCCTTGTAAATCTCCTCTGCACTCTCTCTATAGTATCCATATACTTCCTGTAGTGAGGTGACCAGAACTGAACACTGTACTCTAAGGGGGGGTCTGACTACTACTACTATGTCCACTCAGGCCTAAGGGTCTGACCAAGGTCTTATATAGCTGTAACATTACCTCACAGCTATTGAACTCAATCCCACAGTTGATAAATGTCAACACACCCATATGCCTTTTTAATAACACTGTCAACCTGCGCAACAGCTTTAAGTGTCCTATGGACATGGACCCCAAAATCTCTCAGATCCTCCACACCGCCAAGAGTCTCACCATTAATATTATATTCTATCTTCAAATTTGACGTACCAAAATGAACCACTTCACACTTATCTGGGTTGAAGTCCATCTGCCGCTTCTCAGCCCAGTTCTGCAAGTTACCAATGCCCTGCTGTAACCTCTGACAACCCTCCACATTATCCACAACACCCCCAACCCTTCTGTCATCAGCAAACTTACTAACCCACCCTTCTACTTCTTCACCCAGGTCATTTATAAAAATCGCAATAGGAGGGGTCCCAGAACAGATCCCTGCAGAACACCACTAGTCACAACATGGCTATCATATCTCACACACATATCAATTTGTGCTACCTATTCATCTACCTTGTCATAAATGCAACATGCCAAAAGTCTTTGGCACATGTAAAAAAAATTCTGTAAAGCAAAGATGTTTTCAAAAGTAATGAAAAGTTTTTAAATATCAAAAAAAACTATAAAGAGCAGTAAATAGTAAAAAACTAAATCAAATCAATATTTGGTGTGACTTCACTTTGCCTTTAAAACTGCATCAATTCTCTTAAGTACACTGCCGTGCAGTTTGAAGAAGATAATCAGCCAGTAGGTTGTTCCAAACATCTTGGAGAACTTGCCACAGTTCTTCTGTAGACTTCCGTTGTCTCACTTGCTTCTGTCTCTCCAGACAGCCTTGATGAAGTTGAGATCAGGGCTTTGTGGAGGACATCCCATCTGCTGCAGACTCCTTGCTCTTCTTTTCATTTAAGAGAGTTCATTATGACCTTGGCTGAGTATTTGGGGTCATTGTCCTGCTGCAAGATGAAGTTGGGACTGATCGGATGACATCTCCTGCCCCCTAGTATCGCATGCTCCCTCACCAGTGAGGATTCCATTAAGTCTGACCAGATCACCAACTCCATTTGCAGAAATGTGGCCCCAAACCTCCGGAGAACCTCCGCTGTGCTTCACTTTTGGCTGCGGACACTCATCCATGTAGCACTCTCCAGTTCTTCTATGAACAAACTGCCTCCTGTTTAAGCCAAATTTTGACTTGTCAGTCCAGGGCACTTGCTGTCATTGTTCAGCATCCCAGTCCTTGTGTTTTTGTGTTTAGATGAGTCTCTTGGCTTTGATCCACTTTGAAGGAATGGCTTTTTGGCAGCAACTCTTCCATGAATACCACTTCTGACAAGACTTCTCCAGACTGTACAGGGATGTACTTGGGTTCCAGTGGTTTCCGTGTATTCAGAGCTGATAGCAGTGCAGGACACCTTCTGAATTAGAAGGGATGTAGGTTTAATGTATTGTTGGTCTCCTGCTGCACTCAGTTTCCACGGCCAACCAATATGCTTCTGCTCTGTAACCTTACCTGTTTTTTATTTGTGGTTCTTCAGAAGAGCTTGGACAACCAATCCTGAAATTCCTGTCTGAGTGAAATTTCTGCTTGGTAGAGACCTTGCTCATAAAGGCTGACAACTTTGCTCGATTTTGCCATGGTGTAAGAAATTATAATTTGAAGGTTAAACTGTCACATCTGCCACACGGTCACTTTTTAGTTTGGTTGTCCTTCACCCAGTTTGATTCCTTCTACACTTGCTTCTGTTACAGTTAGTCAGCATAGTTCATTCAACATTATGTCATTGATCTATCTGCTACCTTTGTTTAACCATGCAATGTGCTGTATACCTACAAAAGAATCAAGTTTTTTTCATTTGAAAAGTGGTCTGTTACTTAATATATTACGTTCTTAAACAAAATACAAACATTTTTCCGTAACATTTAAGTTTTTTTTGAAAATGAACGTTTGGGAATCTAAAATTTGCACTTTTCCACTGACACTAATGCAGAAGACAAAAAAATAAACAGCTAAAACAAAATTTACATTAAAAAATCTAGGGTGCTTAAGAGTTTTGCACAGTACCTTTTGTTTTTAAACCACGTTTCTACATTATATTTCTAATTGCAAGTGAACTCTTATGTCTATTCAAATCACCAGTTCCAGCCCATCAGGTTATCATTACTCACTTTGCTCCCATGCCATCCTTTCTAAAATTTCCTTCATCCTTACTACAACCTTAATTGTGACATCTGCCAACACCTCAGTGCTAGTCTGACTTCAACTAAAAGACGTCCTAAGGAAAGTGCTCCCTTTCTCTTGTACTGGTGCCCATACCCCATGAATTCAAAGCATGTAAAACTAAAATATGAAACCTTGCAAACATTCAGCATCCAGGGAAAGAAAAACAGAGTTAACATTAAATTGAAGGCCTATTGTCTGTTTCTTATTAATCCACAGAATGCAAGACCTACTTCCAGGATTTAATATTCAATTCAGACTTCCTGCATAAGCAGTTATTTCCAATTGAATCCATTACTATTACACTGATGTTGGAATAAAGCATTCAGCTTGTATCTTATTAACCCCATCCTAACTTGCAAACACTTCAGGCAATAATTGAAAGATCATTGTGACTTTGCCCTTTAGACCCTCAAACTCTGGTCTGCAGGAAGCAGAGTTAGGTCTCAGAAGTGGCTTTTTCAGTGTTAACCCAAGGAAGAGATCAGAATAAAGAAACTTAAAAGTATGCATTTAAACCTTAAAAATATATTCCATAAAATCAGTTACAAATCCTAAGCAGACATGCAAAATCAATTTCTAAACAACAATGCTCACAAATATGGGCTTATTTTATACAAATCAGGTTGTAATTCTCAGAAATACAATAAATAAAAATTGCTAGTACCTTAAGATGCTGATGCATGCAATAACGGCAAACACGCCGTTTAATCTCCTTGGTAATGTGACTTGAGAAAGGGATAAATCCACATTTAGGCTGAAAATAAAATGAGAACTAAATAAACACAAAGGGAGATCAACTAAGGTGATTGTTATCCAATTAAAATATAGATGCATTAGAAATGGAATTACTCAAGGCTGCAAGAGTACACCATGTCCTACTTGAAAAAAATAAAATGACATGTCACAAAAGAAAGAAGCCAAATGAGAAAATTCAACACTATAAAATGTAGAAAGCAAATATTTCCTACTACCATGTGTAGCTATACTGAATTTATCAGGTATAACATTAATATTTTTGATGGGATTGCCTTAATGGAATTATAAGTAATGCCAAACTTAATGATTAACTTTAGCAAGTCCTTCAGATCTGTCTTATTTGTGAAGCCTGCATTTATTATGCATTGCAAAGTACCATGAAGTGGTGACAGACATTTTCTTGAAGCACATCTGTCTAGGTGGTTAAAGTGCTCCACGTGGGTTGCAAGTTAAGTATCTAGGCAGATCACACTCTAGTGACTAGTGGGGTACCGCAAGGCTCAGTGCTGGGCAGTGACTAGTGGGGTACCGCAAGGCTCAGTGCTGGGACCCCAGTTGTTTACAATATATATTAATGACTTAGATGAGGGAATTAAATGCAGCATCTCCAAGTTTGCGGATGACACGAAGCTGGGTGGCAGTGTTAGCTGTGAGGAGGATGCAGGGTGATTTGGATAGGTTAGGTGAGTGGGCAAATTCATGGCAGATGCAATTTAATGTGGATAAATGTGAGGTTATCCACTTTGGTGGCAAAAACAGGAAAACAGATTATTATCTGAATGGTGGCCAATTAGGAAAAGGGGAGGTGCAACGAGACCTGGGTGTCATTATACACCAGTCATTGAAAGTGGGCATGCAGGTACAGCAGGCGGTGAAAAAGGCGAATGGTATGCTGGCATTTATAGCAAGAGGATTCGAGTACAGGAGCAGGGAGGTACTACTGCAGTTGTACAAGGCCTTGGTGAGACCACACCTGGAGTATCGTGTGCAGTTTTGGTCCCCTAATCTGAGGAAAGACATCCTTGCCATAGAGGGAGTAAAAAGAAGGTTCACCAGATTGATTCCTGGAATGGCAGGACTTTCATATGATGAAAGACTGGATGAACTGGGCTTGTACTCGTTGGAATTTAGAAGACTGAGGGGGAATCTGAATGAAACGTATAAAATCCTAAAGGGATTGGACAGGCTAGATGCAGGAAGATTGTTCCCGATGTTGGGAAAAGTCCAGAACGAAGGGTCACAGTTTGAGGATAAAGGGGAAGCCTTTTAGGACCGAGATTAGGAAAAACTTCTTCACACAGAGACTGGTGAATCTGTGGAATTCTTTGCCACAGGAAACAGTTGAGGCCAGTTCATTGGCTATATTTAAGAGGGAGTTAGATATGGCCCTTGTGGCTACAGGGGATCAGGAGGTATGGAGGGAAGGCTGGTACAGGGTTCTGAGTTGGATGATCAGCCATGATCATACTGAATGGCGGTGCAGGCTCGAAGGGCCGAATGGCCTACTCCTGCACCTATTTTCTATGTTTCTATCCAGTTAAGATTTGATTAACCTTATGACAGCCCTCAGAAATAACATTTTTTTTAAAGTAACTATGTCCACAAAGTTCACTGAAAGTAACTACAACATATAACTCGTGCAAATCATCTCAAGAATAACTTGGATATAACTGACAAAAAGTCACATTCTTCTTGAATATAACTTTTTTAAAAATATTTTAACATATCAATTAAACAAATTATTTATAGGTAAAATTTCTAAAAATACTATTTCTTAGTGGGAACAGAGGAAAGATATAACAGATTCTTGAACATTTAAATCTATAAGAGTATTAATATCCCAATAAAAATTTTTCTGGTAATTCTGGCAATTACCTTAATTTCTATACAGAGGGGAGGTCGTTTTTCTATGTGATGGGAAGTTTGGAACTTAGTGAGATCCGGAAGGCATAATGTGTATCCACTGAAGACATCCATTACTTTATTGCAACGTGATCCTGTAGAGTAAAATTAAGATGCATTTCAAATTACCTATTAATATCTAAAATTATAACTTGATTTGAAAAAAGACAGATGCCAAATTCAAAATTAGTTTCTGAGTGTTGATAACAGTTCATAAATAAATCCTATGGTCATTGATAGAACTTTTAGAACATAAGAACATAAGCAGCAGGAGCAGGAGTCGGCCATCAGGCCCATCGAGCGTGCTCCGCCATTCAATAAGATCATGGCTGATCTGACCATGGACTCAGCTCCACCTAATATCCAACATTGTCTTAAATCTATTTACTGAGCTAGCCTCCACTACTTCATTGGGCAGAGAATTCCACAGAGTCACCACTCTCTGGGAGCGTTCCTCCTTTGGGAATTTACTCCCCTGAATCTTGAAGCCATGTCTCTTAGTTCTCGTCTCACCAACCCGTGGAAACAACTTTCCTGCCTCTATCTTATTTATCCCTTTCAGAAATTTTGTGTTTCAACAAGATCTCCTCCCATCCTTCTGAATTCCAACGAGTACAGTCTCAGACGACTCAATCTCTCCTCATAATCTAATCCACTCATCTCTGGAATCAACCTGGTGAACCTCCTCTGCACCCCCGCCAAAGCCAGTATATCCTTCCTCAAGCACGCAGTTCTCCAGATGTGACCCTACCAGTACCCTTGCTGCATAACCTCCCTGCTCTTAAATTCAATCCCTACAGCAATGAAGGCCGATATTCCACCTGCCTTCTTGATAGCCTGCTGCACTTGCAAGCCAACCTTTTGTGATTCATGCACAGGCACTCCCAAGTCCCTCTGCACAGCAGCGTGCTGCAATCTTTTACCATTTAAATCATAATCCAACCAGCTATTTTTCCTTCCAAAGTGGATGAACTCGCATTTACCAACATTGTACTACATCTGCCAGACCCTAGCCCACTCACTTAACCCATCTAAATCTCTCTGCAGACCCTCTGTATCCTCTGCGCAATCTGCTTTCCCCCTCTTCCAGATCATTAATGTAGATCGTGAATAGTTGCTGGCCCAGCACCAACCCCTGCGGTACACTGCTCACTACTGACTGCCAAGCAGAGAAACACCCATGTATCCCAACTCTCTACTTTCTTTTGGTTAACCAATCCTCTATCCATGCTAATACATCACCCCCAACTCTATACATCCTTATCTTATCGGACACCTTCTGGAAATCCAAGTAAATAACGTCCATCCATTCCCCTCTATCCACTGCGCTTGTTATATCCTCAAAGAACTCCAGCAAGTTTGTCAAACAGGACCTGCCTTTGCTGAATCCATGCTGCATCTGCCTGATGGATCCATTTCTTTCCAGGTGTCTCACTATTTCTTCTTTAATGAAAACTTCAAGCATTTTGCCAACTGCAGATGTTGAATTAACTGGCCTATAATTACCTCCCAAGTTTCACTGTTCCATAACACTTGTCAGTGCCCTGCCAGTCACTGTATAGATTCTAACATGTTTGATTGTCCAAAATGCATCACCTCACACTTATCCAAGTTGAAATCCATCTGCTCTAATGCTTTATGATCTAATCAGAACCTAGTTCTGAACTCTCATGGGAGAAAGGAGAAGAAAAACATGTTTTACATTACTGAGATATACTGAAGTGGAACCTAGAATCTGTACAGGTAAAACCTCTGCAGGGATAGAACAATCTCCATAAGTAGGAATGCTTTTGCCAAACATAGTATGGAGATAAAAAGCAGAAAGTTGATTCATAGAGAAAAAAAACTGCAATTGGATGGGATAAAATGACAGTTTGAAAAGGCAAAGTAAATTACATTTAGAAAATAAAATATGTCTTTACTTAATGGTATGACAAAAAATGCAAAGCATAGCAAGTAAGCTCAGGGCACTGACTGACAAAGAATTGGGCGTTTCAGTTATTACTTTATACTTTATTGTCACCAAACAATTGGTACTACAACATACAATTATCACAGCGATATCCGATTCTGTGCTTCACACTCCCTGGATTACAAATATTAAAAATATTAAAAATAGTTAAAATTAGTA
Organism: Mobula hypostoma; assembly: GCF_963921235.1. Lineage (NCBI taxonomy): Eukaryota > Metazoa > Chordata > Chondrichthyes > Myliobatiformes > Myliobatidae > Mobula > Mobula hypostoma. The sequence continues at coordinate 1,383,776 of NC_086111.1, forward strand.
AATATTAAAAATTTAAATTATAAATCGTAAATAGAAAATAGAAAAATGGGAAGTAAGGTAGTGCAAAAAGACCGAGAGGCAGATCCGGATATTTGGAGGGTACGGCCCAGATCCGGGTCAGGATCCGTTCAGCAGTCTTATCGCAGTTGGAAAGAAGCTGTTCCCAAATCTGGCCGTACTAGTCTTCAAGCTCCTGAACCTTCTCAAACATAGTTTAAAAGGCAACAAGACTAGAAGGTTAACACTACTGGGTTTTCAAACAAAAAAAGAAAGGAGGTTTAAAAAAGTAGAGGTAAGGCAATATTGACTTAAGAAATAATCACAGTTAAGAGTACAAGTTTATTTATTATCAACATATGTATACTGTATACAGCCTTTGAGATTCATCTCCTTACAGGCAGTCACAAAATAAAGAAACCCAATAAGAACCCATTAAAAAAAGACTGTCAAACACCCAATGTACAGAACAAAAATTGTGCATAGTAAGCAAAAATAATATTCAAAACCGAAGTTCACAAAAGTGAGTGCATAGCCACAAAGCCAGTTGTCACTGCATAACTGATGTTATAAAAGGTCACTAAATGAAAATCTGAGTTGAATCCACGTATGAAAAAGGAGCAACACTGGAACAGTATTGTAGACTTTGCTCTTCTTTCACCCCAAGAACATTCAAATTCGTAGCAAAAGCAAGAGGGCAGTAATACAAGGAGTTTAAAGTACCCTAATATTAACTAGGATACACTCAGCATAAAAAAGGTATGGAAGGCACAGAATTCTTCAACTGCTTTCAGGAGTAATTTTTTTTTTTAGCCAGAATGCAGCTTACATAGCCAGAGAGGGAGCAATTCTGGATTGAGTGTTTTTCTTTAAATTTTAGACTTATAAAAGGAACTAAAGTGATAATAATTGTTTGATTTAAAGAAGACATGAATAAAGAACAAAGGTAAAATAGGACCATTTTTTCTTTTGAATCCAAATCCTTTGTGCTTTAAGCAGTGAATTAAATCTCTGCTTTAAGAACCACCACCCCAGTTCCTTACTCATTTAACCATAACCATTGAAAACTTTATAGTATCTTATACACTTCATTAAAAGCCTTCTTGTCCTCTCGTTATAGTAGAACATCCATATAGAATATGGATAAGTCTGCAGCCAAAACACATTTGAGAAATTCAACACAACTTCCTGACTTTTATACTCTGCTTATTATAAAATCTTGGGATCCAAAATGCTTTAAAACCCTTTTATTTTCAGTCCTACTATCTTGAAAGATTTATGCTGATGCATTCGTAAAAAGTAGAGTGCCTTCTTGTACTTAAGTTGTACTACAAAGCACATTTCATCTCTTCTCATTTCTCCTACAAAAAGGAACCTCACTTATGCTCATATAATTTAATTTGCCTGTCCAACCATTCTTCTAGCTTGTCTATTTTCCTGAAGTCTATTAATAACTCAAAGTTTACTGCACTTCAACATTTCACATCACCTTGAATTTTCAAAAACATTCACTTTCGAACAAAATCTGAGCTTTGAAGAACTGCAGTGTCTCTTCTTCCAGGCTTAAAAAGTAGATCAACTACAGGTGCTTTTCATGCTTAAACTAATTTTACATCCAGGATCCTGCTTTGTGCTTACTTTTATTAAAAAGTCTAATAAAAAGCATATTATCCAAGCTTCTCAAGTCCACGCTCAGTAACCGCCAAATATTCGAAATCCATTTAACTATGTCCTTAGCAAATCTAGGTTACCTCTCCTTTACTGACCCATTCCATCAAATCAGCATTTCATTAAGTTTAACAGAGAACCCATGTGAACCACACAAAATTTGATGTATTCTGGTCTCCAATTAGGATATTAGCATCAAAAATGATATGAACACATTTACATATTTGACATGAGTATTAGGAAGCAAGTTCAAATAGGAAGATGCTCTATTCTCCATTACAGAGATGGCAAAGACCTAAATGGGGATTTTAAGATTATGGAAGTATTTTACTGCATGTACCCAAATACATTCACTAGTGTGGTTGTGCAAAACCACGCTGTTATAAAGATACTAATCACTGATTTACCAATAGGAAATTCACCAAAAAAAGTGTTTTACTTTGTATAGATGTATGAAAAGAAATCAAATTAGAATGGTTTGGATTTGCAGCACATTTTCAATATAATCCTATGCATTTGAGCAAACGCTCTTTTGCTATACATGGACACTCATAAGCCTTCACGTCTGACTAATTAGAAAAAAATACAAATTTATTTTTCTTGTCAAAGTTGGTGATCTCTCAATTACTCACAATGGCCACGAGGCATGTTTGGACTACTTAATTAATCTGCCTATATTTCTTCCTAGCTTTCCTCTCAACTGCACCATATATACAGTCTCCAAAAGTAATGCTTTATGCAAATCATGGATAAATATAATTTTAAAAAGCCAAGGTTCCAGTACAAATCTTAAGAACCACCACAGGAAACATTCTGCCAGTATTCAATCTTCATCTTAATACTCTGCTTGCCATCTTTCATGCTATTTCTAGTTCATGCCACCAATACTGCATAATAATGCATTTATTTCAAGGAAAATCATGTGGGATTACAGTGCCTAGTAAAAGTTTTCAGTCCTCAACCCTTTGTTCACATAAATGAATATTACAACCAGGAATTTTGATCAATTTAACTGAGTATTTTTATTTGTGAATCACATGTTCCTTTTTTCTCAGTCGAGTTCATAAACAGAAAATTGTAAAGCATAAAAAGCTACTAACTCAAAAACTGAAATGTCAGCAGCTCAAAAGTATTCTTCCCTCTTTGCTCAGATGAACCACCTCTCGCAGCCATTATAGCCAGTAGTCTTGGACAAGTCTGTCAGCTTTCCACAGCACAATGAGCAAATTTTGCAAGAAGGAATGGGTGGATGTAAAGAGCAATCTTGAGGTCTTGCCAATGATGCTTGATTGGGTTAACATCAGGACTCTGACTAGGCCACTCAAGGACATCGATTTTCTTCATTTGAAGCTACACCATAGTTGCTATAGCAGTGTGCTTTGTGCCATTGTCCTGCTGAAAGATGAACTCCCTCCCCAGTTTATGCCAGCAGGTTTTAATCCAGGACCTCACTGCATCGAGCAGCATTCATCTCCCCATGAATCCTGACCAGATTTTCAGTTCCTGCTGCTGAAACACAACCCCATAGCATGATGCAACCTCCAAACTTGACAATAGGGATGGTGTTACCTGCCTGATGCAAAGTATTTGATTTACACCATATACACCATTTAGTGTTGAGGCCAAAATGTTCCACTTTAATCTCATCTGACCACAAGACCTTCTTCCACATCTTTACAGTATCTTCTAAGTGACACTTTGCAAAGTCTTCATTGACAAGGATGTGCATTTTTTTTAAGCCAGGGCTTCTTCCTTGCCACTCTCCCATTAATACCACCTATTCAACACAAACACCTACATCAGGATGCTGTTCATCGACTATAGCTCAGCATTTAATACCATCGTTTCCACAATCTTGATTGAGAAGTTACAGAACCTGGGCCTCTGTACCTCCCTCTGTAATTGGATCCTCGACTTTCTAACCAGAAGACCACAGTCTGTGCAGATTGGTGATAACATATCCTCTTCGCTGACGATCAATGCTGGTGCACCTCAGGGGTGTGTGCTTAGCTCACTGCCCTACTCTCTGTATACACATGATGGTATGGCTAGGCATAGCTCAAATACCATCTACAAATTTGATGATGATACAACCATTGCTGGTAGAATCTCAGGTGGTGACGAGAGGGCATACACGAGAGAGATATGCCAACTAGTGGAATGTTGCCAAAGAAACAACCTGGCACACAACGTCAGAAAGACAAAAGAGCTGATTGAGGGCTTCAGGAAGGGTAAGACGAAGGAGCACATACCAATCCTCATAGAGGGATCAGAAGTGGAGAGAGTGAGCAGCTTCAAGTTCCTGGGCGTCAAGATTTCTGAGGATCTAACCTGGTCCCAACATACTGATGTAGTCATAAATAAGGAAAGACAGCGGCTATACATTATTAGGATTTTAAAGAGATTTGGCATGTCAACAAATACACTCAAAAACTTCTATAGTTCTACCATGGAGAGCATTCTGACAAGCTGTATCACTATCTGGTATGGAAGGGCTATTGCACAGGACCGAAAGAAACAGCAGAAGGTTGTAAATCTAGTCAGCTCCATCTTGGGTACTAGCCAATAAAGTACCCAGTACACCTTTAGGGTGCAGTGTCTCAGAAAGGCAGCGTCCATTATTAAGACCTCCAGCATGCCCTTTTCTCACTGTTACCATCAGGTAGGAGATACAGAAGCCTGAAGGCACACACTCAGCGATTCAGGAACAGCTCCTTCCCCTCTGCCATCCAATTCCTATATAGACATTGAAGCTTTGGTCATTACTTGACTTTTTTTTTAAAAAATATACAGTATTTCTGTTTTTGCACACTTTTTAAAAAACTATTCATTATATGTAATTGATTTACTTGTTTATTTATTACGTTTTATTTTATTTATCATTGTTTTTTTTTCTCTCTCTGCTAGATTATGCATTGCATTGAACTGTTGCTGCGAAGTTAACAAATTTCATGTCACATGCCGGTGGTAATAAACCTGATTCTGATTTGTGCAAGGCCTTAGAGATTGTGGAACAATGAACATTATCTCCAATTTCAGCCACTGACTTGTGCCACTTACTCAGGGTGACTGTTGGTGTCATAGTAGCCTCTCTTACACTGTCATTCCTCTCTGGTGACTAAGTTTAGAGAGGCAGCCTGACCTAGACAGTGTGGCTGTGATTTCATCTTTCTTCCATTTGTTCACAATGGACTGCAATGAGCTCCAAGCTATATTCAGTACCTTTGAGATGATGTACCCTTCCCCAGATTTGTGCTTCCCTATTATCATTTCCCTGACTTGCCTTGAATGCTGTTTTTATCTTCATTTTGGTTTGGTCTGTTGAAAATCTACCATTCTGTTAGACATTACAGAGAGAGGGTGTATTTATTCAGGTGATCCTCCAATTTTCTACATGAACAAATTGGGTGAGTTCGCAAAGTAATATACAGTACTGCACCCAAAGTAAGTTTGCAAAATGGATGAATACTTTTTCAGCCTCACAATTTTAGTTTTAATTTTTAGTACAAATGTTTGTAAATTGCTGACAGGTTTTGGAATTTTTATTTTTGATTTTACATCATGCAAAATGTTTTGTAGATTAGCTCGAAAATTCTATTTCAATACATTTTAAATTTGGAAAATGAGATAGTAAAATGTGAAAATATTCTTGGGGGCTGAATACTTTTTAAGGCACCGTATATCAAGTGTATCCTGGAAAACTCTCTTCAACCCAATTGAAATCTTATTGAAAGCAGTTTTTTAATACGCATGGGTTTATTCACCAAAATCTCTATCTTCTGTTGACCGGAAATTTGATTTTAAGTCTTCTGACAGGAAGTGAAAAATACTTAATTAATAATGGATAACAATAGCAGATCAAAATAGCTAGCAAAATAAAGCCAACCATAGAAAAGGTCCTCAACGTTATTTGGCATTGTTATTGTTTTACCTCAATCTAGTTCAGTGTACCGTGTCAATAATTTGATTGAATGAACAGAATATGAAACAAGCTTTTCACTTTATCTTGATATGTGTAGTAATAATAATAATAAACCAATATCAATACTTATAGACCTAGTTATGGACTCAGATCTAATAGACATAAATCTCTGTCCAACATCAGGAAAGATTTTGACAGACAGCAGGACTGGCAGGACTTAAAGAGCTGAGATCTTCAGTCTTCACAATGCTCCACTGGCTTCATGTCTTTTAATAAACTAATGGGGATTCCTGTGAACCAATGTCAAAGTACTGCTATGATGGCTCACGTGTACAGCAACTGAACCAGAGAGAAGCAGACCCTAACAGAGACAAGGAATAGAATGGGTGCCCCATAGCAATCACTGCAAAACCCCATATAACCAACTCTGATAATATAATTTAAAAAACAGGAGACTCCCGCACTGCACATACAAGACACTGATGATTTTAAAAACAAAAGTAATAACTACTCAGCACCACCGGGTTTTCAATACAAAGCAGTATTATTTAATTTCTATCATACCCGGCCTTTCTGGTTGGATCTTCAATGCCAGTTGTCTCACAAAATCCAGTGGTAACTGTATAACTTCCTAAAAAGAAAGGAGGTGGATTATATTTCTATGTATTTTCTGTAACTCATTTCAGTATCACTTTACAACTTCATACCAAACTTGTTATGATATACAGTTGCAAGAAAAAATTTGCGAACCCTTTGGAATTAACTGGTTTTCTGAATTAATTACTCATAAAATGTGGTCTGATCTTCTTACAAGTCACGATAATAGACAAACTCAATCTGCCTGAACTAATAACTCAAAAACAATTACACTTTTCATGTCTTTATTGAACACATTAGTAAATCATTCACATTCCAGGCTAGAAACACCATGTGAACCCTTGTATTTAGTAACTGGTAGAACCTCCTTTAGCAGCAATAACCTCCACCAAACACTTCCAGTAGCTGTTGATTAGACTTGCACAATGGTGAGGTTGAATGTTAGGACCACTCCTCCATACAAAACTGTTTCAGTTCATTAATATTTCTGGGATACCTTGCGCGAACAACCCTCTTGAGGGCATGTCAAAGCATCTTAACTCGGTTTAAGATCTGGACTCTTGCCTTGGCCATTCCAAAACATGAAATTATCTTTGTTTAAACCATTCCATTGTTGATTTACTCTTGTCTTTCGGATCATTGTCTTATTGCATCATCCAACTTCTATTAAGCTTCAGCTGACAGACCACTACCCTGACATTTTCCTGTAAAGAATCTTGTACAATTTTGAATTCATTGTTCCCTCAACAACTGCGAACTGTCCAGGCCCTGAGGCAGCAAAGCAGCCCCAAACCATAGTGCTCCTTCCACCGTGCTTCACAGTTGGGATGTGGTTTTGGTGTTGGTGTGCAGTGCCCTTTTTCCTCCAAACATAGCAACGTGCATTTCTGCCAAGAAGCTCAACTTTTCTCTCATCTGTCCACAGAACATTGTCCTGGAAGTGTTGTGGAACAACCAGGTTGTTTTCTTACAAACCTGAGATCTGCAGCAATGTGTTTTTTGGAGAGCAGCAGTTTCCTCTGTGGTGTCCTTCCATTCTCGTTCACTGTTTTTCTTAGAGTGGACACAAGAACAGAGACTTCAGCAAGTTTGAGATTTCTGCAGGTCTTTTGCTGTTACCTTTGAGTTCTTCTTCACCTCCTTCAGCATTACATGTCATGTTCTTAGTGAGATCTCTGCAGGAACAGTATTGAATTTCCTTCATTTGTAGACAAGTTCTCTTACTGTGGACTGATGAACACTCAGGCGTTTAGAAATGCTTTGGTAGCCTTTCCCAGCTTCATGCATCTCGGCAATTCTTCTGAGGTCCTCTGAAAGTGGTTTGGATTGAGGCGTGGTGCACATAGACAGATCTTCCTTGAGAAGAGCAGGCTCTGTCAGTAAGTAACCTGACTTTGTGCATCTTTTTTTTAAATATAGGGGAGGGCACCTCCACATCCCACACCTCCAATCTCATTTCATTGATTGGAACACCTGACTCCAAATAGCTTTTGTAGAAGGCATTACCCCAGCCATTCACATACTTTTTTGAACCTAGACTGTGATTGTTTAAATGGTGCACTCAGTACAGATGAGAAGTACAGATGTTTGTGTGTTATGGGTTTAGGCAGATGGTTTTTGTTTATTATTGTGACTTAAGTGAAGATCAGACCACATTTTGAGTAATTAATGCAGAAAACCAGGTAATTGCAAAGAGTTCACTCACTTTTTCTTGCAACTGTATTTCAAGCTCACCAACTTAAGAACTGTAAAGTAATAATATTACTATTTTGTATTTGGACTGCTGAATAAATTTCCTAAACTATGCAAAGTCACAAGTATTTCAGTTATTGAGATTAGCCAGCAATAGTTCGTGGGTTGGATTTTCCAGTTATAAAGTTAATTATTTTCCAAACGTACAAGTTAGTATTGGATTTCATGAGCAACATTCAATTAATTTTTTCTGAAAGTCTATACAATATGAAACAATTTGGACAGTCTGGTTTTTATTCCAGCAGCAGAGTCCATTTTGCTGCTTTCTCCAGATTCTTCAGGAATCAATAATCACATTAATTCATGCTGCAAAATTATAATCTTTAATGTAGCAGCCTTTATTGAAATGGAATCTTTGAAGAGTTTAACAGCAGTTTAAGGGAATACTGCTGCTCAACACACACAGAATCTGAAAAGAATAAATCATCCCCTCAAAAAACAAACATCTGATTTTTACTTCCATATTTGGGAGTTAATTTTTCCATTGCAGTGACTTAGCCTGTCTGGCACTATTGATATTATATATCAATAAATACAATTCTGATATCTATCGGCCGAAACAAGAGTGTTTCCATGCTGCAAGGGGATGTCCCCATGAGCCCCTTGTGCTGTTGGATATGACATAGGTTCAGAGTGCTTCATTAGTGCGGGCTGAGAGTAAACACCCTGAAAAATGAGCGGGTCTAGCTCATGTCTCACAGATAACTGAGGAACAAATGAATTAACACTGGCAGAATTTCAGATGATGACGAAAGGGCGTACAGGAGCGAGATATACCAGTTAGTTGAGTGGTGTCACAGCAAAGAGATGATTGCAGACTTCAGGAAGAGTAAGACGAGACAACATAAAACACAAATCAGAGGGATCAGAAGTGGAGAGCATGACCAATTTCAAGTTCCTCTGTGTCATTATCTCTGAGGGCCTAACCTGAACACACAACATTGAAGCAGTTATAAAGAAGGCAAGACAGCGGCTATATTTCATTAGGAGAGTGAGAAGATTTAGTTTATCATCTAACACAATCGACCACTTCTACAAACATACCATGGAGGGTATTCTGACTAGCTGCATCACCATCTGGGATGGGCAAGGGGGGAATGAACGCACAAGATAAAAATTGCAGAAACTTGTAAAATTAGTCAGCTAATTAGTACTAGCCTCTGTAGTATCAAAGATATCTTCAAGGAGTGATGCCTTAGGAAGGCCATCATTAAGGATCACCTAGGACACAAGACCATAAGGAGGAGGAGCAGAATTAGGCCATTTGGCCCACTGAGTCTGGGCCACCATTTCATCATGGCCAATCTAATGTTTTCCCTCAGCCTAATCTCCTGCCTTCTCCCATATCCCTTCATGCCCAGACCAATTAAGAATCTATCAATCTCTGCCTTAAATGTACATAAAGACCAAGTCTCTACAGATGCCTGTAGCAATGAATGCCACCGATTCACCACTCTTCGGCTAAAGAAGTTCCCCCTCATGTCCATTCTAAAAGGATGCCCCTCTACTCTGACACTGTGTCCTCTGGTCTTAGACACTCCCACCATGGGAGACATCCTCTCCTCATCCACTCTATCAAGGCCTTTCAACGTTCAAAAGGCTTCAATTAGGTCACCCCTCATTCTTTTGAATTCCAGTGAATACAGGCCCAGAGCCATCAAACACTCTTCATACGACAAGCCATTCAATACTGGAATCATTTTCATGAACCTCTTTTGAACACGCTCCGGTTTCAGCATATCGTTTCTAAGATAAGGAGCCCTAAACTGTACACAATACTCCAAGTGAGGCCTCACCAGGGCTTTATAAAGTCTTAACATTACATCCTTGCTTTTACATTCTAGTCCTCTTGAAAGGCATGCTAACATTTCCTCACCACAGACTCAACCTGCATTTCACCTTTAGGGAATCCTGCACAAGGACTCCCAAGTCCCTTTGTGCCTAGATTTTTATACTTTCTGTCCATTTAGAAAACAGTCAACCTTTTCATTTCTTCTACAAAAGTGCATGATTATACACTTCCCGACACTGCATCCCATCTGCCACTTCTTTGCCCATTCTCCTAATCTGTCTAAGTCTCAGTAGCTTCTCTGCTTCCTCAAAACTACCTGCCCCTCCACCTATCTTCAAATCATCTGCAAAGCCATCCATTCAATCATCCAAATCATTGACATATAACACAAAAAGAATTAGTACCAACAGACCCCTGTGGAACTATCACTAGGCACCAGCAGCCAACCAGAAAAGGCTCCCTTTATTCCCAATCTTTGCCTCCTGCCAATCAGCTACTGTTTTATCCAGGAATCTTTCCTGTATTACCATAGGCTTGTAGCTTGTTAAGCAGCCTCATGTGTGGCACCTTCTCAAAGGCCTTCTGAAAATCGAAATACACAACATTGACCAATTCTCCTTTGTCTATCCTGCTTGTTATTTCTTCAAAGAATTCCAACAGATCTATCAGGCATGATTTTCCCTTGAGGAAACCGTGCTGACAATGGCCTGTTTTATCATGTGCCTCCCAGTACACTGAAACCACATCATGAATAAGTTTGTCCTATCTTGTCCTGTGTCAGCAAGTACTCCATAACCCCAACCTTAACAATTGACTCCAACATCTTCCCAACCACTGAGGCCAGACGAAATGGCCTAGTTTCCTTTCTGCTGCCTCTCTCCCTTCTTAATAAGTGGAGTGACATTTCCAACCTTCCAGTCTTCCAGAACCATTCCAGAATCTAGTAATTCCTGAAAAATCATTACTAATGCCTCCACAATCTCTTCAGCCACCTCTTTCAGAACCCTGGGGTGTTAACCATCTGGTTCAAGTGACTTAACTTCCTTCACACCTTTCAGTTTTCCAGGAAGTTCTCTCTAGTAATGGTAACTTCACATACTTCATGACCCCTGACACCTGGAACTTCTACCATTCTGCTAGTTTGTTCCACAGTGAAAACTGATGCAAAATGCTCATTCCATCCACCCTCTATTTTCTTATCCCCCATTACCACCTTCCTGCATCGTTTTCCAGTGCTCTAATATCCACCCTTGCTCTCTTTTGCAGTTTATGTATCTGAAGAAATTTTTGGTGTTCTCTAATATTATCAGCTAGCTTACTTTCATATTCTAGCTTTACTTTCTTGATGACTGTCTAGTCGCCTTCTCTTGGTATCTGAAAGCTTCCCAATCCTCTAACTTCCCACTAATTTTTGCTCTATTATATGCCCTCTTTGGCTTTTACGTTGACCCAGCCACGATTATGTCATCGCCTTTAGAATACTTCTTTCTCTTTGAGATGTGTATATCCTGTGCCTTCCAAATGGATTCCAGAAATTCCAGACATTGCTGCTCTGCCATCATCCCTGCCAGTGTTCTTTTCCAATCAATTCCGGACAACTCCTCTCTCATGTCTCTGTAATTTCCTTTACTCCATTGAAATACTAATACATCTGACTTTAGCTTCTCTTCACACTGTTACCATCTAGAAGGTGGTACAGAAGGTGGTATACATACACACACACTTAATGTAACTCAGTTTTTTCCTATATTTATATTGTATTTCATTGCACTACTGCCATAAAGTTAACAACTTTCACAACATATGTCGGTGATATTAAATCTCATTCTGATTACTGACATTGAGTGTATTTGTTCTCTTCTGTGTCCTATCACTGTAGGAACTCATACCATAGGACTGTCCTGCTGGAGCACTTTTAGCACTCACCACACTTGCAGCACTTTAGCACATTAACTTTGGCCACCTTTGTGGCAATTTGTTCCTCCAAACCAAAGCTGTTCTTTCCTTCTCTATAGCTACATAGCAATTAATCACTCCTCTTGCTCCTCCAGCACACGTTGGTCCTCCAATACTTGTCGATGAGCCATTAATGCAGCTAATTCAGCCTCTGATTTAATGCATGCAGAGGCGGTAGTACATACTGAAGATTTTCTATCTGGAACAGAAGTTCGAGCACTGACATTCGACACAATGTCATTTTGTTTCACATCATCTGTGGGTTATCTGCTGTATGTGTAGTCAAAACATTCCTTAGAATTTGAGAAATATTGTCCGATGGAAGGTGACCCACATCACTTCTTGTAGCAACATGACCTTCAATACAACACGTTTGGTTGAGCTACTGTTTCACGTCCCTTATGAATGCACTACTACAGCCATCAATGCTTGAAAAACATCTATTTTGTCTTTCCTGCTTAAACTTGGGAATTAATGAGATTAGCATGTGAGGTTGCTTAGCAACAGCCTCACAGGAATTAGTCGTCACTTGTGAGGCACTTTCTTTATTTTTCATAAGCTCATTAATTGATGGTATTAAACCTTTAATTTTGTTCCCATTTGTTTCATACTCCTCTCAAAGGCCATCAACTAGATCTGCTTTAGCTTCAATTTCTCTGTTGCAAGCCCAACTCCAGTCACTGACACATGTTCCATGCTTCAATACACTTGTGTTACTTTCTATAGTTGCACAACTTGCAATTAACTCTTTGCTCACCCGCAGCACCAGCAATATCCAACTTAATAAACATAGGCAACAAACAAAATGTCCGCACATCTGCAGCAATTAAACAAGACCAAAAAGACACAGAAATTAAACAAGATCGACAGATGATGCAATAGCCACAGCTCTACACAACTGAAGAGGAGGGATGCTTATGTGAGAACGCTGTTCTTCGATGACAGTTCAGAATTCAACACCATAAATCCCTCCAGGCTTAACAAGAGGGTCAGCGACCTCTGCCTTCACCCTGCCTTGTGCAGCTGGATCCTGGACATCCTGTCAGATCACCGGCAGGTGATAAGAGTGGGCTCCCTCCTCCGACCCTCAACACAGCAGCCCCGCAGGGCTGTGTCCTAAGCCCCCTCCTTTACTCTCTGTACATCCATCCACAGCTCCAATCTGTTAATTAAACTTGCAGATGATACTACATTGATTGGCCTTATCTCAAATAATAACGAGGCAGCCTACAGAGAAGAAATCATCACCCTGACATAGCGGTGTCAAGAAAACACCTCTCCCTCAATGTCACAAAAACAAAGGAGCTGGTTGAGGTTCTGAACTGGAAGAAGGCCAAATTTGAAGAAATGAGAAAGGATCTAAAAAGCGTGGATTGGGACAGGTTGTTCTCTGGCATGGATGTGATCGGTAGGTGGGAAGCCTTCAAAGTAGAAACTTTGAGAGTGCAGAGTTTGTATGTTCCTGTCAGGATTAAAGGCAAATTGAATAGGAATAAGGAACCTTGGTTCTCAAGGGATATTGCAACTCTGATAAAGAAGAAGAGGGAGTTGTATGACGTATATAGGAAGCAGGGAGTAAATAAGGTGCTTGAGGAGTATAAGAAGTGCAAGAAAATACTTAAAGAAATCAGGAGGGCTAAAAGAAGACATGAGGTTGCCTTGGCAGTCAAAGTGAAGGATAATCTAAAGAGCTTTTACAGGTATATTAAGAGCAAAAGGATTGTAAGGGATAAAATTGGTCCTCTTGAAGATCAGAGTGGTCGGCTATGTGCGGAACCAAAGAAAATGAGGGAGATCTTAGATAGGTTTTTTGCGTCTGTGATTACTAAGGAAACTGGCATGAAGTCTATGGAATTAAGGGAAACAAGTAGTGAGATCATGGAAACTGTACAGATCAAAAAGGAGGTCCTTGCTGTCTTGAGGAAAATTGAAGTGGGTAAATCCCCGGGACCTGACAGGGTGTTCCCTCGGACCTTGAAGGAGATTAGTGTTGAAATTGCAGGGGCCCTGGCTGAAATATTTAAAATGTCGCTGTCTACAGGTGAGGTGCCGGAGGATTGGAGAGTGACTCATGTTGTTCCGTTGTTTAAAAAAGGATCGAAAAGTAATCCGGGAAATTATAGGCCAGTAAGTTTAACGTCAGTAGTAGGTAAGTTATTGGAGGGAGTACGAAGAGACAGAATCTACAAGCATTTGGATAGACTGGGACTTATTAGGGAGAGTCAACATGGCTTTGTGCGTGGTAGGTCATGTTTGACCAATCTATTGGAGTTTTTCGAGGAGGTTACCAGGAAAGTGGATGAAGGGAAGGCAGTGGATATTGTCTACGTGGACTTCAGTAAGGCCTTTGACAAGGTCCTGCATGAGAGGTTAGTTAGGAAAATTCAGTCGCTAGGTATACATGGAGAGGTGGTAAACTGGATTAGACATTGGCTCGATGGAAGAAGCCAGAGAGTGGTGGTAGAGAATTGCTTCTCTGAGTGGAGGCCTGTGACTAGTGGTGTGCCACAGGGATCAGTGCTGGGTCCATTGTTATTTGTCATCTATATCAATGATCTGGATGATAATGTGGTAAATTGGATCAGCAAGTTTGCTGATGATACAAAGATTGGAGGTGTAGTAGACAGTGAGGAAGGTTTTCAGAGCCTGCAGAGGGACTTGGACCAGCTGGAAAAATGGGCTAAAAAATGGCAGATGGAGTTTAATACAGACAAGTGTGAGGTATTGCACGTTGGAAGGACAAACCAAGGTAGAACATACAGGGTTAATGGTAAGGCACTGAGGAGTGCAGTGGAACAGACGGATCTGGGAATACAGATACAAAATTCCCTAAAAGTGGCGTCACAGGTAGATAGGGTCGTAAAGAGAACTTTTGGTACATAGGCCTTTATTAATCAAAGTACTGAGTATAAGAGCTGGAATGTTATGATGAGGTTGTATAAGGCATTGGTGAGGCCGAATCTGGAGTATTGTGTTCAGTTTTGGTTACCAAATTACAGGAAGGATATAAGTAAGGTTGAAAGAGTGCAGAGAAGGTTTACAAGGATGTTGCCGGGACTTGAGAAACTCAGTTACAGAGAAAGGTTGAATAGGTTGGGACTTTATTCCCTGGAGCGTAGAAGAATGAGGGGTGATTTGATAGCGGTGTATAAAATTATGATGGGTATAGATAGAGTGAATGCAAGCAGGCTTTTTCCACTGAGGCAAGGGGAGAAAAAAAACCAGAGGACATGGGTTTAGGGTGAGGGGGGAAAAGTTTATAGGGAACATTAGGGGGGGCTTCTTCACACAGAGAGTGGTGGGAGTATGGAATGAGCTGCCAGACGAGGTGGTAAATGCGGGTTCTTTTTTAACATTTAAGAATAAATTGGACAGATCCATGGATGGGAGGTGTATGGAGGGATATGGTCCGTGTGCAGGTCAGTGGGGACTAGGCAGAAAATGGTTCAGCACAGCCAAGAAGGGCCAAAAGGCCTGTTTCTGTGCTATAGTTTCTATGGTTTCTATAGTTTCTACAGAAGGAACGGAGACAGGCTCACCCCTTTTGACATTAATGGATCTGGGGTTGGGAGGGTAAACAGCTTCAAGTTCCTCAGTACACACATCACCAAGGACTTCACATGGATGTGTGGTGAAAAAAGCATAACAGCACCTCTTTCACCTCAGATGATTGAAGAAGTGTGGCATGAGTCCTAAGGACTTTCTACAGGGTCACAATTGACAGCATCCTGACTGGCTGTATCGCTGCCTGGTATGGGACTGTACAGGACTCTGCAGAGAATGGTGCAGACAGCCCAGCGCATCTGTGGATGTGAAATTCGCATTATTCGGGACGTTTACAACAACAGGTGCATAAAAAGGGCCTGAAGGATCATCGGGGACCCGTGACACCCCAACCACAAACTGTTCCAGTTCCTGCCATCCAGGAAACAGTACCACCTCATTAAAGCCAGGACCAACAGGCTCCAGGACAGCTTCTTCCACCAGGCCATCAGACTGATTAATCCACTCTGACACAATTGTACTTCTAAGCTATATTGACTGTTGTTATATATGTTACTGCACATACTACTTATCACATATTATTAGAATGTGCACATTGCACATTCAGTAGGAGACATAATATAAAGAGTTTTACTCATGTATGTGAAGGATGTAAGAAATAAAGTCAATTCAAATTCAACATACAGCCTTCATTTCAAATGCCAACAACTGGAATATCTCAGCACTTCAGTGAAACAAAGCAATGAACCCTCAGGCAAACGCCACACAATTCCCAATGGACAGGCAGCACTGACCATTCAAAACTGTGTTCAAACCACAAACACACAGCTTGAATCAACAAGAGGTCACTTATTTGCTACAAGTTGCTCCAGCTTCACCAAGAGCTCTAAAGCAATCCTTTGCCTTGGAGTGGTATTCATTCCTTTGCCATGGAGTGGTATTCATTCGGTATTACTTTTTTGTTGACGAAATGTAGCGGATACTTGAAAACAAACCAAAAGTGCTTAAGGACACAACCTGGGTAATTGACTTTGTATGATGCACTTCCAAATAATGAATTTCCAAATTGAAACAGGTACATTCAATTCTTCTTTACAAAGCCAGCAACAAAATGTTCTTGTAGCAATAAAAAAAACTAACGAAACTAAATTAGTGATATAAAAGTTCAACTGGCAGCTTAATAGTGATATTACTGGTACTAAGTGGTATAACAGCAAATTTAGCGTAATAAGCAGTCTAATAATGTTTAAATTAGCAAAATAACGAAGTTAGTGATCAAACAGCGGTCAACAAAAAGATGATTTCCCACGGCTCACTCCCTCTCCACTAGAATAAACTAAGACCAAGTATAAATGTGTTAACTACACTCATTTGCTCCTACCACACCCCAACCTACATGATAGATTACCATAATAAATGTGCCACCAAATACAATACAGACAGAAAATAGATATACATCTCTTACACAAACCCTGATTTTAAACAGGTGGATGCTAGAGCAGCCAAACATATTTACTGATTATGTGTGACTGTTCATTTAATCTGCCTTTATTCCTTTAAACATCACTCAGTGTTTACTAACTCACCAATATTATGCCCAAGCACAATATTGTGGAATGCTTGGAATCTTTCATTATTAAATTGAAATTTTCTTACCCCAGGTTGTACAAAGTTTTCTCCCAATAATGGCTTCATCACATGTTTACTAAATTCTACTACGTTGTTTAGCCGGTGAGGAACTTCTTCCAAGGCCTATAAAATAAAATCATGTATTAAATGATAAAGAATCTAGTGCTTTTCTGGCATACATGATGAATAAACCTTTCTCAGGCTTCCAGCAGGTACAGGTATCGAGTATAACCAATGTTTCGATGACAAACTCCACCTTCAACAGAAATGATACTTGGGCATTTCTAGTCTGGTGGTATTTATACTCCAGAGGTCTATCCCCCTGGATTGGTTAGTTCTCATGCAATCAGGTTTCCACTCTCTCACCTTGCTTACAATCGAATTTACAGGATTTCCTGTGAATATGGTGGAAACCCGCATCAAGGAACACAGAAGGTGTATCCGTTTCGGTTACTCAGAGAAATTGGCAGTAACAGAACACTGCATTCTCAATGGCCATAGGATTGACTTTGATGCCACAAAACTACTGTGCCGTGCCAATGGCCTTTGGGACCAGCTGGTAAAGGAAGCCATTGAAATAAAACTAGAGGAAAGAATTTTAACAAAGACGAAGGTCTCACTCTAAGTAACAATGGGAATTCGATTATAAACAAGGTAGGAGAGCAGAAACCTGATTAGATAAGGACTAACCAATCTGGAGGGATGGACCATGGGGGTATAAGTACCACTGGCCTAAAGATGATGGCAGAGTTTGTCATCAAAATGTTGGTTATAACCGACATCTGTATCCAGCTGGAAGCCTGAGAAGAGTTTATTTAGAATCAGGTTTATATCACCGAAATGTGTCGTGAAATTTGCTAACTTAGCAGAAGCAGTTCAAAGCAATACATAATATAGAAGAGGAAAAAAAATAATAATAATAATAAATAAATCAATTACAGTATACCCATGTTGAATAGATTAAAAATCGTGCAAAAAGACAGAAATGTATATTAAAAAAGTGAGGCAACATACATCAAAGTTGCTGGTGAACGCAGCAGGCCAGGCAGCATCTATAGGAAGAGGCGCAGTCGACATTTCAGGCCGAGTCCTGACGAAGGGTCTCGGCCTGAAACGTCGACTGCGCCTCTTCCTATAGATGCTGCCTGGCCTGCTGCGTTCACCAGCAACTTTGATGTATGTTGCTTAAAAAAGTGAGGTAGTGTTCACGGGTTCAATGTCTATTTAGGAATCGGATGGCAGAGGGAAAGAAGTTATTCTTCAATAACTGAGTGTGTGCCTTCAGGCTTCTGTACCTCCTACCTGATGGTAACAGTGAGAAAAGGGCATGCCCTGGGTGCTGGAGGGTCCTTAATAATGGAAGCTGCCTTTCTGAGACACCGCTCCTTGAAGATGCCCTGGGTACTTTGTAGGCTAGTACCCAAGATGGAGCTGACTAGATTTACAACCCTCTGCAGCTTCTTTCGGTCCTGTGCAGTAGCCCCTCCATACCAGACAGAGATGCAGCCTGTCAGAATGCTCTCCACTGTGCAACTATGAAGTTTTTGAGTGTATTTGTTGACATGCCAAATATGTAATAATATTCAAAGATTAGTCTCTGACAAGCTTGGAATAAACTGATTTTTAATTCAGCCTGGCTACCACAGAACAAACATGGACACAAAACTAGCTTTCAGCACCCCACTGCAGTTCCTTACCAGGCTTCTTGATGCGGCTGCTTTCTTTCAGACTTATTCCAATTTAAATCATTGTTTTTCCACTTTCAAAATCATTAATCCATGATTGAAAAGCAATACTGAAAATCACTTCTCTATATTCACCATGTTACATGACAGCGCAGCTCAAATTACATCTAATTCAAAAACACAGGAGATTTTGCAGATGCTCAAAATTCAGAGCAACACAAACAAAATGCTGGAGGAAAGCAAAATGCAAGTCAGGCAGCATCTATAGAAATGAATAAACAGTCAGCATATCTGACTGAGGCCCTTTAACAGGACTGAAAAGGAAGGGGGAATAAACCAGAATAAGAAATGGGGGGGAAAGCAATACAAGGGAGGTAATGGAGCAGGCAGGATGAAGTGAGAAGTTGGGAGGTGACAGGTAGAAGAGGTAAAGGACAGGAAGAAGAATCTGATGGGAAAGGAGAGTGGACCATGGGAGAAAGGGAAAGGGGAGGCAACAGACAGTTAAGAGAAGGGGTAAGAAGGAAGCCAGAGTGGGGAATGGAAGAAAGGGGCGGTGAGGGGAAATTAACAGGTTAGATAAATCAACGTTCATGCCATCTCATTGGAGGGTACCCAAATGGAATATAAAGATATTGCTCCTCCAACCTGAGAGTGGCCTTATCATGGCAGCAAATGAGGTTATGAACAGACATGTCAGAATGGAAGTGGGGATTGGGATTAAAATGGTTGGCCACAAGTAAATCCTTCTTGTTGCTGATAAAATGAAGGTGCCCCCAGTCTACATCCGGTCTCACCAATGTAAAGGAGGTCATTTCAGGAGCACTGGATACAGAAAGATAACCCTAACAAATTTGCAAGTGAAGTGATGCCTCATCTGCAAGAACTGTTTGGGCCCTGTACAGAGGTGAGGGAGGAGATGAATGAGCAGATGTAGCACTTCTTCTGTTTTCAGGGATAAGTGGCAGAAGAGAAATTAGTGGTCAGAGATGACTGGACAAGAGACTCAGAGAGAGAGAGAGAGAGAGAGAGAGTGATCCCTGCGGAAAGCAGAGAGTGGTGGGGGGAGGGGGTAAGGATGTGTATGGTAGTAGGATCCCTTGTTGAAGTTGATAGAAGTTGTGGAGAAAGCGAAGGCTGACTGTGTGGTAAACAAGGACAAAAGAAACTCTATCTCTGTTCACACAGCCGGAAGATGGGGTGACAGTGGATGTCCAGGAATGGGAGGAGATGTAGATGAGGGCACCATCAATGGTAAAGGAAGGAAAACCCCATTCTTTAAAGGAGGAGACATCTCTGATGGTCTGGAATGGAAAGCCTCATCCTGGGAACAAATGCAGTGGAGATGAAGGAACTGAAAAAAAAGGAAAGGCATTTTTACGGGTGACGGTGGGAAATCAGCACAACATCGTGCGCCAAAGAGCCTATGTTCTATGATACTTCAAAAATCTAGAACTACGGATCACTGTATAAAAGTGAGGGATCACTAAGCAAAGATAATCTCCTCTCGGAGGGCCCAAATCTTTTGAATTCTCTTCCTTAAAGTAAGGTGAAAGCAGAGTTTTTGAATACTTTTAAAGGAAGAGGTAAATAGATACTTAATAAGTAAAACACTTAAAGGTTGCTAGTCATTAAGAGTAAATGTAGAGATAATGTTACAATCTTGATAATGTGATCTTATTGACTGACTGGGTATGAGTAGAATAACATTTTTCTACTCCCCATTTTTATGTCCGTGTGAAAGAGGGGAACTGCAGGAAGTTTACAGATTTCCTTCAAAACTAGTTTTAAGAATGTTATGTTTGTTGAACTGCATTAAAGCCAAGTCAAGCTTTTTTGTATGCAAACTACTTTAATAATGGAAGAAATGACTGTACCTTGCTTGGCTGTGGTAGTTCAATGGGAAACTTAAGGAACCGCAATACTTGGCAGTGCTGGAAAACAAAAACAAAGTTGAAGTAAATTTATTATCAAAGTATGCATATGTTACCATATCCTACCTTGAAATTCACTTTCTTGCAGGCATTTACAGGAAAAAGAAAAGCAATACAATTTACAAAAAACTACATAAACAAAGGCTAACAACCAATGTACAAAAGACAAACTATGCAAATAAAAAATAATAAGTTTTAGAGAGTCCTTGAAAGTGAGTCTACAATCTGTTTAGAGCAGTGGCGATTGAAGGCCGGTTCAGGTGCCTGGTAGATTTAGGGTAATAACTGCCCCTCAACATACTGATCCAAAATGGGTGCAGCAGTTCCAACCAATGTTGAAATTTCTTGTCTTGTTCATCTTTGCTAGGACTGAAAAACACTGAACATTAAGAACACTAAAACATGCAAGTCTACCTCACTTGCAAGTAAAACAGTAAAAGTGCTGCACTGTTACAGACTAACAATGGAGCAGTCTCTCACTTTGCGCTATGATCTACTACTTGAGGAAGTGGCTGTTGGAAGCAGAACACTTGAATGCAGAAGCACAGTAATCATGTCTGTATTAAAGCAAGACTTAAAGCAGATACTTGCAAGCTCACACTCCTGTCGATTCTACTTCATAATGTCCGATCACTGGAAAATAAACTGGATTAACTGCGTCTGCGTCTGACCAGCTGGAGGTGAGGACTCAGCCGTCCAGCCAGAAGCCTCATCTCCTTCTGGGCAGACAGAAATGCTGAGATATCCAGCAAGACCCAGAGAGAAGGTCTGTGTGTCTACATCCTCAAGAACCAGTGAGTGAATGCCTTGGTAGTTATGGCCCACTGCTCACTGCAGATAGAGTTTTTAAAATGGTGAACTGCAGGCTCATCTACTTACTGAGGGAGTTCACTGCCATTTCAACTATTTCTGTTTATATCCCCTCCTGTGCTAGTGCTGGGGAGGTGCTGTAGGAGCTCTATGTTATATACAGTTGAAGTCAGAAGTTTATATACACCTTAGCCAGATACATTTAAACTCAGTTTTTCACAATTCCTGATATTTAATCCTAGAAAACATTCCCTGTCTTAGGTCAGTTAGGATCACTATTTTATTTTAAGAATGTGAAATGTCAGAATAATATTAGAGAGAATGATTTATTTCAGCTTTTATTTCTTTCATCACTTTCCCAGTGGGTCAGAAGTTTACATACACTTTGTTAGTATTTGGTAGCATTGCCTTTAAATTGTTTAACTTAGGTCAAATGTTTTGGATAATCTTCCACAAGCTTCTCACAGTAAGCTGCTGGAATTTTGTTCCATTCCTCTGAGCAGAACTGGTGTAACTGAGTCAGGTTTGTAGGCCTCCTTGCTCGCACACGCTTTTTCAGTTCTGCCCATAAATTTTCTATTGGATTGAGGTCAGAAAATGACATCAAGTCTGGTTCATCCTCGGGAGCAATTTCCAAACGCCTGAAGGTACCACGTTCATCTGAACAAACAATAGTACACAAGTATAAACACCATGGGACCATGCAGCCGTCATACCGCTCAGGAAAGAGACGCGTTCTGTCTCCTAGAGATGAACGTACTTTGGTGCGAAAAGTACAAATCAATCCCAGAACAACAGGAAAGGACCTTGTGAAGATGCTGGAGGAAACAGATAGACATATATCTATATCCACAGTAAAACAAGTCCTATATCAACATAACCTGAAAGGATGCTCAGCAAGGAAGAAGCCACTGCTTCAAAACTGCCATAAAAAAGTCAGACTACAATTTGCAAGTGCACCTGGGGACAAAGATCTTACTTTTTTGGAGAAATGTCCTCTGGTCTGATGAAAGAAAAATCGAACTGTTTGACCATAATCACTATTGTTATGTTTGGAGGAAAAAGGTTGAGGCTCGCAAGCCGAAGAACACCATCCCAACCGTTCGGACCGTACCTCTTCCTAGAGATGCTGCCCGACCTGCTATATTCACCAGCAACTTTTATGTGTGTTGCTTGAAATTCCAGCATCTGCAGATTTCCTCGTGTTTACCATCCCAACCGTGAAGCATGGGGGTGGCAGCATCATGGTGTGGGGATGCTTTGCTGCAGGACGGACAGGTGCACTTCACAAAATAGATGGCATCATGAAGAAGGAAAATTATGTGGATATACTGAAGCAACATTTCAAGATATCAGCCAGGAAGTTAAAGCTTGGTCACAAATGGGTCCTCCAAATGGCCAATGACCCCAAGCATACCTCCAAAGATGTGGCCAAATTGCTTAAGGACAACAAAGTCAAGGTATTGGAGTGGCTATCACAAAGCCCTGACCTCAATCAGATAGAAAATTTGTGGGCAGAACTGAAAAAGCGTGTGCGAGCAAGGAGGCCTACAAACCTCAGTTACACCAGTTCTGTCTGGAGGAATGGAACAAAATTCCAGCAACTTACTGTTTGACCCAAGTTAAACAATTTAAAGGCAATGCTACCAAATACTAACAAAGTGTATGTAAACTTCTGACCCACTGGGAAAGTGATGAAAGAAATAAAAGATGAAATAAATCATTCTCTCTACTATTATTCTGACATTTCACATTCTTAAAATAAAGTACTGATCCTAACTGACCTAAGACGGGGAATGTTTTCTAGAATTAAATGTCAGGAATTGTGGAAAAACTGAGTTTAAATGTATTTGGGTAAGGTGTGTATAAACTTCTGACTTTAACTGTATTATTAATTTGCACTTGCAGACTTTGCAAAGTAGTTTCATACTATGTACATGTGTCAGGATTTCCTCCACATGCTCCAGGTAGAAAAGCAATTTAACACAATTTCAATTTATCTCCAAAGTTCTATTGTCTACATACTAGTAGTTTAAGCATGAACTCAAAAATGATTGCCACAACAATCAAACTGCAATCAAAGCAGAGTAGCCCAAAGCAAAGCAATACATTGAGAACTAACTGAGGAAATGATAAATAATGTCTAACGACAAACAACTCTATTGAATCATGAAACACAAGGGTAATATTTATTTTCCAATTATCTAATACAATCTTTCTTCTGTATGAATAAGCTATATAAATAAAAATCAGAAGCAATAACAAAGCATAAAGAGCCTAATATATTGAGGATTACTGGGAATAATGGTGGCAGAAAAATTAGACAAATTATATATCATAAAGTTTAACATATTTCGAATAATTAGAAGGGAGGAATCAGTACTTGAGAACATAATGGCAGTTGAAAACTTTGATGAAGACAACTGCATACGTAAATAGAAACCTCAAACTAATGCACAGATAGACTTCAACTCAGGTTGGAGAAGCAACACCTCATATACTGTCTGGGTAGTCTCCAGCCCCTTGGTATGAACATTGAATTCTCCAACTTCTGGTAATTCCCTCCCCCTCTCTTGCCCCATCCCAGTTTCACTCTGCCCCCTCCCCCAGCTGCCTATCACCTCCCTCATGGTTCCGCCTCCTTCTACTACCCATTGTGCTTTCCCCTATTCCTTCTTCACCTTTCCTGCCTATCACCTCCCTGCTTCCCCTCCCTCACCCTTTACTGGTTTTTCACCTGGAACCTTCCAGCCTTCTCCTTCCCACCCTCCCCCCACCTTCTTTATAGGGCCTCTGCCCCTTCCCCCTACAGTCCTGACGAAGGGTTCCGGCCTGAAACGTCAACCGATCTTTTCCACGGATGCTGCCCGACCTGCTGAGTTCCTCCAGCGTGTTGTGAGTGTTGCTTTGACCCCAGCATTTGCAGATTATTTTGTGCTTTCCATTTTAAGTTTCTTTCCCGCTTCCACTCTGAATGAAGCCCTTTACAAGTCTGAAAAACATCACCCAATCTTCTTAACAAGCATATTATAGACTTATATCTCATCTAAACCCAGCTTTTGTCTATTTTCCCTTTTATCTTAGACCACCATCAGTCACTTTATCATAATCATTTCAGCTCATGGTCAAAGTGCAAGCTTTTCCTTTTCTTTCCCCCTTTCTTTTCCTGCCTTTGGACTGGCTTAAGACTTGTTACTTCTCCCGACCTTCTCCTGCTCTGTCGCAAAGTCATTATCTTGAACTGTTAGATTCAGAAATCCGTACTCAAGGTTGGAGTATTAGGACAGTATTAATTTCTAATAATGGAAGGAGAAAAGAACAAAATGCACAAACACACAAGTGAATTAAACAAAAACAACTTGGGTCAATTCATTTCACTGTCCACCAGCACTGAATGGAGACACACACCGATCATAAAACCACTGATGTTCCAATTTTGCTGAGCACTTACAGTATATTACCAGACCCTTACTGCAATGTTAGGTTCTCATGGACCTGAGCACCTAAGCCCTGAAATCTGCCCAAGGTCCACACTACTGACTATCCCAGCATTGCCACCAAATGTCAGTGCATTAGAGCAGAACTCCATGCAGTCATTCACAGAGCATGATACATGGAAAATCTAAAGACTCAATTCTTTAAGACAAATGTTTGCGACCTAAAAATTTAATGCCACTTATGGGCAAGGAGGAAGTACACCCTTCATGTGTTCTGTAAACAAGGAACCAAGACTGGACGCATGTTTTTTGAAGTAGTAAGTGTTTTTCTTGTGGCCTTGCTCCTAAGTACTGATGTTATGACGTAAATGAATTGTTAGTTTACTCAACCATCTTGATTGCTCTCCTCGAGTCTGAGACAGTTTCATCACAAGAAACTCTGTATCTGAATACAGGTCTTTCCAGCTTAGACAAGCTTTCTTTGTACATAATAGTTTCTGTGAACTATTCATTATGTCAACGGTTCACAAGTTGGAAATGTGACCACAAACAGATGCGCCACATCATAAATAAAAAATGCCTGTAGACCCACAGTAATCAACAAATCTATTCCAGTCATCTCACAAATGTTCAAGCATACGCAAGAGCCGAACACGAGTTGGAAAGGTTCTGAGATATTCAATTTTTAGTCATGCCTTGAGAGCTGAACACAAGTAGATTTCTACATTTTTCTGCACCCCCCCCCAAAAATACCTTCCACAACTGCTTTGTTATTCCTTGCAAAATCATGATTTCATTTTGAAGCATGGCAGCATATAGCACTGTGTACATAATTTGTTGATAGTAGTTTGTGATTCCATTGGGTAATGTTCTACTAGGACTTGGGCCTATTCAAGCACTTATGGGAGATGAGGTTCATAATGGTTCTACAAAGATGTAATGCCCTCAAATATGGTTGTTCTGGACTGTGGCTCCAGTTAAGTAATATCTCTGTAAAATCATTCTTAAGTATAGTTCTAGATATAGCACAATGAAGAGTAATCCTATTGGGATATTGGAGTTGTGCAATATTGAGGATAACAATAAATCAGAGAAAAGCGAACTACAGAAACATTAGCCAATGATTTTATATTGTATTTGGCAATAAACATGGGGCACAAAATCAGGAGATACACAAAAGGACCTGCAGATAAAAATGCACAAACTACTATAATAGCAATGGATCATAACAAGAATATTAAAAAAGACTTCATTTCAAGTGATCAAATTTACTAAGCAGAAGGATTAAATTTAGGCCACAAACAAGCTTTTGGTTAGCACAAGGCTTGGCAGCTGTACTAAAACAGAGAAAGGCAGGAGGTTCAGAATCAACATTCATATCAAACATGCATATCTTAAGGAAACTTCAGAATGAATTTCTTTTTGCTTCCAAAGAAACCGAAGTAATTCATTTGACATCTTTAAAATTACGACTGAGCACGACACAGACCAAATAATACAGCATGTAGAATATGCTGCTGCAACAAAATCATAAAGAGAGATTTATCCAGAGATGACTCAGAAGTTGTAATAAAACCAAACTTGTTGGCAACACTCAGCGGGCAAGACAACATCTCTGGAAAGAGATACAGGCAAAGTTTCAGATGCAGGACTCTTCCTCCAAATTAGGAAAAAGAGAAAACAAGTTTTTAGACTGAGAAGGCTGGAGAGAACCAAGTAGAATAAAAAATAAAGGGAAAACAAAAAGGAATAATCATCAAAAAGGCAATAGCAAATACATAATCAACAGGAATTCTGCAGATGCTGGAAATTCAAGCAACACACATCAAAGTTACTGGTGAACGCAGCAGGCCAGGTAGCATCTGTAGGAAGAGGTACAGTCAACGTTTCGGGCCGAGACCCTTCGTCAGGACTAACTGAAGGAAGAGTGAGTAAGAGATTTGAAAGTGGGAGGGGGAGGGGGAGATCCAAAATGATAGGAGAAGACAGGAGGGGGAGGGATAGAGCCGAGAGCTGGACAGGTGATTGGCAAAAGGGGATACGAGAGGATCATGGGACAGGAGGTCCGGGAAGAAAGACGGGGGGGGGCACCAGAGGATGGGCAAGGGGTATAGTCAGAGGGACAGAGGGAGAAAAAGGAGAGTGAGAGAAAGAATGTGTGTATAAAAATAAATAACAGATGAGGTACGAGGGGGAGGTGGGGCATTAGCGGAAGTTAGAGAAGTCAATGTTCACGCCATCAGGTTGGAGGCTACCCAGACGGTGTTGTTGGTGTTGTTCCTCCAACCTGAGTGTGGCTTCATCTTTACAGTAGAGGAGGCCGTGGATAGACATATCAGAATGGGAATGGGATGTGGAATTAAAATGTGTGGCCACTGGGAGATCCTGCTTTCTCTGGCGGACAGACCTCGCACCTCCCGTTTCTACCTCCTACCCAAGATCCACAAACCTGCCTGTCCTGGCAGACCTACTGTCTCAGCTTGCTCCTGCCCCACCGAACTCGTTTCTGCATACCTGGACACAGTTTTATCCCCCCTTGTGCAATCCCTTCCTACCTATGTTCGTGACACTTCTCACACTCTTAAACTTTTCGATGATTTTAAGTTCCCTGGCCCCCACAGCTTTATTTTCACCATGGATGTCCAGTCCCTATATACTTCCATCCCCCATTAGGAAGGTCTCTCTCAAAGCTCTCCGCTTCTTCTTAGATTCCAGACCTAATCAGTTCCCTCTACCACCACTCTGCTCCGTCTAGTGGAATTAGTCCTTACTCTTAATAATTTCTCCTTTGGCTCCTCCCACTTCATCCAAACTAAAGGTGTAGCTATGGACACCCGTATGGGTCCTAGCTATGCCTGCCTTTTTGTTGGCTTTGTGGAACAATCTATGTTCCGTGCCTATCCTGCTATCTGTCCCCCACTTTTCCTTCGCTACATCGACGACTGCATTGGCGCTGCTTCCTGCACACATGCTGAGCTCGTTGACTTTATTAACTTTGCCTCCAACTTTCACCCTGCCTTCAAGTTTACCTGGTCCATTTCTGATACCTCCGTCCCCTTTCTAGATCTTTCTGTCTCTATCTCTGGAGACATCTGATCCACTGATGTCTACTATAAGCCTACTGACTCTCACAGCTATCTGGACTATTCCTCTTCTCACCCTGTCTCTTGCAAAAATGCCATCCCCTTCTCGCAATTCCTCCGTCTCCGCCGCATCTGCTCTCAGGATGAGGCTTTTCATTCCAGGACGAGGGAGATGTCCTCCTTTTTTAAAGAAAGGGGCTTCCCTTCCTCCACCATCAACTCTGCTCTCAAACGCATCTCCCCCATTTCACGCACATCTGCTCTCACTCCATCCTCCCATCACCCCACTAGGAATAGGGTTCCCCTGGTCCTCACCTACCACCCCACCAGCCTCTGGGTCCAACATATTATTCGCCGTAATTTCCGCCACCTCCAACGGGATCCCGCCACTAAGCACATCTTTCCCTCCCCCACCCCCGCTTTCTGCAGGGATTGCTCCCTACGTGACTCCCTTGTCCATTCGTCCCCCCCATTCCCTCCCCACTGATCTCCCTCCTGGCACTTATCCGTGTAAGCGGAACAAGTGCTACACATGCCCTTACACTTCCTCCCTTACCACCATTCAGGGCCCCAAACAGTCCTTCCAGGTGAGGCGACACTTCACCTGTGAGTCGGCTGGGGTGATATACTGCGTCCGGTGCTCCCGATGTGGCCTTCCATATATTGGCGAGACCCAACGCAGACTGGGAGACCAGACCGCTTTGCTGAACACCTACGCCCTGTCCGCCAGAGAAAGCAGGATCTCCCAGTGGCCACACATTTTAATTCCACATCCCATTCCCATTCTGACATGTCTATTCACTGCCTCCTCTCCTGTAAAGATGAAGCCACACTCAGGTTGGAGGAACCACACCTTATATTCCGTCTGGGTAGCCTCCACTCTGTATAGGAAGGCATCCAATCATAACTGGGTTCAAATCTCTTACTAGCTCTTCTTTCAGTTAGTCCTGACGAAGGGTCTCAGCCTGAAACGTCGACTGTACCTCTTCCTAGAGATGCTGCCTGGCCTGCTGCGTTCACCAGCAACTTTGATGTGTGTAACTGGATTTGTGTTTTTGTTTTTCCATTGCTTATTCATTAGTCAATCTTAATTACAAAGGACACATCATATAAAATACACTCACTATGTCTCTCTCACTTTATGCTATATATAACCATCATTCTTCCATCCTCTTATCTGCATACCCATGTATCCTTTTGTAGGTTTACCTTAACACCTCTATTTTCAGCTATTCCTCTTAACAAACTTCATATTTTGAATGAAAGCTATAAAGCTACAGGCCTCTAAATTGGTGAAGTACAGACTGATCATTTGCATAGCACTGGTGTTCAGTCCACAGAAGTGAACCTGAACTTCCACTTTTAGTACACTGTCTCACTCCCACTGAGACTTTTTGCAATGTTACAAAGAACAGCAGAAGCTTTTGCAGCTTGCAGGATTTAACAGGACTCATTATATTTGGACACTTTGCAGACTGCAGGGCTTAGCATAGAATTCTACAACTTTAGGTAACTTCCTCTTACTGTTCGAGAACTGGTCATTTTTGCTGACCATCCATATTCATATGTCCTTCTCCCATCAATTTGCCATTAGCAACACATTACAAATCAAAGAAGCATAATCTGATTCTGGCACGGTTCCTGCCACAGCATTATGTATTTGCTAACATCAAAGTTGCTGGAGAATGCAGCAGGCCAGGCAGCATCTCTAGGAAGAGGTACAGTCGACGTTTCAGGCCAAGACCCTTCGTCAGGACTAACTGAAAGAAGAGCTAGTAAGAGATTTGAACCCAGTTATGATTGGATGCCTTCCTATACAGAGTGAAATCGGTAATATCCCCTAATATGTTAACAACTATAATTCTTTTTAATGATGAACCTTAAACTTATGTTTGTAAAGTTCGTTTTGTTGTCATCTTTGGAAACTGCTCTTTTTAAGGGAGGAGAAGATGGCGGCACGACGCAGCGTGCGCGGCTGTTCCGAATGAATATCGATATGTGTAACTAGGGGTGCCGTGCACAATCCAGATTTGATGGAGATAGCCATGAGAAGCGCAGAGGAACATCTGGAGTAACTTCAGAAATGCCTGCTTCGCTGCCACTGCAACTGTGCGATCGAGAATCTCCGGAGGGGAAGGCCCCAAATCCTCGGCTTTGCGTATCGCCTGCTGCCAGGGCCGGGGTCGAAATGCTCAGCAGAGATGGTGCTCGGTGCTTGGTGTCAAAGAGGTGGTCGGAGGCTCGGAGTTTTCGGATGGACTCGGAGTCAGACTGTGGTTGGATGCTTCCGGGATGCTGCATCGGCAAGTTGGCGGCACTGGAGGTTTATCGTCTGCATCAGATGATGGGACTTTCGAGAGACTTTGAGACTTTTACTGTGCCATGGTCTGTTCTTATCAAATTACGGTATTGCTTTGCACTGTTGTAACTATATGTTATAATTATGTGGTTTTTGTTAGTTTTTAAGTCAGTTTGCAACGTGTTTTTCATGATATCATTCTGGAAAAACATTTTTATCATTTCTTGATGCATGCATTATTAAATGACAATAAAAGGGACTGCATGTCCTCATAATCTTAATCATAAAGCTTCAATGTGGCATACTGCCAACCTGGCTCAGTGGGGGACACATCTTTCATCTGCAGGTAGCTTACCTACTTGAATAGAATTTGATAGAAGTCGAAGTCATACACAGCAGGAAAAAAGATCATTCAGTCCACTACATCCATGCCAACCAGTTGGCATCCATTCGTATTAAGTATTAACTCATTCCACAGATGTTACCTGGCCAGCTGAACATTATTATTCCAGCTGTAAACACAAGTTCTTTTGCCCCACGCATTCCCATTCAGCTCAATCCCTTCTACACTGATCCACACTGATAGAGTATCTTGGCAATATACCCAGATTTACAAAAAGGTAGGACAGCAATCTTGAGAAACTTTGAAGAAGCTCAAAAACCAAGTCTGGGTCCATTTCCAACTTAAATAACCTGCAAGTAGATTTCCAACTGATCACAAAGGAATAACAATTTCCTTGAGACCAGCCAGGCAACACTATTCTCTTTTGTGCAGCACAGACCTGTATCTTGACAGTTGAGGCCAGCCAAAAATGTGCTCATTCACATCAAATGGGATTATTCCCAGCTCCGCAGAAGATAATCAATGTGATGTGACCAGTCTATTTTCAATCCAGACTACAAATCCTAAAAACCAGAGAACAGCTTGCACTCTCAAGCCCTAACTGTTTCAGACATGGCAACATTAATATACCCATATGAGAAGCAAAACATCACACCAAGATGCATGCTCAGATTTGCTTATTTTTAAATGATTCATTTTCAAATGATTTCAGACTGGTTAAGATACCACTGATAATTATAAAATAATGGAACAAAAACAAACATTTCTTGCCCAAACAACAGGAATTCTGCAGATGCTGGAAATTCAAGCAACACACACAAAAGTTGCTGGTGAACGCAGCAGGCCAGGCAGCATCTCTAGGAAGAGGTGCAGTCGACGTTTCAGGCCGAGACCCTTCGTCAGGACTAACTGAAGGAAGAGTGAGTAAGAGATTTGAAAGTGGGAGGGGGAGGGGGAGATCCAAAATGATAGGAGAAGACAGGAGGGGGAGGGATAGAGCCGAGAGCTGGACAGGTGATTGGCAAAAGGGGATATGAGAGGATCATGGGACAGGAGGTCCGGGAAGAAAGACGGGGGGGGGGGACCCAGAGGATGGGCAAGGGGTATATTCAGAGGGACAGAGGGAGAAAAAGGAGAGTGAGAAAAAGAATGTGTGTATAAAAAAAAGTAACAGATGGGGTACGAGGGGGAGGTGGGGCATTAGCGGAAGTTAGAGAAGTCGATGTTCATGCCATCAGGTTGGAGGCTACCCAGACGGAATATAAGGTGTTGTTCCTCCAACCTGAGTGTGGCTTCATCTTTACAGTAGAGGAGGCCGTGGATAGACATGTCAGAATGGGAATGGGATGTGGAATTAAAATGTGTGGCCACTGGGAGATCCTGCTTTCTCTGGCGGACAGAGCGTAGATGTTCAGCAAAGCGGTCTCCCAGTCTGCGTCGGGTCTCACCAATATATAGAAGGCCACATCGGGAGCACCGGACGCAGTATATCACCCCAGTCGACTCACAGGTGAAGTGTTGCCTCACCTGGAAGGACTGTTTGGGGCCCTGAATGGTGGTAAGGGAGGAAGTGTAAGGGCATGTGTAGCACTTGTTCCGCTTACACGGATAAGTGCCAGGAGGGAGATCAGTGGGGAGGGATGGGGGGGACGAATGGACAAGGGAGTTGTGTACGGAGCGATCCCTGCGGAAAGCGGGGTTGGGGGAGGGAAAGATGTGCTTAGTGGTGGGATCCCATTGGAGGTGGCAGAAGTTACGGAGAATAATATGTTGGACCCGGAGGCTGGTGGGGTGGTAGGTGAGGACCAGGGGAACCCTATTCCTAGTGGGGTGGCGGGAGGATGGAGTGAGAGCAGATGTACGTGAAATGGGGGAGAATTTCTTGCCCATTCAGGTTAATAGTTCTTAGGGTCTGTGTCCATAGGACACTCAAAGCTGCTGCACAGGTTGACAGTACTGTTAAGAAGGCAGATGGTGTGTTGGCATTCATCAACTGTGGGACTGAGTTCAAGAGCTGTGAGGTAATGTTACAGCTAAAATATCATTTACAAAAATCAAAAAAGGATGGAGGTCTTGCTTTGCCTAATTTAAGAATGTATTATTGGGTGGTTAATATATGTTGTGTGTGTTCTTGGTTATATTGGACTGATAAAAATGAACGACCAACTTGGGTTGATTTGGAATTGAAACCTGTGAAACAATTTTACTTAACTTCGATATTAGGAGCCTCTTTAACTGTACAACTAGCCAAAATTTCTATTCTAAATTTATATCCTATGACTAAGCAGTCATTTCGAATTTGGTACCAGTTTCGTAATTTTTTTAATCTTTAAAAATTTAACTTTCTTAGTTTAATTTATCGAAACTATTTAAACCTTCACTTAGTGATCCTGCAACACACATAAAAGTTGCTGATGAATGCAGCAGGCCAGGCAGCATCTCTAGGAAGAGGTACAGTCGACGTTTCGGGCCAAGACCCTTCGTCAGGACTAACTGAAAGTTAGTGATCCTACCTTTTTTCTTTAGAGGAATAAAGGAGTTATTCCTTCATGGATCCGTTTCAAGAAGGTCGATCGATGTCTTTTGAGAAATTAGTAACTAAATATTCTCTCTCACACACACATTTCTTGCAATATCTTCAGGTCAGACATTTCTTACAGGAATATTTAAGTAATTTTCCATATATACAAGATTCTAACCTGTTAGACATTATTTTAAAAATGAATCCTTTAGTGAAAGGTTTTATTGGGAAAAGTTATAATTTACTATTACAACAGTATAATTATCCTTTACTTAAGATTAAGCAAGATTGGGAAAGAGAGCTTAACATGACCCTGATAACAGAGGATTGGTTGCGAATTTTGAAGTTGGTTAACTCTTCTTCGATTTGTGCCAGTCACTCTCTAATTCAATTTAAAATTGTACATCGTTACTATTTGACAAAGGAGAGACTGCCTAAAATATCTCCTAATGTTGATAGTCAGTGTGATAGATGTAAAACTGAGACAGCTACATTGGCATATATGTTTTGGTCATGTTCTGTATTGAAACAGTTTTGGAAATCTATTTTCTCTATAATTTCTAAAGGTTTAAAAATTAATTTACAACCTAATAAATTGACAGTTTTGTTCAGCATAATTCCTTAATATATTCACGGTATTTCTATATCAGACCAACATGTAATTGCATTTGTCACACTATTGGCCAGAAGGGCTATTTTATTGAAATGGAAAGATGCCTCTGCTCCCACTTTGATACAATGGTTCTCTCAGGTGATGTTATGTCTTAGTTTGGAGAAAATTAGAAGTCGAACTTTTGATCCTCGATTTGACTTTGAGAAAAGGTGGGGCTCCTTTGCCCGCTACTATCATTTGATCCGAGTTAATTAAGATGGTCCCCTTCTGATTCTTGTGTAATTGGATTTGGTTGGTGGATTGATGTTTTTCTTTTATGGAAGCTTGTATAGCGTATAGCTCCGGGGTTGTGCTCCCAATGGGTTTTTTTTCTCTTTTTTTTTGGTTGGTAGGGTTTTTTTGTTTTAGTTAGTAGGGGTTCTTTTTCCCTTCTTTCTTTTTTCCAAAAAAAATAGTTTTAACATATTGTTTTTTCTTATTAGCTTGGTTAATCAGTTATTTGATAGTTTAACTCTTACTGTACATATTGATATGTTGATTTGACTACTTTAATGTATTTTTATTGACTTTCAATATTAATAAAAAGATTTAAAAATGAAATGTAATGTTACAGCTATACAAGACTTTGGTCAGACTCCATTTGGAGTACCGTGTGCAGTTCCAGTCACCTCACTACAGGAAGTATGTGGATACTATAGAAAGAGTACAGAGGAGATTTATAAGGATTTTGCCTGGATTGGAGAGTGAGCCTTATGAGAATAGGTTGAGTGAACTTGGTCTTTTCTCCTTGGAGTGATAAGAGAATGAGAGGTGACCTGATAGAGGTGTATAAGGTGATGAGAGGCATTGATCATGTGGATAGTCAGAGGCTTTTTCCCAGGGTTAAATTGGCTAACACGAAGGGGCATAATTTTAAGGTGCTTGGAAGTAGGTACAGAGGGGATGTCAAGGGTAAGTTTTTCCACACAGAGTGGCAGGTGTGTGGAATGCACTGCCAGTGACAGTGGTGGAGGCGGATACAATTGGGTCTTTTAAGAGACTCTTAGATAGGTACATGGAGTTTAGAAAAATAGAGGGCTATGTGGCAGGGTAATTCTAGGCAGTTTCTAGAGAAGGTTAGATGGTCAGCGCAACAGTGTAGGCCAAAGGGCCTGTAATGTGCTGTAGATTTCTACGTTCCATGTTCTATGAAGTTGGCGAGTAATAACAGCAAGACAATTCAGAACTCTTTTGCTCACTGTGGCATTCAGGCTTGGAGATGCCAGAAACAGCTAGAAGTGAAAATGAAATAATTTCACATCTTCAATTTGGGAACTACAAAGAATTAAGGTATCAACAGTCATCTTGAATGTTACAATAAATATTAAGGTTTGGAGGATGCAATTATTGAAAGCATTATATGAAGGCAGTCCATTATCTGCGCTTGGTGTCTGCACTGATTTGGTACTACTTTGATTTCCATCATCTGCAGATTTTCTCCTGTTTATAGTATCATAGTAATATTGATGAAGAAGAAGAAGAAAGCCCTTAACTCCAAGTGGAGTCATCGGGACGCTGTCATGACGGCGTTTTTTTTAGCAGGCTTTCTTATTTTTACAAGGCTGAGTTGCTAGCTTGACGCTCAACCCAGCACGGATGGAAAGCGTGCAAGGGAGCTGGCTGGATTCGAACTTGAGAGCCTTCGCTCCGAAGTCCAGCGCTGATGCCGCTATGCCACCAGCCTGCAGTAGTATTGATAGTGTTCTAACTTGTTCTATATTTCATTTAAATACATAATTTGTTACTCAGTTAAATAGTAGTTTGTCTTTTTTTTAAATATACCTTTTTAACTATTTCCATGAAACCAGCTAATTGGGACAGCCTCTTAATTGGGCCAAATTGTATTGGTCCTGATGTGTTCCAATTAACCAGAATTCACTGTATTATCTTGTAGTAGGAAAGGTAGTGGATAGATCTTTTTAAGCGTATTAGCATCACACCTGAATCACAAGTAGCACTTTAAGAGTCAAAGATTCATTTACTATCCAAGTATACAACTCTGAAATTCTTCAATTCTCTGGGTAGTCATGAAACCAAGAAAGAAAAGCAAGACAGTATAATCATCAACCCCCAAATCCCTCCTCCCTGCAAAAAAAAAACACCGAACAAAATGGATCAGGCACTTTGAACCCCCAATCCCCCTCCCTGCACACAAAAAATGAGAAGAACAGGCAAAAAATCACGGAGTATAAAAACTATAAGACTGAAAAAAAAAGTCTATAGTCGAAGTCCACATGCAAAACGCAACACCATCTGGGCACAGCGGCAGGCTCTCCCCTCTCTGGTACTAGCGCTCACCCTCTGCACTCGCTTCAAAGTTTCGATCTCCCTCGTCGCTTTAATTGCCAAACAATGGAAGCTATAATTGATGAAATGGAGCCAAGTACTGGCTTGCACCCCATCCCGCAGCCTGCCCACTATGCACGCTGCCACTGCCTCCCGGAATCCTCTCAGAGACTGCAGAACGCTGGAATACCCAAACGATCTCCAAACTTCCACACTCACCCTCATTGCTTTAAGCAGTAACAATGAAAACTATAATCAGTGAAATGGGGTCAAACATTGCTCGTGCAACATCCTGCCACGAAGTTCGTTCATGCTGCCTCTGCCTGGCAGAATCCTCTCGGAGACTGCAGAGCGCTGAAGCACCCAAACATTATCCAAACAGCAAAACATAGGCTCCAATAGTCACAGAATTACATTCAAGATGAGAAACAAACATTAAAGACATAAAAGAAGTGGAAAAAGATGGGGTCATGATCTATCCAGAAGATGTCGACCAAAGGAGTGTTGTAAACAGGCACCATCTTGACCAGAAGGTCGTATATTCAAGCTACACTAAAGAGATGCATGTACACAACTTTCAGCTCAGTCAAGCATGGTGCTTGCCATTACAGAAACCAGCGTTTAAATAAGACATGAAGCCCAGCTCTCCACTGCAGACTCAATGGTGCTCATCATTAATGGTTCTACAAGAACTGGTAACTTGTGCCCTGGCTAATGTTTCCCTCTCCAGCAATTTCAATGGAAAAAAATATTCTGGCCACTTTCTCAGTTCTAGTTACTTTTCTTAAAATGCTACAATGACACCACTTTAAAGAACCCATTGTTGGAGTGCTGAAAGATATAACACAATCAGAAAAAACACTATTAGATTTTTCCCCCTACATTACAGTCAGATGTCTTAAGAATACCAATGTCAAATCAAGTAGGATTAAAAAACACTGTAGTAGGCCACACCTTTGAAATCTGAGGTTATTTAACTAAAGACAGGGTTTGCCAGCACCAGTTGGGGGCACATAGAACACTCAACACAGAGACAGGCCCTTCGGCACATCTAGACAATGTTGAGCCATTTAAGCTGCTCAGTCCTATTAACCTGCACCCAGACCATAGCCCTCAATATCCCACCCCTCCAAACTTCTCTTAAGCACAGAAATCAAAGTCACATCCACCACTTGCACTGGCAGCTCGTTCCACACTCCCACCATCCTCTGAGAGAAGAAGTTTCCCCTCACGTTCCCCTTAAACATTTCACTTTTCATCCTTAACCCATGACCTCTAATTGCAGTCTCAGCGGAAAAAACCTGCTTGCATTTACTTGGCATTTATACCCCTCATAATTTTGTATACCTCTATTAAATCTCCCCCAAAATCTTCTACATTCTAGGAAATATAGTCCTAACCTTTCCCTGTAATTCAGGTCCTCCGGTCCCAGCAACATCTTTGTAAATATCCTCTGTACTCTTTCAATCTTATTTACATCTGTCCTGTAGGTAGATGACCAAAACTGCACACAATACTCCAAGTTAGGCCTCAGCAACATCTTGTACAACTTCAACATAGCATCCCAACTCCAATACTCATTACTTTGATCTATGAAGGCCAAGGTGCCAAAAGCTTTCTTTATGACCCTATCTACCTATGACTCCACTATCAAGGAATTATGGATTTGTATCCCCACATCCCTCTATTTTACCACACTTCTCAATGCCCTAACACTCACTGTGTAAGACCTATCCTGGTTTATCCTCCCCAAATGCAACACCTCACACTTGTCATCAGTAACTTCCATCTGCCATTTTTCAGTCCATTTTTCCAGCTGGTCCAGATCCCACTGCAAGTTTTCATAGTCTTCCCCA
The DNA here is from genome assembly GCF_963921235.1 of Mobula hypostoma. Taxonomy (NCBI): domain Eukaryota; kingdom Metazoa; phylum Chordata; class Chondrichthyes; order Myliobatiformes; family Myliobatidae; genus Mobula; species Mobula hypostoma. Next base: position 1,421,499 of record NC_086111.1, read on the forward strand.
CTGTCAACAACATCCCCAATCTTGGTGACATCTACAAATTTGCTGATACAGTTAACCACATTATCATCCATTGATATAGATACAGTTGAGGCCAGTTCATTGGCTATATTTAAGAGGGAGTTAGATATGGCCCTTGTGGCTACGGGGATCAGGGGGTATGGAGCGAAGGCTGGGGCAGGGTTCTCAGTTGGATGATCAGCCATGATCATAATAAATGGCGGTGCAGGCTCGAAGGGCCGAATGGCCTACTCCTGCACCTATTTTCTATGTTTCTATGACAAACAACAAAGGAACGATTACCGATCCCCGTGGCACACCACTCGTCACAAGCCTCCAGTCAGGGAGGCAACCATCTAATATCACTCTCTGGCTTCTCCTACAAAGACAATTTCTAATCCAATTTACTACTTCATCTTGAATGCCGAGCGACTAAACCTTCTTGACCAACCTCCCTTGCGGCGCCTTGTCAGGGCCTTGCTAAAGTCAAGGCAAACAGTATCCACTTCCTTGCCTTCATCAACTTTCCTGGTAACTTCCTCAAAACAACTCTAAGATTGGTTAGACATGACCTACCACACGCAAAGCCATGCTAACTATCCCTAGTCAGTCCCTGCCTATCCAAATACTTATATATCCAGTCCCTTAGAATACATTCCAATAACTTTCCCACTACTGATGTTAGACTTATCAGCCTATAATTTCCTGGCTTATTCTTAGAGCTGTTTTTTTGGCGTGTGCCTGCATGCGTGCGAGTCTGCGCGTGTGCGTGTGTGTGTGCGTGATGATGTCTTTTTCATGGCTTTTACAAGGCGATGAACGAGAGAGGGACTGTGTGGAGCTCCACTCCTCACACAGACATTTTTGCAATATTTTTCCCTTTATTTTACGAGGTCAAGTTGCAATCTCGACACTCAACCCGGCACGGATGGAAAGCGTACTCGGGAGCGGACCCGACTGGATTCGAACCCGGGAACCTCCGCTCCCGGGTCCGGCGCTGATGTCATTGTGCCACCAGCTGGCCCACCTTAGAGCTTTTCTTAAACAGAACAACATTAGCTATCCTCCAATCTCCTAGCACCTCACCCATGACTAAAGATGCATTTTCTGCACTTGCCTCCCACAGGGTCCATGAGAACACATTGTCAGATCCTGGGGATTTATCCACCTTAATTTGCATTAACTAACACATCCTTCTCTGTAACCTATATGCTGCTGCATTGCCTCACATCTATGGACTATGCCCATCTCCCCAGTAAATACAGACACAAAAAAAACATTTAAGATCTCCTCCACCTCTTTTGTCTCTATGAACTCTGGTCTTCCAAAAGGATCAATTTTGTTCCTTGTTATCCTTTTCCTCTTAATATATCTGTATGTAACACCCTGGTTTAAGACCATGCTTTATTTTGGACACTTCATATTCTGCAGAGCTCTTCAAAATGCAAATCTCTATATAAAAGTGTTCCTTTAATTACATTATTTAATAGAGCATTTCATTTTTGTTGTTAAAATGAAATTTTAAATGATTACTAATTTAGGCTTGCTGAATTAGCCAACAGGATTTGGCTTGTTAAAATTTTGGCCAGTAAGATGCCGCAGAAAAAGAAACAGACCTCAGGAGTAGCCATTCTACAGAGAGTGTGGGAAAAGAACAGGTAGCCATTTTCTGCAGAGAGCATAAGATAGAATGGAGACGGACAACAAACATGGGTGAAGAACGTGGTAAAATGCGCACAGAACCAAATTTGAACAGACAGATACAGGTGTCAAAAAATCCTGACGCAGACTACGGTTTCACTGAGAATGTGCAAATAATTCAGCTCACACCAATATAAATTTATACTGAAATTGTATTGACAAAATATTTTAAACTATAGCAAACAAAATAAAGAAAAACCCATCTCACATATGAGCTGAATTATGGCTTCCTAGTGAACAGTAGATTTGCATAAGTGTCTTAGTGTTCATACAGGTAATGGTCTTATTTTCCCTTAAAAAATTCAAGATTTATGTTTTTGTGTTTATCCAAATCATATCCATTCTAGACCCATATATTTATTGGCAAAGGCCTTTTCATCGTTATTCTCATGCATTGTAGAGTTGTGTTGCTGTTAGTTGGTATTCACAGTAATAGTTAATTAATTAAGCGCCTACAGTGAGAAGGTTACATTTTTGGAGGCATCATCCACAATGGATATTTTTTGCACAATTTAAGGTATGTCATGATTAAGGTGTGTGATATGGAAACTGCTAAGGGTGAAGATTTTCAGTTTCAGTTGCTCCCTATTCTGAGGAATGAAGGGAAAGCTCTGACTATTGTTACAAACCTACTAAGTTCTTCAGCTGTTGCTCTAAATACTGAGCTGGTTTCTGCTATCACATCACATAAAGGCTACAGCAAAATTACTGAAATTCAAGGTTAAGCTGAGAATGTTCTTTGGAGTCAAACCCATGCCAAATGGAAAAGAAAAATACGAGGCTTGAGAGGATCAGACATCTCATTAGTTGACAAATGGCAATGCTCAGACAATATAAGAAAAACAGAGATTTGTAGAGAGTTTAAAGGGTCCTGCCACTGATGTAGTAATGTTGCTAAAAGCAGAAAATCCTTTAGCCAGGTTGAATCAATTGCTGCAATGTTTATGCCGCAAGTGGGGCATTCAACTGTCTGAGATAAATTGCTTGAGAATGGAGCAAGTTGTGAAGGTGCACTGTCACAAGACATGGTTCTGGTCAAGATGGTGCCACCAAACGATTCCTCGAGCAACATCTTCCAGATAGTCAATTATTTCACTTTTTCTATGTCTTCTTTTTATCTTAGTTGTGTTTTGGAAATTGCTTGAGCCCACGACTTACAGTTTGGGGTTCGATCGAGTGATCTAGCACTCTGCTATCTCCAAGAAGATTCCAGGATAGGACCACGGGCGTGAGCTGCCTCAAGGAGAAGGGCAGAGCTACGATCAACTCCATTTCTCAGTAACCAAAGCGTTGAAATATCGAAGCAAATGCAAAGGAAGCCGCGGGTTGGCAGCTGGAAGGCTGTGGGTCAGCAGTCGCTATCCTTGATGCTAAGAGAGGATGTTTTAGAAATTCTGAGATTTATGTGATTATTGATGTGGACTGTAGTTTATATCTGTCTCCTTCAGTATTCTGTGTTTTCTTTCTTGTCATTGATGGTGGGTTGGGGATTTGGGGTGTCAATGTCCTTGTCAGCAACATGTTAAGTTTTTTGTGCGAGGGACAAATTGGGGATTTGAGGTCTGCTGTTCTTGTTGGTGTTTTTCCGTGTGGGGGAATCTGTTAGTTTTTTTGCAAGGGGGGGACTGGGGGGGGTTTGAGGTTTGATGTTCTAGCTGCCATTTTGTGGATGGAGATTTGTTAGTTTTGTGCAAGGGAGGGATTGGGGGGGTTTGGGTTTACGAGATTTTGTTTTATTTTCTTTTTCGTGTGGGGGGGCTGATGTCTTTTATTTCAACGACTTTCATGGTTTTTTTCTGTATTTCATAGCTACCTGAAGAAGATGAATCTCAGAGTTATATTCTGCATACATACTTTGATAATAAAGTGAACCTTTTGGTTGCTCTATGTATTCGAATGACCCACAAGATACTTGATCTTTTACTGAGTTACTAAGAGAAGTCAGAGAGGAGGAAAACATTATCGAAGAGCAAAGTGATTCCAAAAGACAAGTAATATCTTCTGTTGCAGCCTCTGATGCTAAATTAATCCATGATGCCTCAATGTTGAGAATTGGGGTGAAAAACATTCAAGCTGAGATGCCTCGGTTGAGGTCTGTTAATGTTGCAGCTAAACATGACACATCCACCGGAAAACCCAACCTGACTGTGAAAAAGAAAAATGCTGCTGCAAAGGATTTCTTGACTGAGGATAGGCCTGGGATTTTCTCTTACAAATGTGGAGAAGATGGACATTTCAGGCGAGATTGTGAGAGACAAGAAAATCTTCAAAAAGTAAACCAGCAGTTAATCTAACAGAAAAAGATGGGAAACTACAGAGAAACCCAGTAATGGAACGAACTGACATCCCAGACCAAATACCTTCCAATCAGTGTTTCAACAGAAATATCAATATTCAAAACACTATTCCTGAAGGCTTAGTTGGGCCAAGTTCTGATGATTCCATATAGATTGAAGGCAATTATGCTGGGGCTATATGGAACAGGTTTTCAAGTTACTTTACATTACAAATCCTTTTACAACTAGTAGTTGACACATTTACCTTTGACTCCTGACAGTGCTCGAGATATGGGGGCTTATGGTTATTTGTTGTTGAAACGGGAGTTTTCAGAAGCAGATGTTGGAGCTCTCTTGGGGCACTAGCTGGATTAAGTCGCATTTTGGCTTTGCTCTGTTCATTTTTCAATCTATATTAAAGTATTTATAACACTTTTATATGCTTGAACTTTGTTTTTTAATCACTGGAAATGTGTACCAGAGGGAAAAAGGTACTAGCCGAAGGCAAGGAAGCCAGTAATGGAAATAGAAGGAGAGAAGGTGACTCTCAACAGCCGAAGTCTCAACTCACTTTGGAGGCTATGTCGAAGCTCCTGGATGATAAATCCGATACAAGATTTTCAAATTTGGAAGTATTGTTAAAGGAGATCGAAAGTAGACTGGGAGCACTTAAGCGAGAGTGAAAAACAACAGTGGCAAATTTCCGAACTCCATGAAGCTGGCAGACAGAGAGACCGCAAGCTAGATTTGTTGGAAAAGAAATTAACTTCAACCACTCAAACACTGGAACAGTATAAAGTTAAGGTTATCGACCTGGAAAATCGCAGTCATAGACAGAATTTGCGAATAGTAGGACTCCGTGAAGACGTTGAGAGTGGTGACCTTACTAAATTTTTTCTCGATTTTTAATGGACGTGTTCAGCTCCGAAATTTTTTCTACTTCCCCTATACTTAATCATGCTCACCGGGCTCTAAGAGCAAAACCCCCTAAAGAACGGAAACCTTGACCTGTTACACTCCAGTTCCACTATGTGCACAGCAAGGAGCATTTAATTCGAATTGCCTGTCGGAAAGGGGTTCTTGAACACGGAGACCTCAAGTTTTGTTTGGTCGAAGATTACAGTCCTGAGGTAATGCGCAAAAGATCGCTTTTTAAACCAGTGATGTCCCAGCTCTATCAAAGAAAGTCCCAACCAGCTCTATTTCCAGCTCGCCTAAGGGTTGTTCTGCCTGATAAATCACGTAAATGGTTTAAATCCGTGGATGAACCTCATCAATTCCTTGAGGATCAATGTTCAATCTCAGATGTATAATAAATTTACTGTTTCTTCATGCCTGTATTCATTTGGTTTATAAGCTAATAACCGGTTCATAGATTTGGACTTTTAAAGTTTGAAGAATTTTGCCCTCGGTTTGATAATACTCGTACTTTGTTTTGGAGTATGGGTATTTATCATGCTTTTATGTTAAAGTTCCCTTTTTATTTCCCTTTATTATTTTATTTTATTATTTTCAATTGTTTGTTTTTGATTTATAAGATTGTATTTTGTTTCACTTTCCAAGATTTTGCCTTTCAAAATGTTTTGCAAATGGCTTTTTTTTAAACATTTGTTTGGTGTTTTTTATGGTATTCTTTTATCAATGTTTTGACTGTCGGTGGTGTTCTGTATTCTTTTCAATTTTGGAGACTTGCCTTCAAGAGAGATGGGGGTAGGGAAGTGTCTAGATAGCTTTCTGGCTGTCTATTGGCCAGTTTTCAGGCTTTTATGGGTTGGGAGTGGGGCTATTTTTAGTTTAGTTTTTTCCATCTGGGCTGATCTGAAACTACAAATATGTCTGAATTGTCGTGACTTCCGGTTCCTCTTTAAATCTTTTTCCCTCTTCCTGATTCATGAGTTTCCTACGCAGTAAGGTTAACCCTTTACATACCATATGGTTTATTCAAGTACAATGGATAATATTATTAACTTTGTTTCATGGAATACGAATGGTTTGAATAATCCGATTAAACAGAAGAAGATTTTTAAAGTTTTTCATAGATTGAATGCTGAGATTATCTTTGCCCACGAAACTCATGCAAGGAAGGAGGATAATCAGCGTTTTTTTTAGGTTATGGGACAGGAGGCCCAGGGAGAAGGAAAGGGGGGAGGGAGAAAACCCAAAGGATGGGCAAGGGATGGGCAACTCAGGTTGGAGGAACAACACCTTATATTCCGTCTGGGTAGCCTCCAACCTGATGGCATGAACACTGACTTCTCTAACTTCCGCTAATGCCCCACCTCCCCCTCGTACCCCATCCGTTATTTATTTTTATACACACATTCTTTCTCTACCTCTCCTTTTTCTCCCTCTGTCCCTCTGACTATACCCCTTGCCCATCCTCTGGGATTCCCCCCCCCCTTTCCTTCTCTATGGGCCTCCTGTCCCATGATCCTCTCATATCCCTTTTGCCAATCAACTGTCCAGCTCCATCTCTCCCCCTCCTGTCTTCTCCTATCATTTTGGATCTCCCCCTCCCCCTCCCACTTTCAAATCTCTTACTAGCTCTTCCTTCAGTTAATCCTGATGAAGGGTCTCGGCCCAAAACGTCGACTGTACCTCTTCCTAGAGATGCTGCCTGGCCTGCTGTGTTCACCAGCAACTTTGATTTGATATTATTTCAGTAGTTTTGCGTATTGATTTACAACCTCCTCCTATTACTGCAATTTTTGGACTACCAATGACAGACATTAGTCATTTATCCCCTTCAGCTTGTCGTTTGATTGTACTTGTTACATTAATAACCAGAAGATCCACTTTATTTAAATGGAAAGATTCTAATCCCCCTACTACATTTCAATAGTTTTCCCAAACTAGAACATGTGTAAACTTGGAAAAAATTAGGAGTGGTACCACCGATCCTTCAGTTAAATTTGAAGAAATTTGGAGGCCATTTATTCAACATTTTCATATGATGTAAGCTGACCTTTTCCAAATCCTTTTTAATAACTTTTTGTTTGTGTATAGAGGAGCGGAGTTAATGACAAATAATGATCTTAACCGATGAAACATGGCAGCCCAGTCTTTGTTTTGATTTTTTTTAGTGTAGGGGGTAAGAACTTTTTAAAAAATCTTTTTCATGTTCAGTTATCAAGAGATTGGGAGGGTTAAATTAAATATGTTACTCGGAGTCTGTGTCTGGTTACGTTAACCGTTATTAATGTAATCACCATCTCTTTGTATCATTATTGTTATGCTTATCAATTTGAAACTCAATAAAAAAGATTGAAAAAGAAAGATGTTGGAGTAGCTCAGACTATAGATACACTAGAGTTGGTCATAAAAGGTAAAGCTTCCATTCTTGTGGGAACAAACACTTCCATTGTGAGAAGGCTCATGGCAGCGTATACAGTGGGAAGGGGAGAGAGCTTTCTGAGAACCCTGTCAGTCATCCATTCAGAGACATGGTTCTCTGAACACAGAGAATTTTGAGAATTTGCAAGTTTCTCTTATGCAGGACAATGAGAATAAAAGAGTGACCGGAACACCCAAATTTTCAGGAGTGCCCAGCACCCCAACCATTCTTGTGGGTCTGTCTGATGATCAGGAAGAAAAGTGGCTCTTTCTTGCAGGAGTGCTGGTGAGATCTGAACTGCAGAAATCTTTGGCTGTCTACGCTGAGAGGACAACAGTGATCATCAGGGACACCTCGAGAAAAGATATCATCCTCAAACAGATTGCGAATCTCTGTCCTCTGACGGTAGTTTCTAATTTTCCGGTGGAGGAAAAGGAGAAATAGTCTCCTGTATCAGGAAAGCTGACATCAAATTCATTCAACTTTGATGACTCACGAATACCGGAGGAATGGGGAAAAAAAAAAGAGGCTAACTGATCAGATGTTAGAACACAAAAATGTCTGTTCTACTGGCGTTTGATGTTGGCTGCTCCAAGAGTACTCACCACACTATCAGAGTGACGGAGGACACACCTTTCCAAGAGAAGTCTTGCCGGCCAGCACCAGCAGAGTTTAAACATGTTGGGCAGCACCTGCTGAAACTTAAGGAAGCTAGAATTATCACTGAGTCGAGAAGTCCCTCTGCACCGCCTATAGCTGTCAGGAAAAAGAATAGGAAAATACCAATGTGTGTTGCTTATACAACACTGAACAGACATACAATCCTAAACCGATATACAGACACACGGAACGAAGATGCTCTGGCCTGCTTAAGTGGAAGCAACTGGTTCAGTGTGTTGGATTTAAGAAGTGGGTATTACTGGGCCGGCTGGTGGTGCAATGACATCAGCGCCGGACCCTGGAACGGCGGTTCCCGGGTTCAAATCCAGTCGGGTCCGCTCCTGAGTACGCTTTCCATCCGTGCCGGGTTCAGTGTCGAGATCGCAACTTGACCTCGTAAAATAAAGGGAAAAATACTGCGAAAATGTCTGTATGGGGAGTGGCGCACCACACAGTCTCTCTCTTTCTCTCACTCCGCACCTTGTAAAAGCATGAAAAAGACATCATCACGTACACGCACTGAGGCACGCACGCACACAGACGCACATGCCAAAAAAAAGTGGGTATTACAAACTACCAATGAGAAAATCAGATTATGACAGCATTCAAAGGTTCAAAACATCATTTGTTATCAAAGAATACAATTCTGAAATTCTTCTTCCCCGGTAGCCATGAAACCAAGGAAGGAAAAAAAAAGGGAACATGATCATCAGCCCCCAAGTACCCCCCCCCAAAAAAATGAACAAAACAGAACAGGCACATTAACACCTATATCTTCCACCTCCCCACACACACAAAAAAACGAGAAAGATTGGGCGAAAACACAGAGTATAAAAAAACTATAAGACTGGGAAAAAAAAGTCTACAGTCCAAGTCCACATCCAAACTGCAGAAAACCTGGGCAGCACTCTGAGCACTGCAGCAGTCTCTCCCCTCTCTGGGAGCAGAGCGATCAAAAGACAGGCAGCTGGCGCTCACAGTCCTTCCAGGTGAGGCGACACTTCAACTGCAAGTCTATTGCGGTCATCTACTATTTCCAGTGATCCCAATATGGACTCCTATACATCAATGACACCTGATGTAGACTGGGAGATCACTTGATTGCACATCCTCACTCTGTCTGCCACAAAAAGTAGGTTTTTCTGGTGGACACACATTTCAATTCTACTCCCCATTCTGACATACCAGTCCATAGTCATAGTCATTGTCATACTTTATTGATCCCTGGGGAAACTGGTTTTCGTTACAGTTGCACCATAAATAATTAAATAGTAATATGTAAATTATGCCAGTAAATTATGGAATAAGTCCAGGACCAGCCTATTGGCTCAGGGTGTCTGACCCTCCAAGGGAGGAGTTGTAAAGTTTGATGGCCACAGGCAGGAATGACTTCCTATGACGCTCTGTGTTGCATCTCGGTGGAATGAGTCTCTGGCTGAATGTACTCCTGTGCCCACTCAGTACATTATGTAGTGGATGGGAGACATTGTCCAAGATGGCATGCAACTTGGACAACATCCTCTTTTCAGACACTACCGTCAGAGAGTCCAGTTCCATCCCCACAACATCATTGGCCTTATGAATGAGATTCCTCTACTGACATGATGAGACCAACACAGGTTGGAGAAGCAACACCTTATATTTCATCTGGGCAGCATCCAACGTGATGGCATGAACGTCAATTTCTATAACTTCCAGTAATTGCCCACCCCCTTCACCATTTCCCCATCCTGTTTCCTTCTCTCACCTCATCTCATTACCTCCCCATCACCTCCCCCTTCCCTTTCTTCCATGGTCTTCTGTCCTCTCCTATCAGATCCCCCCTTCTGCAGCCCTTTAACTCGTTCACTAATCAACTTCCCAGCTTTTTACTTCAACCCCACCCTCAGACTCACCTATCACTTGCCACCTAGTACTTCTTCCTCCCCTCCCCCCACCTTCTTACTCTGACTTCTCTCCTTCCTCTCCAGTCCTGATGAAGGGCCTCAGCCCGAAACCTCAACTGTTTACTCTTTTCCATAAATGCTGCCTGGCCTGCTGAGCTGCTGCAACATTTTCTGTGTGCCACTTTGGATTTCCAGAACCTGCACATTTTTTCACATCTGTCCCAATCCACACACCAGATCCTTTCTGATACCATGAGAATTGGCCTTTCTCCAATTTAGAATCTCAGCTCGAGGATTAGACCGTAATTACCTTGAAACTGATCACTGCATGCGAAGTGTTCCCCTGCAAAAAATTCTGTCACCTGCCCCGTCTCATTCCCTAATAGGAGATCTACCATCACATCTTCTCTATGTACTGATTAAGGAAACTGAACCTATTTGGCAAGCACTTGCCCATCCAGCCCTTTCACGGTACTGGAGTCCCAGTCAATATGTGGAAAGTTAAAATCACCTTCTTTAACAGCCTTATTGTTCTTGCAACACAGTATGATCACTCTACAAATCTGCTCCTCTAAGTCCAGTGAACTGTTAGGTTGTCTATAACATAAACTCACTGATGTGGTCATACCTTTCCTCTTTCTTAGGTCTACTCTTAAAGCCTCACTAGATGAGTTTTCCACTCTGTCCTGACTGAGCACTGTCATGACATATTCCCTGACTAATAATGCCACTTCTCCCTTTTTAATCCCTCCCGCTCTATCATATCATATGGAACTCTGGAACATTGAGCTGCCAGAATTGCCCCTCCTGCAACCGTCTCACTAATGGCTACAATGTCACAATTCCACATGCTGATCCACACCTTAAGCTCATCTGCCTTTCCTACAATACCCCTTGTATTGAAATTTGCGCAGCTCAGAACATTAACCCCCACCAGCTTCAACTAAATTTGATTGCTGAATTTGTACATAGGCTTAACAACATCTTTCTCCACAACCACTTCATTAACTGCTCTGGCACTCCATTTCCCATCTTCCTGTAAGATGATGATGATGACGTTGACTCAGGCCTGAAAGGCCAGCGTCAGGCATTTCCATGCCTTACAAAGAGTGGAACGAGAGACTGTGTGGCGGGCCACTCCTCACACAGACATTTCGCAGTACAGTACGTTTCTTTATTTTACGTGGTCGAGTTGCGAGCTCAACACTCAACCCGGCACGGATGGAAAGTGTACTCAGGAATGGCCTGACTGGATTTGAACCTGGGCACATCTGTTCCGGGGTCCGGCAGTGATGTCGCTACTCCTGTAACTCTAGTTTAAACCCCCAATGCAGCACTAGCAAACCTGCCCACTAAGATACTAGTTCTCCTCCAGTTCAGGCGCAAACTGTCCATTCTGTACAGATCCCACTTTCCCTGCAAGAGAACTTAATGATCCAAAAATCTGAAGCCCGCCTTCCTATACCATCTCCTTAGCCACAAGTTAAACTGAGGATCGGCCTAGCTCTGGCCTTACTAGCACATGGCTCAGGTGGCAATCCTGAGATCACAACCTTACAGGTCCTGTCCTTTAACTTAGCACTCAACTCTCTGAACTCACTCTTCAGAACCCTAGGTTCGAAGCAAGAAGGCTGCGAGTGGAATGTTTGAAAGGATTTTCCAAGAGAAGGCATTTTACTACTCAGGGTAAAGAGAGGCAAGACTGTGCAGGCATGTGACGTCAGCCAGTTGAGAGCAGGAACAGTTTAAAAAGAAGACAGCCATATACAGCGGGCAGCGGAGGGAGAGAGTAGCAGAGTGATAGGGCTTTGGCGAAGAAGGGTCAAGGCGAAGAACTGACTTGCAGAGATTCACAGATAACGGCCTTTGACTTCCCCAGCCGACTCTTCCCTTTCCCCTGTGGTCCTTTGTCGGTGCTCTGACATGGCAGGTTAGCTCAGACCCGTGCCATGCTCCTCCTGTGACACGTGGGAACTCAGGGAGGCTGACAGTGTCCCTGGAGACTATGTGTGCAGGATGTGTGTCCAGCTGCGGCTCCTGATAGACCGCCTGGCGGCACTGGAACTGTGCGTGGACTCACTTTGGAGCATTCGAGATGCTGAAAATATTGTGGATAGCACATTTAGTGAGTTGGTCACACCGCAGTTTAAGGATCTAAGGAAAGATAGGAAATGGATGACCAACAGGAAGAGGTAGTAGAAGAAGTAAGTTAGTACAGGAGTCTCCTGCGGTCATCTCCCTCCAAGGCAGATGTACCACTTTGGAGTCTGTTGGGGGAGATGGCTCATCTGGTGAAGGCAGCAGCAGCCAAGATCATGGCACCGGGGGTGGCTCTGCTGCGCATGAGGGCAAGAAAAGGAGTGACGGAGCTGTTGTGGTCGGGGATTCCACGGTAAGGGGAATAGAGAGGAGCTTCTGTGGCCGCAAACGGGACTCCCGTATGGTGTGCTGCCTCCAGGGTGCAAGGGTCAGAGATGTCTCGGAGAGGCTGCAGGACATTCTGAAAGGGGAGGGTGAGCAGCCAGCTGTCGTGGTGCATGTAGGTACTAACAATATAAGAAGAAAGCCGGATGAGGTCCTACAAGCTGAATTTAGGGAGCTAGGAGATAAATTAAAGAGTAAGACCTCAAAGGTAATAATCTCAGGATTATTACCGATGCCGCGTGCTAGCCGGAGTTGGAATAGCAGGATAGTTAGGATGAATATGTGGCCTAAGCGGTGGTTCAGGAGGGAGGGTCTCAGATTCCTGGGGCGTTGGAACCACTTCTGGGGGAGGTGGGACCAGTACTGTCCGGATGATCTACATCTGGGCAGGGCCGGGATCAATGTCCTAGGGAGATTGTTTGCTAGTGCTGTTGGGGAAGTTTTAAACTGAAATGGCAGGGGGATGGGAACCCACACAGAAAAGAAGAGGAAAGTGATGCAGAGACCAAAGCTACAGTTAGTGAAGAAAAAAGTAAGGGTAGGGTGCATAAAAGTAAAAAGCAAAAGTCACATAGGTCATAGATTCTAAAAGGACGACGAGTATAAGGGCACTTTATCTAAACGCCCGTAGTATTAGATACAAGGTTAGTGAACTGGTGGCACAGATCAGTACCAAGCTAGTGGCCATTACAGAAACCTGGTTGCAAGGTGGAGATGACTGGGAATTAAATATCCAAGGGTATCAGGTAATACGGAAAGATAGGCAGGAAGGCAAAGGAGGTGGGATGGCGCTCTTAGTTAAGGATGAGATCAGGGCGATTGTGAGAGACGATCTAAGATATACGGAGCAGAATGTTGAGTCCGTCTGGGTAGAGATTAAGAATAGTAAAGGGAAAAAAAAATCACTGGTGGGATTGTCTATAGGCCACCTAATAAAAATATTGCAGTGGCAGAGGCGATTAACCAAGAAATAACTGAGGCTTGTAAGAACGGAACGGCAGTTGTCATGGGGGATTTTAACTTCCACATAAATTGGGTGAATCAGGTTGATCAAGGAAGTCTTGAGGAGGACTTCATAGAATACATCCGTGATGGCTTTCCTGAGCAGCATGTTAGTGAACCTACAAGGGAAAATACTAATCTTAGATCTAGTCCTGTGCAATGAGACAGGTAAGATTAACAATCTTGTAGTCAGTGATCCTCTTGGAAAGAGTGATCATAGTATGATTGAATTTCGCATACAGATGGAGGATGAAATAGTTAGATCTAAAACTAGTGTATTATACTTGAACAAGGGAAACTACAACGGGATGAGGGAGGAGTTGGCTAATGTGGATTGGGAGCACAGGCTATTTAGTAGGACAGTTGAGGAACAGTGGAATACTTTCAAAGACATTTTTCACAGTGCTTAACAAAAGTATATTCCAGTCAAAAGTAAGGACAGTAAGTGTGGGGAGAGCCAGCCTTGGATAACTAAGGAAATAAAAGATAGTATCAAATTATAAGCTCATGTGTACAAAGTCACAGAGATTAGTGGGAGACTGGAGGATTCGGAAAAATTTAAAAAGCAACAAAGAACAACTAAACAAGAAGTAAGGAAAGGGAAGACAGAGTATGAAAGTAAATTAGCACAAAATATAAAAACAGATAGCAAAAGTTTTTATAAATATATAAAGTGGAAGAGGGTGGCTAAAGTCAACGTTGGTCCCTTGGAAGACGAGAAGGGGAAATTGATATTGGGTGATAAGAAAATGGCTGAGGCCTTGAACGACTATTTTGTGTCAGTCTTCACAGTGGAGGACATGCCCAATATGCCAAAGAATGATGTTACGGACGAAATGGGAGGTGAGGACCTCAATAAAAATCACTGTCACTAAAGAGATAGTGATGAGCAAACTAGAGGGCCTGAAGGTAGATAAGTCCCATGGTCCTGATGGGATGCATCCCAGGGTGCTGAGGGAATTGGCGGAGGTTATAGTAGACGCATTGGTAATCATTTACCAAAACTCTCTCGTCTCTGGGCAGGTCCCGGCGGATTGGAAGACAGCAAATGTCACACCACTTTTTTAAAAAAGCACGTAAGCAAAAGACGGGCGACTATAGGCCAGTTAGCCTAACATCTGTAGTCGGGAAAATGCTTGAAGCTGTCATTAAGGAAGAAATAGCAAAACATTTAGACAGACACAGTATGAATTCAGAAAAGGCAGGTCCTGTTTGACAAACTTACTGGAGTTCTTTGAGGACATAATGAGTGCAGTGGATAGAAGGGAACAGGTGGATGTTGTATACTTCGATTTCCAGAAGGCGTTAGATAAGGTGCCACACAAGAGACTTATAAATAAGATACGGATGCATGGAGTCGGAGGAAGTGTATTGGCATGGATAGTGGATTGGTTAACCAATAGAAGGCAGAGGGTTGGTATAAATGGGTGTCTCTCTGGTTGGCAGTCAGTGGTGAGTGGGGTGCCGTAGGGATCGGTGCTGTTAACCATTTATTTGGAAGATTTGAAAGAGGGGACTGACTGTAGCGTAGCAAAATTTGCTGATGACACTAAACTGAGTGGAAAAGAAAATTATACAGAGGAGGTGGAGAGTCTGCAGAGGGATATAGATAGGTTAAGTGAGTGGGCCAAGGTCTGGCAGATGGAATACAGCATTGGTAAATGCGAGATCATCCACTTTGGAAGGAATAATAGAAGAGCAGATTATTATCTAAATGGTGAAAGATTGCAGCATGCTGTTATGCAGAGAGACTTGGGAGTGCTTGTTTATGAATCATAAAAAGTTGGCTTGCAGGTACAACAGGTTATTAAGGCGGCAAAGGGAATTTTGGTCTTCATTGCTAGAGGGATTGAATTCAAGAGCAGGGAGGTCATGCTGCAACTATACAGGGTACTGGTGAGGCCGCAACTGGAGTACTGTATGCATTTCTGGTCTCTATACTTGAGGAAGGATATACTGGCTTTGGAGGCAGTGCACAGGAGGTTCACCAGGTTGATTCCAGAGATGAAGGGGTTAACCTATCAGGAGAGATTGAGTCACCTGGGACTATACTCGCTGGAATTTGGAAGAATGAGAGGGGATCATATATAAACATACAAAATTTTGAAAGGGATAGATAAAATAGAAGTAGGAAAGTTGTTTCCATTGGTAGGTGAGACTAGAACTAGGGGACATTGCCTCAAGATTCAGGGGAGAAGATTTAGGATGATGAGGGGAAACTGTTTTTCCCCAGAGAGTGGTGAATCTGTGGAATTCTCTGCCCAGGGAAGCAGTTGAGGCTTCTTCACTAAATATATTTAAGATACAGTTAGATAGATTTTTACATAGTAAGGGAATTAAGGGTTATGGGGAAAAGGCAGGTAGATGGAGCTGAGTTTACGGACAGATCAGCCATGATCTTATTGCATGGTGGGGCAGGCTCGATGGGCCGATTGGCCTACTCCTGCTCCTATTTCTTATGCTCTTATGTTTTCTTTGTCACTCATCCTACCCATGTCATTGGTACTGATGTGGACCACAACCTCTGCTGCTCACCCTCACATACAAGAATGATGTGGACTCAATCAGAGATATCCCTGACCCTGACACACTGGGGCAACTATCATCCAGGAATTTCATTCTCATCCACAGAACCTCCTTTCTGCTCCTCTAACCACAAATCCACCATCACTACAGCTCACCTCTTTTCCCTCTTCTCTTCAGAGCCAGAGCCAGAGCCAGAGCCAGACTCAGTGCCAGAGACCTAACTGCTGTGGCCTTCCTCTGCTAGTTCATCTCAACAGAATCCAAAGCAGTATACCTGTGGTTGAGAGGAATGGCCACAGGGGTACTCTGCAATGGCTGCCTCTCTCCTTTCCCCCTCCTGACAGTCACCCAGTTACCTGTGTCCTGCACCTTGGCTGTAACTACCTCCCTCTATACCCCGTCTATCAACCCCTCAGCCTCCCACATTATCCGCACCTCATCCAGTTCCACCTCTAACTTTTTAATACAGTCTGTTAGAAGCTGCAGTTGGATGCACTTCTTGCAGGTATCGTCATCAGGATCACCGGAGGTCTCCTTGTCTTCCCACATTCCGCAAGAGGTGCATTCCACTATCCGACTTGGCATCCCCACTGCTCTAAATGTGCAACAAGAAAATAAAGAACGAATACACCTCTCTTCACTGAACCCTCTGAGCCAAAGCCTCAACTCCCGCCATCACTGGCCCAACACAATGGTAGCTCCACTTAAATCTAGCTTCTTTTTATTGGACCTTGCCAAGTGCCTATTTTCATGCAATCCAATGTCTCCTTGGGAACTGTGGTACGCAAAAATGTGGGACCAGGGTACAAAAAAACCATAAATCTTTTTCCAATACTATTAATTTAAAGAACCAATTACAGAAGTTTTTCAGACATGTACTTAACCTCTTCAATTCTGTACATACACTAGACAACGGGGTGACCCGTTGGGGCACCCTTTGAGAGAAGGGTAGTGCAGTCTGATGTGACCAGAATGAACATTAAATTTTCCTGAATGCTATTGCTATCTCTTTGATTTGGAAATTAAAACTCAGCTTATATAAAGAAGAAAGATGCATAGCAAGACAAATATGTGACTAGAATGAACATTAAATATCCATGAAGTAAATTTGAAGGAATCGGGCTTGCTGGGTTGGGCTGGAATTAAATGTCCCACATAATGATGGATTTGGCCTTGAATAATCACAGAAGGATTCCATCGATTCCTAGTTGGAATGACTTCTTTGGCACCAAAGGATGTCATTTGGAAGATGCAATTGTATTGTCTGATGTTCTTCCTGAACTCGTTTGCAATAGGTTCATCATTGCTGTACAAACTAAAGAGTTCATTAGGAAGAGGCTGCAAATTGCCTAACCTGACCTGTCCCTTCATACAGCAGAAATGTGTCTCCCCTACAATCACTCTGAGCACCGGTGCCCCACAAGGCTGTGTACTCAGCCCCCTGCTGTACTCACTGTACACCCATGATTGTGTAGCCAAGTTTCCATCAAACTCAATATATAAGTTTGCTGATGACACAACAATCGTAGTCCGTATCTCGGGTAATGATGAGTTTGAGTACAGAGAGGAAATTAAGAACCTGGTGGCATGGTGCGAAGACAATAACCTATCCCTTAACGTCAGCAAGACGAAGGAATTGGTTGTTGACTTCAGAAGGAGTAGCGGATCGCACGACCCAATTTACATCAGTGGTGCGCAAGTGGAACAGATCAAAAGTTTTAAGTTCCTCGGGGTCAATATCACAAATGACCTGACTTGCTCCAACAAGCAGAGTTCACTGCCAAGAAGGCCCACCAGCGCCTTTACTTCCTGAGAAAACTAAAGAAATTTGGCCTGTCCCCTGAAACCCTAACTAATTTTTATAGGTGCACCATAGAAAGCATTCTTCTAGGGTGCATCACAACCTGGTATGGAAGTTGCCCTGTCCAAGACCGAAAGAAGCTGCAGAAGATCGTAAATACGGCGCAGCACATCACACAAACCAATCTTCCGTCCTTGGACTCACTTTACACCGCACGCTGTTGGAGCAGTGCTGCCAGGATAATCAAGGACACGACCCACCCAGCCAACAGAGTTTTCGTCCCTCTTCCCTCCGGGAGAAGGTTCAGGAGCTTGAAGACTCGTATGGCCAGATTTGGGAACAGCTTCTTTCCAACTGTGATAAGACTGCTGAACGGATCCTGACCCGGATATGGGCCGTACCCTCCAAATATCCGGACCTGCCTCTCAGTTTTTTTGCACCACCTTACTTCCCATTTTTCTATTTATGATTTATAATTTAAATTTTTAATATTTACTAATTTTAACTACTTTTAATATTTTTAATATTAAATATTTGTAATCCAGGAAGTGAGAAGCGCAGAACCAAATATCGCTGTGATGATTGTACGTTCTAGTACCAACTGTTTGGCGACAATAAAGTATAAAGTATGTGCGGTTTCTCCAGTGAATAGGAAGGCACGACAGTGAGGGCATACTCTGGTCATCGAACCAACATCAGCAGAAATATGACAGCATCCGAGTCGTGCATTTTGCCTTGTTCTTTCTCTGTCGAGGTACTGTCGTCGAACGCAGCCATTGTCGTCTTCAGTAACTCTCTCTGTGCCGCTTATTCTCGAGTTGATCTTTCCTTTTCTCCTCTGTCTCTTCCTCTCTCCTCCTCTGCCTGTTTTTGTCATTCTGGAGACGCACAGCCCTTTCATCCTTTGTCTCTTCATCTCTTCTACCATTTGTTCTTTCTCTCTGATCCTGGAGTCGTGCGGCCCTGGCCTGATCGGATTCTTGTTCTCTCCTCCATCTGTGCCTATTGTTGTCATTTTGGAGACGTGCATGCCTCCCCTCCTCTGTCTCGTCTTCTCTCATCCTTTTTGTCCTGACTCTTTGATCCTGGAGTCGTGTGTCCCTGGCCTCATCCGATTGTTGTTCTCTCCTTGCTGCTTCCCAACGATGTTTGGCGTCATCTCTTGACCATAATGTCCCCTTTCTCTTTCCACGTGGCATAATTAGGCTACCCATATATTTTTACCCTAATGCTTGACAGAAGATAGGAAGCAGTAACACCAAAGCCTCCAAGCTGCTGAGGCTGGCCGTGCGCATGCGTCGGGCTGTGGCGTCGCGATTTCCATGATGGCCAATCGGGTCTTGGGTGAAAGGCAGCCTGTTGATTTTTGGGGAATGAGCAATTTTATACGAATATACAACCCTGAACTTTGCCTGAATTCTGTAAGTTAGCGCATTTTAATTCAATTTAGCCAAAAAAAAGTACCGCTGTAATGCACCGTTTGCACTAATTGGAGGTCACAAACAGACAGAGCATGAGTTTTAGTAGTATATGGATGTCAAGTCATTCCCTCGCTCCTTTCCACATGATTGGTGTGAGAACTGGAAAACACGCACCCAAAAAGCTGGAAAATTATTTATAATTTCACAATAAAACACACCTCAATTTTCCAGTCTGATGTTCATTGGTGTCTCAGTGAAAATCTATCAATGCTCTCAAGTCACCTACAGTTCATCATTGTAAAGCCAACATAATATATTTAATGACAGTCAATTGTTCCCTGCAAACCAGAGTAAGTTTAGTATTACCAAATCTTTAAATATATACCACATAATTCTACTGATTGTTAATGGTAACAGTGGGAGGAAAAGTAAGAGATACAATCAATCACTGGCTGGTAGTAAATGATAACAAAGAATAGTTTTTGAAGAAAAGCTGATGAAGCCTTTCAGGCCTATTGTAGGAGCCTTCTTATTACTTCAAAGGAAATTACAACTGAAGTAACCTCAAATTAATTTTGCATTAAACGTAATGGATATAGGTGTGACTAGCAAGGTAGCTTTATTGTAATAATTAGCTGCCTTCTTGAACTAATCTAATTAATGTGAAGGTGATGTTATTTGCTAAGTAGCATATGGCCATAATATTTTAGATAATCAGTATTACAAAATGGGGAGGAATCATACAAAATGATGGTAGAAATCTCATGAACCTGTCACCCAAGTCATGCTTGATGAGAGGTATTATTTGTACTGCAGCCAGTGGGCAACATGTAATGAGATCGAGATTGTTTTTCTTTCAGTGCTGTGTATTGCAACACTGAAAGTACCTTACTCCTAATAACCAGATTCCTTCCTTCGATCAGAGGGAACACTATATTCCCCATTCCCAACCTCTGCTTTACGCTCACCATTTGTCACTGCCATGTTGCCTCAGCACCTTCAGGTAGATCAGTTGCCAAAGAACAAGACAACGCTTTTGCTGCAGTTGATTCTGCCCCCGCCTTACAGACAACACATCAAAGTCGCTGGTGAACGCAGCAGGCCAGGCAGCATCTCTAGGAAGTCTCGGCCCGAAACGTCGACTGTACCTCTTCCTAGAGATGCTGCCTGGCCTGCTGTGTTCACCAGCAACTTTGATGTGTGTTGCTTGAATTTCCAGCATCTGCAGATTTTCTCGTGCCCACCTTACAGAAGCCATTTTTAAATAGTTTCAAATGCTAATCAATCTGTGGGTAGATGGTGGATTGAGGTAGATGGCACCATCCATATACAGAGGCATATTGTGCCTGGAGTCACCCTGAATTCAACAAAGGCTCCACACAATAAACAAACAAGCAAGAGGAGAAAACATAGATGCCCAGATTTAACATTTGATGAAGTTTTCTGATGTTTGCTTAGAATGGAAGCATTCAATTATGTAGTCCCTTCCCAAGGCCAGTTTTGGAGCCCAAGCCATCATATATATGGATAATATTTTGTCAAAGGCCTGCTGCTAGATCAAAAGCGTGAATAGTATTTTGCACAGATACAATTGTATCCCTTGAATAAAGCAAGGTTTTCATATCTTGTCATGTTGGGTAGAACTTTGTGTATTGAAACTCACCATTCAATTCAATCAATGGTGAACAACAAGAATTCTGCCGATGCTGGAATTTCAAGCAACACACATCAAAGTTGCTGGTGAACGCAGCAGGCCAGGCAGCATCTCTAGGAAGAGGTACAGTCGACGTTTCAGTCCTGACGAAGGGTCTCGGCCTGAAATGTCGACTGTACCTCTTCCTAGAGGTGCTGCCTGGCCTGCTGCGTTCACCAGCAACTTTGATGTGTGTTGCTGCAATCAATGGTGAGTTTCAGTTTACGGACAGCACACTATGGCAATCCATGGACTAATGCTGCAGTTAATAAAATGCTACCTGGATATTGTCAGCCACACCCTTGATGTTAACTGGATATTCTGAGGTGGAGGTGACACCAAACCAAGCTCTATTGTCCCTGTTATTCTTTACACACCATATGAAGGGGGGGAGGGGGAGAGGGAGGAAGAAAGAGATTGAGAATGTAATAAGTATTGCACAGCAGTGCCACACCACTGTAAGATCAGCTGTTGAATACCCTTAGGTTCTCCACGTCATTGTTTAATAAAAACTTAAACTTATGTTCTATAATTCTTGGCATTATCTCCACAGTCAATTGTTTTCCATGGATTGAAGGGGTGACCTAATAGAGGTATACAAATGTATGAGAAGCATGAATAGTCAGAATCTTTTTCCCAAGGTAACCTTCCTAACCCCAATCTACAGTAATCCTATTTGCCAAATCACGTCTACATCCAACTATGTCTTGCTGAAATGTCTAAATATTTCTTAAAAGCAAAGATTGCATCTGACTTTGCCCCTTCTTTTGCCATCAAGTTCAATATTTCAAACACTCAATAAAAACTTAGCATAAAAATAAGTTTCTGACTACTTATCCTCTTATAATGTGATACATCTCCAACAGATCAGCCTCAAGTCCCTCTGCTCCATACAAAATAGACCCTGTCTATCCAATCTCTCTCCATAACACATGTTCTCCAATCCAAGCAACATCCTGGTGAATCTACTCTGGACTCTCTCCAGTGAAATCACATCAGGCCTACAATGTGGCAATGGAGTTGCCACACAATATTCCAAGTGCAATCCAATCAGTATTTAAAGTTATAACATGTTTCAACTCTTATGTTCAATGCCCTATTCTCAGAAGGCAAGCACCAACACTCCAAGTTCCACTACTTAGTGCAAAACTAAAGTGATCTTTTGCTTCAAAGCCTAAATCAGCTGTCCTATCCCTCAAGATAAAGAAATGCAAAGGCATTACTTTCCAAAAGAGACTTGTTTAACCACATTCAGCACTTGCTTGGGTGAGTAGCTTACTGAATAATGTGCTTCAGTTCCTTGGAAATATTTTCTGCGGCCAAGGTATCTACAGTTGTTGCCTCCTTCTCTTCCACCCCACCCCCCTGACTGCAAGATGTACATCTTGTACCATTTGGTAGAGCGACTTTTGGGTTTAGCACATTTACCAGATAACTTCGGCCACCAGTCTTCAGATCTGAATTGTGTATTTGATTTTAATGCAGCTCTGAACAATAGGTTCGCAGACCAGGAAAGAGGCTGATTGTCTGCATAGTCCAATCAATATCCCATTGCATGCATGCAACTGTGATTAACACTTGCTTGGGTGTGATGGTGGGAAGATTGTAAATTTGGATTTATTTGACATGTCCTGAATTTTCTGTTATCTTTAGCACATAAAATGTGTGTAGTGCTGGCATAAGCAGACCTTTTGACCCAAAGCATTTCCATATGATGCCTGGTGTGTCTTGTTTTGTCAAATAAAGAAGCTGCTTCATATCTACCAGTACTTCTCTCCATTCACGCAACAATGCTACTCACACTAGCCATGGCTGGCCTTGATATTGATAGCAATTTCACGAGACCCATCATTCCTTACTTACTTTCAAGTGTTACCATTATGAGCATGCTTTTACTGGAACATCACAGGAAATGCCATTGGTTCTGATCTTCTCAGTAGGAATCTAACCCTTCCCCTCCCAACCCTCCATTATAACATCTCTACCCTTCGTAAAGACTGCTCGGGACAATATTCTAACAATCAAAGGAGAGTGGCGCCCAATAACCACTGTCAATTATAAAGTATGTCAATTGGCTGTGGCTTGTCAATAGTCTGACGTAAGTCTAGTGCAGGGATTCTCAACCTTTTTTATGCCATAAGCTAATACCATTAAGCAAGGGGTCTGTGCACCTGAGGTTGGGAACCCTTGATCTAGTGACCTACAGAATAATGTAATAATTGAACGTCAAAGATGTGGATTCTCAAGGAAACTGTGGGGAGAGAAGAAAAAAACCATTGCAAGCAATTTATTTCCTGTGACTGGATTGAAAGCAGTGAAACACCGTGTCACTCAGCTAGACAACGTGTTCTTAATCAACAACATTGTTCAATACTTAAGACAAGTCAAGCAGCGATGCAAATTCACTGAGCTTGGCAATCAGCTTGCAGGCATTTCATCACCAGTCAAGGTGATATCTTCAGTGTGTAGTTGTTGGTGTTTCTCTCTGGGAGTGCTCATGTTTATATAGGCCCCCAGTCACCTGCCCCAGTCCTGATTGGCAACACGTTCAGTTGACCTTCGAATTCTATTGGTTCGCAATTTTTGGCTCTTTGGGTTTCACAGATAGCGTCTATTTTGATATGTTTGTTTATTAGGGGCTCATAGATGGCATCTATTTCAATATGTTTGTTTCAGAGTTCAGAAAGGGAAATTTTTTTTAGTTGTTATGGCGCACAATATTTTGGTGAAATTCAAGTGTACACTTACAGAGAATGTAGAACATTCTGAAACATTGACTACTGTGACTAGCAGTAATTAAAATTGCCAAATTTATTTCCTATCTGCCAAATGATGTCCTCTTCTCTCCATCAGAAAATTGCAAACCTAATGCTGTGTTTCACAGGCACCAAGCACCTACAATCTAAACGGAGAGGGGCTACAAATGAGTTATGTACATAGGGATCTGGGATGTTCCAGTGCATAAATCACAAACAGATAGCAACTATTTCAGACAAAATACATTTTTTTGAAATGTAAGTACAAGGATGTTTTGATCCAGTTGTACAGGGTGAAGACACACCTAGAACATTGTGTACACTGTTGGTGCTCTTAAAAAAATAACACAGCCGCACTGGAGGTAATAAATGAGATTCACCTGGCTAATTCTGGAATGTGACGGCGATCTATCAAGAAAGATTATGCAGTTTTGTATTCATTGAAATTTAGATCTAATATTACATACTCACCGGCAGCAAAGTAACTAATAGAACAGTTTAATTGGTATTTTCAAAGTTTGTTATAATATCCCAGCATGGGCCAATAAAAATAGAAATATACTGAATAAAGCAGAGACGTTCATTTCAATTTTCAAATGAGACGATTTACTCTAACATAAAAAGTCGCTAGTTTCACAATTTCATCTATCGATATATAAGGCCTTACTAGTTTATACCTAATGTATCTGCTATCTTTATATTCCAAATTTCCAACATCTAGTGTATTTTCATAACATTAAAGCATTACACCATGAATTAGTAACCGCAAGAGGCTCATTAAAACAGTGAAAACTCAGATCGGAACTCGATTCATATTTGCTCAGAGTGGGGCAGACAAGTCACTACGTGGATCCTTCCTAGGAAGCACACCATTTTCCCCAAACGGTTTCCCCAGATTAATTAAACTGATTTTTTTTTTAAAACAACGATTCATCATCCATTGTAAACGCCTGTAATTGCTGATTAAACTAAAGCTGTTGGATGACTGTGCACCCGGGGGTGAATTTCTCGCCAGAGGGAGGAAGAAGTGACCCCCTGAGGATGCAACACCTCATTCCGTCCAGATGAAATTAACTTCCACAGGGTGGGGGCCGCCTTTGTCTCGCGCGCGGCACCGAGCAGGTGTGCGTGCCCGAGGGCGCGGGCAGGAAGCGCCGTTCGCGTGTACGTCGCCCGCGCGCCCCGCTAACCTGGACGTGGGAAACGACCAAACTTCTATTGCCCTCTCCGTGGTACTTCCACTCATTCCCATCCGGCTCCTTCAGTTCCATAACCTCCGGCAGGTTCGGTCTGAGTGTCCTGTGGAGATTGTTTTCCCTGCCCGTCCGCTGCGCTCCGTTTACCGCGCATCCACGCTCGCCCTCGCCGCCGCCGCCGCCGCCGCCGCCGCCTACAGTACCGCACACCGGAAGGACAAGAAAAAACAACCTGACAGGATGGCCGGAAGCGCCGGTGCCCTGCGCTGATTGGGCAAGTGGGCCGGGTCCGCAGTTCGATTGGCCGGTTGCCGCAGTCTGGATCCACCCCCCAGTCTCCGGCGATCTGTCAGAACTGCCGGCGTCCCGGCGGGTTTAATGGCCTCCTTGGCGGTGCAGCCCTACCGTGATAACGCGAACTAGGTCGGGCGGCTTCGGCTCAGATGCTGGATTCTGGGGCAGCACAAAAGGCGCTGGAGGAACTCGATGAGTCGGGCAGTATCTAGGACAGTCGAGACCCTGCAACCGTATCGATGGTGCCCGTCCCCCCGAGTTCCTCCAGTCCCTCGCCTTTTGTGTGCAGGCAATGTCCGTGATGAAAGAAACAGAGTAAACGTTTCGATACTGTACTGTACTCCGACTTGTCAGAACAAACAACCTAATCGGTTATTTACGCATTCATTTTTATGGATTATGGTGATTGAGGAATGAGCAAATGCTTTTCAACCCCACATGTGTGCCTCTCAAATTATCGTTCATTGGTTTACTAATCCAGGTTGTTATGTAAGATCTGCCTCTAAAATAAATCTTGTTTAAAAAAACTAAATCCAGATGATGCCTCATTTGTCTTCATACAATGTTTACCCAGGGTTCTCTGTATATTCAATGACTACGTGTATCACAACCAACCGTGTGACTAGGAAATGAAAAGGTCTTAATTTAATCACTAAGTTTATTAAATTTTGCAGCAGAGGATGTGCAGGTAACAATGTCAGATTTCAAATATGTTCACTAATACAGTATATGAAAATCGGAAAACATGTATATTTACTGGAAACGTGAAACATAAAATACTGAAAACTCTCAAAACATTCTAATTATTGCAATGCAGATATCTAATCTTTCACGCTTACAGCAACACACACAAATTAACAGGCATGACATTGTTTGGAACATTGTTACGGAAAGTAGCAGCAATGGAGTAATATCATGTGACTGGTAAAAAGGGAAGTGCGTTCTCTTCCAGGAATAGTAACAGTTTATAAAATGGATTCCAGGTCCTGTGAAATCTCATGGTATTAGGTCAAGTAGGAGGAAAAAAAACTTCATCCTGATTTCCATTTATCATTCTTCCTCAGCAAGTGGATCAGTGTTCCTTTATGCTGAGCAACACTTGGCAACTGAAAGAAGCAAGAGCTGATGGTTCACTCTGTCCATCACTGAGTAGCACTAGCACTTACCAAGCTGGCCAGATCATGAAGGACTTGGCTGTCTTAGAAGGTGTGTGGCAGGGAGTGAGTAAACCAAAACAAACCTGCCAGCAATTAAACTACCATCTTTCCATGATGACATCAGTAGAAGTGACCACCACACAGTCCTCTCAGAATAAGACAGGTAATTCCTGAATTCATTCTGAAACCACCTTGTACTTTCATGTTATTATTTTTAATCGGCAGCTGCAAAAAGAAAGTCACTATTTCTAATTTCACTGCTGGCAAAGCATTCATTTTGCCATTACTATCAAGCCTGGGGATGAATCCTGAGTGGATAAGAAGTGTAGAGGTGCATGTTGGTGCCAACCTAGTGAAATGCAATACAGGACTAGTAGGTAAGTAGCAAAAATAACAATGCCACGTCACACAATTAAAGGATCTCATAACCAACAGATCCAATCAAAGCTCTATTTTTGTGCCAAATCTTATCAAGAATGATGGACAATTAGAAAGCAAACAGGAAGAGGATGCTTCAAGAATATCCTAATCCTCAATAATGGTGACGTCCAGAAAATGTTTAATTGATTTTATTTAGATGGAACAGGCCCTTCCAGCCCAATGAGCTGCTTCACCCTGCAACCCACTGGTTTAACCCTCGGACAATTTACAATGATCAATTAACCTACAGGACTGTGGGAGAAAAACAGAGCCCCCAGCAGAATCCCACACTGTGACAGAGAGAATGTACAAACTTCTTACAGACAGCCCCAGAAATGATCCTGGGTCAGGCATTTCACTAACTGCTACACTACCCTGCCACCCTAAATGGCTGACAGCACTGGATTTGACAAAGGTTATGAAACCAGACTAACCTCTAGATGGTCCACAGTGCCTCATGGAGACATGTTCCACACAGTAAAATTGATTCATTGTACATAACATCCAAAACTGGTCAAGAGCACTGGATTTGGCAAAGGTTATGAAACCAGACTAACCATCTAGCTACAGTACTGAAGACCTGGATTCTGGAACTAGATGAGCTTCCAGAACAATGCCAATATCGCCATCACCTCATTCACAAAAGACAATTCCAAACCAACTAATGGCTGCCCAAATCAAACATGGACCAAAGAGCTGAACTCCAGGGCTTATCATTAAGAGAGCATTTGATCAAGGGTGGCTTCAAGGCAACCAAAATCAATATTTCCTTATATTTAGGCCTGGTGAAATGCATCTGCAATTTTACTTACATGTTCAGTCTCCATAACTAAGGATATACTTGCAATAGAGGGAGAAAGACACACAAAATTTAAAGGAATAAGGGGTTAGGGTTGGATAATCGATGGCATGAATATTGATTTCTCAAACTTCCAGTAATGCCTCCCCATCCCCTTTCACCGTTTCCCATCCCCTTGTCCCTCTCTCATGTTATCTCCCTGCCTGCCCATCACCTCCCTCTGGTGTTCCACCCCCCCCCACCTTTTTTCCTTCTTCCATGGCCTTCTGTCTCTTTCACCAATCAACTTCCTAGCTCTTTGCTTCATCCCTCCCCCTCCAAGTCTCACCTACTGCCTGATGTTTCTCTCTCCCCTTCCCCACCTTTAACATCGACTCCTCAATTTTGTTTTTCTCCAGTCCTGCCAAAGGATTTCAGTCCGAGAAGTCGACTGTACTTTTCCCATCGATGCTGCCTGGCCTGCTGAGTTCCTCCAGCATTTTGTATGTGTTGCAAGGAATAAAGAGTCGATATTCTGGGCTACGGCCTTTAAGATTGTTTCCTGGTATGGTGGGTGAGAGCAGTTGTCTGAAGTCAGATTAAGCACATTGTGCCTATATTCTCTTGAGTTTAGAAGAATTAGAGATGATATTTTATAGAGTTTATAGAGTACATGTAGGATTAGTAACACAGACACACAATGCCAGAGGAACCTCAGCAAGTCAGACAGCATGTATGGAAATGAATAAACAGTCGATATTTCAAGCCGAGACCCTTCGCCAGGACTGGAAATGAAAGGAAGATGCCAGAACACAAAGGTAAGGTGGGTTGGGGGAGGGGGAGGAGGACAGCTAGGAGGTGATAGGTGAAGCCTGGAGGGTAGGAAAGATGAAGGGCTGGAGAGGAAGGAATCTGTTACGCGAGGAGAGTGGACTATAGGAGAAAGGGAAGATGGAAGGATACTAGGAAGAAGTGAAAAGCAGGTGAGAAGAGGTAAAAGAATGCTGAATAGAAGGATGAAGAGGGCAAAAAAGGGGGGAATGTTTTTACTGGAAGGAGAAATTAATATTCATGCCATCAGGTTGGAGGCTACCCATCTTGGTACAAGAGGAGGACATGGACCGACGTGTCAGAATGGGAATGGGAATTGGAATAAAATGTTTAGTCACCAAGAAGATCAGCTTTTGGTGGATGGAGCAGAAATGCTCGAAGTCATGGTCCCCCAGTTTATGACAGGGCCACATTAGGAGCACCAGATATGTAGGGTTTGTATTTCCACACTGGCTGGGTGTTTACAACCAAGGATAACCATCTCAACGTAAAGCATCAATCATTGTAACCTGGGATCAGGATACATTTTTGGAATTCTCTATCCAAGAGGGCTTTGGAAACTCAGTCACTGAGTTTATTCAATGCAGAGATCCAAAAATCTTTGTATATTGGGGAAATCATGTGATATATCGGTTATTACAGGAAAGAATCAGAATTAGATTTATTATCACTGACTGAAATGTTGTGAAATTTGTTGTTCTTGCAGAAGATCGGCAATAAATCTTACTAAAGCTGCCTCCCGGGGATGGGGTGCCATGGTAGTGTAGCAGTTAATGCGATGCTATCGCAGCTTGGAGCATCAGGGTTCAGAGTTCATTTCCGACATCATCTGTAAGGAGTCTGTACACCCTTCCTGTGGAATGCATGGGTTTTCTGTGAGTGCTCCAGTTTCCTCCCACAGTCCGAAGGCATACAGATTGGTAAGTCAATTGGGTCATTTTAAACTGTCCTGTGATTAGGTTAGAATTAAATCAGGCATTACTGGGCGGCACAACTCAAAGGGCCAGAAGCGCCAATTCCATGCTGTATCTGAACAAATAAATAGATAGATAGATCATGGATAAACAAACAAACAAACAAATAAATAAATAGGCAGATAATTCAATAAATGGATTGAATGCAAGACGGGTCAGGTACATGGGATCAAATGGCCCCTAGTCCTACTTCTGTTTCTTTGTCTGTTGAGACTGTCATGTGATGGAGGACGTGCATTTATTCCTCACATAATGGAAACAAATCACCAGGTTCGAACTGTGCTTCCTCCTATGTATCTTAATCTCTAGTTGTAGAAACTATGTGCAGCATGAACTATTCAAGACTTAAGATTTTGGTGACTCCTAAGAGACTTATGCTGAAGTATGTCCATCTCTATCTGGAGTATATGAGATGTATACAGTAAGACAATGGCCAGAGGCTGTTCTGCTGATCTGGATTGCTCAGCACATTGAAGATCTGGTGAAGTCCCACTTGGTGTATCAGGATTGCTGGCCACAGCTCAAATACAAACGTGGAGGTGACCAGCAGAGCCTTTTCACAGGATACCCACCAATTTTTCCCCATTGGAATAGAAATATTTCCTCCTGCAGGTTGTTAGAAATTCAGAGCTGTAAGAAGTGCCGCTTTTTGGTCATGCAATTCAATTCCTTAGTCCATAATGATTCTGAGATTACCCTTTGCAACCACTGGTCTCCCGAAAGAAGCAGCTGTTCATGTTGGCACAGTCTGTCACATTCTAAGGCTATAATCAAATATGGACACAAGAGGTTCTGAAGATGCTGAGAGTCTTTAGGAACCCACTCAAGATTTCCAGCATCTACAGAATCAAACATGGTACAATTTAACATCACTATGCCACCCAGCATCTTATCGGGAGACTGAATAAATAAAAACAATGAAATTACAAATATTGGCAGTTCCATGAGTTCCTGATTTGCATTGTTTCCTCTTATTCCTGTCAGCCAGTGAGAACAGCAAGAAGAGTTTAAAAGTGAGAAGAGTTTGAAGGGAGACAGTTATTTCTTCATCGGTTTGATTGGGGCATGACTGCACAAGCGTGTGGACATCAGCCAGTGAGAACAGCGAGAAGAATTTAAAAGGAGACAGCCTTATAGAGTGAGCACCAGAGTAGAGAGAGAGTGGGAGACACAGTAGGAAGGCTTTGGCTCAACGGGGCTTCAGCATTAAAGGGTCAAGGCGAGGTAGGTTATCTGAGTAGAATACAGACAGGAGGTATGTGTGTGAGGCCGGTTTTCTGTGCTCAGTGTCAGAAGTGGGAGGTCCTGGAGACTCCCAGCCTCCCGGATGGCCACATCTGCGCCAGGTGCGTTGAGCTGCAGCTCCTGAGGGACCATATTAGGGAACTGGAGATGTAGCTCGATGACCTTCATCTGGTCAGAAGAGAGAGGAGGTGGTAGAGAGCAGTTATAGGCCGGTAGTCACACCGGGGCCTGGGGAGACAGATAATTGGGTACCAGTCAGGAGAGGGAAGGGCAGGAGTCAGAGGTGAGAGAGCACCCCTGTGGCTGTACCCCTTGACAATAAGTACTCCTGCTCCCTACCTGGGAGAAGCAACAGTGGCCGCGCCTCTGGCACAGAGTCTGGCCCTGTGGCTCAGAAGGGTAGGGAAAGGAAGAAGGCAGCAGTGATAGGGGACTCTATACTTAGGGGGTCAGACAGGCAATTCTGTGGATGCAAGAAAGAAACTCAGATGGTAGCTTGCCTCCCAAGTGCCAGGGTCTGGGATGTTTCAGATCGCATCCACGATATCCTGAAGTGGGAAGGAGAACAGCCAGAGGTCGTGGTACATATTACATGGGTAGGAAAAGGGAGGAGGCCCTGAAAACAGACTACAGGGAGTTAGGAAAGAAGTTGAGAAGCAGGACCTCAAAAGTACTAATCTCGGGATTACTGCCTGTGCCACGTGACAGTTAATATAGGAATAGAGTGAGGTGGAGGATAAATGTGTGGCTGAGGGATTGGAGCCGGGGGCAGGGATTCAGATTTCTGGATCATTGGGATCTCTTTTGGGGTGGGTGTAACCTGTACAAAAAGCACAGGTTGCACTTGAATCCCAGGGGGACCAATATCCTGGCCGGGAGGTTTGCTAAGGCTACTGGGGAGAGTTTAAACTAGAATTGTTGGGGGGTGGGAACCGAACTGAAGAGAGAGAGGAAGGGGCGGTTGGCTCGCAAATAGAGAAAGGTTGGAGACAGTGCGAGAGGGAGGATAGGCAGGTGATCAAGAAGGGACGCGCTCAGACCAATGGTGTGAGATGTGTCAATTTTAATGCAAGGAGTATTATGACCAAAGCAGGTGAGCTTAGGGCATGGATCAGTACTTGGAGCTACGATATTGTGGCCATTACAGAGACTTGGATGGCTCAGGGGCAGGAATGGTTACTTCAAGTGCCAGGCTTTAGATGTTTCAGAAAGGACAGGGAGGGAGGCCAAAGAGGTTGGGGCATGGCACTGTTGATCAGAGACAGTATCACGGCTGTAGAAAAGGAGGAAGACATGGAGGGATTGTCTACTGAGTCTCTGTGGGTGGAAGTTAGGAACAGGAAAGGGTCAATAACTCTACTGGGTGTTTTTATAGACCACCCAATAGTTAACAGGGACATTGAGGAGAGCATTTTGGAGATAGTGATCACAACTCGCTCTCCTTCACCATAGTATTGGAGAGGGGTAGGAACAGACAAGTTAGGAAAGTGTTTAATTGGAGTAAGGGGAAATATAAGGCTATCAGGCAGGAACTTGGAAGCATAAATTGGGAACAAATGTTCTCAGGGAAATGTACGGAGGAAATGTGGCAAATGTTCAGGGGATATTTGCATGGAGTTCTGCATAGGTACGTTCCAATGAGACAGGGAAGGGATGGTAGGGTACAGGAACCATGGTGTACAAAGGCTGTTGTAAACCTAGTCAAGAAGAAAAGAAGAGCTTACGAAAGGTTCAAAAGCTAGGTAATGATAGGGAGCTAGAAGATTATAAGGCTAGCAGGAAGGAGCTCAAGAAAGAAATTAGGAGAGCCAAAAGAGACCATGAGAAGGCCTTAGTGGACAGGATTAAGGAAAACCTCAAGTATGTTAAGAACAAGAAGATAAGATGTGAGAGCATAGGACCAATCAAGTATGACAGTGGAGAAGTGTGTATGGAACCCAAGGAGATAGCAGAGGTACTTAATGTGTACTTCGCTTAGTATTCACTACGAAAAAGGATCTTGGCGATTGTAGGGATCACTTACAGCGGACTGAAAAGCTTGAGAATGTAGATATTAAGAAAGAGGATGTGCAGGAGCTTTTGGAAAGCATCAAGTTGGATAGGTCACCGGGACCAGATGAAATATACCCCAGGCTACTGTGGGAGGCGAGGGAGGAAATTGCTGAGCCTCTGGCGATGATCTTTGCATCATCAATGGGGATGGGAGAGGTTCCAGAGGATTGGAGGGTTGCAGATGTTGTTCCATTACTCAAGAAAGGGAGTAGAAATAGCCCAGGAAATTATAGATCAGTGAGTCTTACTTCAGTGGTTGGTAAGTTGATGTAGAAGATCCTGAGAGGCAGGATTTATGAACATTTATATAGGCATCCATTAGTCTCATGAGACCATGGATTTGTACCTTGGAAGGTTTCCAGGGCGCAAGCCTAGGCAAGGTTGTATGGAAGACCGGCAGTTGCCCATGCTGCAAGTCTCCCCTCTCCGCGCCACCGATGTTGTCCAAGGGAAGGGCACCAAGACCTATACAGTTTGGCACTAGTGTTGTCGCAGAGCAATGTGTGGTTAAGTGCCTTGCTCAAGGACACAACACGCTGCCTCAGCCAAGGCTCGAACTAGCGACCTTCAGATCACCAAACAAATGCCTTAACTACTTGGCCACACGCCAACACACTTGGAGAGGCATAATATGATTAGGAATAGTCAGCATGGCTTTGTGAAAGGCAGGTCGTGCCTTACGAGCCCGACTGAATTTTTTGAGGATGTGACTAAACACATTGATGAAGGAAGAGCAGTAGATGTAGTGTATATGGATTTCAGCAAGGCATTTGACAAGGTACCCCTTGAGAAAGTAAGGAGGCATGGGATCCAATGAGAAATTGCTTTGTGGATCCAGAACTGGCTTGCCCACAGAAGGCAAAGAGTGGTTGTAGACGGGTCATATTCTGCATGGAGGTCGGTGACCAGTGGTGTGCCTCAGGGATCTGTTCTGGGACCCCTACTCTTTGTGATTTTTATAAATGACCTGGATGAGGAAGTGGAGGGATGGGTTAGTAAGTTTGATGATGACACAAAGGTTGGGGGTGTTGTGGATAGTGTGGAGGTCTGTCAGAGGTTACAGCGGGACATTGATAGGATGCAAAACTGGGCTGAGAAGTGGCAGATGGAGTTCAACCCAGATAAGTGTGAGGTGGTTCATTTTGGTAGATCAAATATGATGGCAGAATATAGTATTAATGATAAGACTCTTGGCAGTGTGGAGGATCAGAGGGATCTTGGGGTCTGAGTCCATAGGACACTCAGAGCTGCTGTGTAGGTTGACTCTGTGGTTAAGAAGGCATACGGTGCATTGGCCTTCATCAATCGTGGGATTGAGTTTAAGAGCCAAGAGGTAATGTTACAGCTATATACGACCCTGGTCAGACCCCACTTGGAGTACTGTGCTCAGTTCTGGTCATCTCACTGCAGGAAGGATGTGGAAGCCATAGAAAGGGTGCAGAGGAGATTTACAAGGATGTTTGCTGGATTGGGGAGCATGCCTTATGAGAATAGGTCGAGTGAATTTGGCCTTTTTTCCTTGGAGCGATGAAGGATGAGAGTTGACCTGATAGAGGTGTGTAAGATAATGAGAGGCATTGATCATGTGGATAGTCAGAGGCTTTTTCCCAGGGCTGAAATGGCTAGCACAAGAGGGCACAGTTTTAAGGTGCATGGAATTAGGTATCAGGGGTAAGTTTTTTACGCAGAGAGTGGTGATATGCGCGGAATGTGCTGTTGGCAACGGTGGTGGAGGCAGATACAATAGGGTCTTTTAAGAGACTCCTAAACAGGTGTATGGAGGTCAGAAAAATAGAGGGCTATGAGTAACCCAAGGTAATTTCACAGGTAAGGACATGTTCAGCACAGCTTTCTGGGCTGAAGGGCCTCTATTGTGCTGTATGTTTTGGATGCTTCTATGTTTCTATGTATTCACAGCCCGACCACAGGAGATTTCCCATTGAGATATTGATAGGTTTATGTATGAGAACATGCAATGTTTGGAGAGATAGTTAAATGGAACTAGAAGGTAAAGCACGACAAGAGACAGATTCCACTAGGAGACGCTGTGAAAGTGTCCCAAGCTCCAGGCAATGCAGCCACAGTTTATTTATTTATTTTGATACAGAGTGGAACAGGCCCTCTGATGCACACCACCCAGCAATCCCACGATTTAATCCTAGCCTAATTATGGGACAATTTACAATGACCAGATAACTTACCGGCCGGTAAATCTTCAGACTGTGGGAGGAAACTGGAGCACCCGGAGGAAACCCACGCAGTTACCGGAAGAATGTTCAAACTCCTCAGAGGCAGCAGCAAGAACTGAGCCTGGGTCACCTGTATGCTAAGGCATTATGCTAACCACTGCAATACTGTACCATGCATCACACACAAAATGCTAGAGGAACTCAGCAGGCCAGGCAGTATCTACGGAAAAGAGTACAGTTGATGTTTCAGACCGAGACCCTTCATCAGGACTGAAGGAAAAAACATGAGGAGTCAGAGTTTGAAGCTGGGGGGAGAGGGAGGAAGAAACACAAGGTGATAGGTGAAACTGGGATGGGGGTGGGTGAAGGAAAGAGCTGAGAAGTTGATTGTTGAAAGAGCTTCGGGGCTGGAGAAGGGGGAATCTGATAGGAGAGGACAGAAGGCCACGGAAGAAAGAAAAGGGGGGAGGAGCACCAGAGGGAGGTGATGGGCGGGCAAGGAGATACGGTGAGAGAGGGAAAAGGGGATGGGGAATGGTGAAGGGGGGGCATTACCGGAAGCTTGAGAAGTCAATGTTCATGCCATCAGGTTGGAGGCTACCCAGATGGAATATAAGGTGTTGTTCCTCCAACCTGAGTGTGGCTTCATCTTTACAGTAGAGGAGGCCGTGGATAGACATGTCAGAATGGGAATGGGATGTGGAATTAAAATGTGTGGCCACTGGGAGATCCTGCTTCCTCTGGCAGACAGAGCGTAGGTGTTCAGCGAAACGGTCTCACAATCTGGGTCGGGTCTCACCAATATATATAGAAGGCCACGCCCTGAGCAACCTTCTTACCCCATCCCTAATTATTTTTTTTCTCTCTCTGTCCCTCTCACAATAACTTCTTGCCTGTTCTCCATCTTCCTCTGTTGCTCCCCTCCCCCTTTCTTTCTCCCTAGGCCTCCCGTCCCATGATCCTCTCCTTTCTCCAGCTTTGTATCCTTTTTGCCAATTAACTTCCCAGCTCTTAGCTTCATCCCTCCCCCACCTGCCTTCTCCTATCATTTCAGACTTCCCCCTCCTCCTCCCACTTTCAAATCTCGTACTATCTCTTTTTCCTGTTAGTCCTGACGAAGGGTCTCAACCCGACACGTCGACTGTACCTCTTCCTAGAGATGCTGCCTGGCCTGCTGCGTTCACCAGCATTTTGTGTGTGTTGCTTGAATTTCCAGCATCTGCAGATTTTCTCGTGTTTGCGTGATTAATAAGTTACCTAAATAGATCAATGAAACATATAATTGTGCATACAATGTAAACATTTAACTCCTTACCATAAATAATTTATAACTGTGCATGTGTATGTAAATATTTAACTTCATATCTAAAAAGTGGATAATTTATGTGGTCCTGCTGAAGCATATCGGCCTGAAATGTCGGCTATACTTTTTTCCACAAATGCTTCCTGACCTGCTGAGTTCCTCCAACATGTTGAGTGTGTTGCTCGGATTTCCAGCATCTGCACATTTTCTCTTGTTTGTGGTTTGATTTATGTGGGTTTTCTTTTTGTAAAGGAGAAACATGCTAATGTAAGTAGTTCTAAAGGTGCCTGTAGGAACTGAATGTGCAATATTCCCAAACTTTGAAACATTGTACTGGAGAGCTGTTCAGCTGATAATTACTGCCAATAAAGCATGTTTTCTTCATAATGCAACCTTTGTCTAAAAAATACAAAGAAATCTGCAGTTGTATCAAACCATTAGTTCGATATAACTATATATATTGTAAGTTTGGTACAACATATTATCTCTTTTTTCAAAATTCAGGATAAATTTATTATCAAAGTACATATGCGTCATCATATACAACCCTGAGATTAATTTTCTTGCGGGCATACTCAGTAAGTCCAAGAACCATAAGGGTATATACTATTTTTTCAACATTATCTTAGGTGCTTTCAAGAATAGTGAACGTCTTTGAAAGTCAGTTGTGTCCATTCTAATTCGATGGTTTAGTGGTTCAATTTAATATCAGAAAATGTATACAGTATACAACCTGAAATTCTTATTCTTCACATCCACAAATCAGAAACAAATCAAAAGAATAAATGACAGAAATATCAGCCCAAAGCCCCCTCCTCCTCACATGCACAAGCAGCACCCAAAGCATCAACCGTTCCCCTTCCCCTCCCCTCTCCCACCTGCACCAACCGCCCCTCCCTCCCCGCCATGCAAACAATAGCAAAGCCCCCAAAAAGACCTTGATCTAGAGTCCCTCAAAAATTCTCACTCACAGGCTGTCACTCGCCATCAAAAAGAGAGAGGGAGAGAGAGAGAGAGAGGATCGTTTGAGTACAGGCCACACAGCAAGTCTGAGAATGAGAAGACACCACTCGTGGAGAACTGTAGTTTAAGCTGCATCTGTCGATCAAGGACTCTGTCAGGACCCCAGCCACCTAAAAAAGAAAAGAGAGACAGGAGAAAAAAAAGAATAAGCTGTTTTGCAGATAAACTGGAAGAAGTCACAAGGTCTGCAAAAGCGTCTGGCACCATAAGCAAGCATTCTTAAAAAGCTGAACAGCTGCAGCTTACTATTCTGCAATACAAAAGCTGAATTGATACAGTAACGGCCTCATTAACTTTGGAGTGCAACCTACAATCCAGAAGATGGGAAGACTTAATGAAAACATCAGTGTTGAAGCTGCTATCACAATAGCACATGCGGCAGAAACAGAGAGTGGAATGAATACTAAAAGGAAGCAGTCATTGTGTCGTCAAAAATAGTTGTACAAGTCAACGATGTGGGCAGGATTGAAATTTATTCTGTGTTTACACCGCTTCCAGATTTTGTTTTCTAACACCACTTTCTTTCACCTTATACAGTCACATATTCTGTTGTTTTATATCTGTTCCCTTCCCCCTGGGCAAACCTTCCCGTTTGTTATCTCTTCCATTCCCAACTTTCCCTGCATCTTGTTTTATCTCAAACAACTTCTTGTTTTTCTTTCTATGAATGTCCTAAATATTTCCAACCTTCCCTGTTTATGTTTCTGATTTTCAGCAGCTGCAACATTTCATTTTTGAAAGATTATATCTTTGGCATCTCCATCTTTTCAAGCCCAAGGATGAAAACCATCTGGACAAGTCAATTTGTCATAAACAAGTGCCATTATGTTTTTGTAATTTTAATTTCAATCTGTTGTAATTCAATGTTGCTTTCATCAGTATTTCCAGCCCATGACCCTTATTTTTAGTTAAAGGAACTGTTTTCAATAGAACCACATTGCCCCTGGCTCCTTATCCAATGGTTGGGAAATAATGTATTTCCTTTGATATTCCTTGTGTTTAAAAAAAAAGGGTTAGCTCTAGCCAAACTAAACTATACAGTCTTTTTTTAGTACTTAAGGGAACCATGAGTAAATTCTTTAAATGGGTAAAATCATAAACAGTGTATATATATTTAATGCAGTAAAACTCATAAGAACAAAGGAGAAAACATTTGAAAAGTTTTTATAATGACCAGAAGCTTTGATTTTCAGAGGACTGAAAAGGTTTCCAGAACTGAAAGCAAGGATGCCTATGAGATGGTGAAATGGGGTGGTCAAAATGCCAGAACCGGAAGAGCTGAGTAAAGTATATATCAGTCTCTTACGTTAGAATATCAAAAGTCACGCACAAATGAAAGGACAAAATCATCCAACAAACCTAAATTTAAACATGAATTTACACATTTGTTGTTGAAGCATTTGATTCTCAAAAAGGAAGTGCATGAAGGTAAATTTTCCTTTCTTAATCCTAAGCAATGAATCCAAACCTTCCGGATGTCACTAACCTATACTTACCTAAACTTAATTTATTTGTGGAAGAATAGAAGAAAAAATAATATGCTACGAACTAGAATAATTCAATACAACACACAAAATACTGGAGGAACACAGTAAGTCAAGCAGCTTCTATGGAAAGGAATAAATAGCCAATAATTTGGGCTGAGACCCTTCAACAGGACAGGAGGAAGGAACAGAAGGGAGAGAGGAAGGAATACTTGCTGGCAAGTAATATGTGGAGCCAGGTGAGGAGAAAATATTCTTTCTTCCCCTACTGCCTTATACTGAGCTCCCCCAGCATTTGTGTATACTTCTCAACATTTCCAGCATCTGCAAAACTTACTGTGTTTATGATTTGACGCTCCAACCCAAAATAGGAAGAATAATTAAGAATTCAGGCAATTGCATGCCAATGTTATCTTTTACAACCTTTAAGCCCTTCAAGATATCCTTTATTCTTGAATTTGGCCATCAGAATAGTAGCAATTGTTATTGCTTCACAGTGCATTTATTCCTGAATTCCCTTACCTGTTAACTTCTCCTTCAGTTCTTAAGGCTTTATTAAGTCATATACAGTATCTATATCTAGCGTATCATGTTGTAGAATGGATTTCAGGGACTAAGTTATAAAAAGAGAATGAATAGAGTAAAGGAGGCTGAGAGCTGATATGATAGAGGTATACTAAGTTATGAGAAGCATAGATAGCCTGAACTTGTTTCCCATGGCTGGGGTGGTTATAATTCAGAATCAGAATTAGGTTTCATATATCACTGGCATATGTTGTGAGATTTGTTAACTTTGCAGCAGCAGTACAATGCAATACATGAGAAAATAGAAAAAAAATGAATTACATTAAGCATATATATGTTTAATTAAATAAGCAGTGCAAAAACAGAAATCAAAAAGAAATGAGGTAGTGGTCACAGGTTCAATGTACAATTAGGAATCGGATGGCAGAGGGGAAGAAACTGTTCCTGAATCGCTGAGTGTGTGCCTTCAGGCTTCTGTGCCTCCTTCCTGATGATAGCAATGAGTAGAGGGCGTGTCCTGTTTGGTGGGGGTCGTTAATGATGGATCCGGCCTTTTAAGACACAGCTCCGTGACGGTATCTTGGAAACTATGAAGGCTAGAACCCATGATAGAGTTGGTTATTTTTACAACTCTCTGCAGCTCACTTTTATCCTGTGCAGTAGCATCCCCCCATATCTCTCCAAGGTACATCTGAAGAAAAACTGGGATCACCCACTGGCCATTCCTTTTTAATTCCACTGTCCATTCCTATTCCAACATGTCAGTCCACGGCCTCCTCTACTGTTGCAATGAGGCCACACTCAGGTTGGAGGAACAACACCTTATATTCCATCTGGGTAGCCTCCAACCTGATGCCATGAACATTGACTTCTCTAACTTCCGCTAATGCCCCTCGCCGCTTCACCATTCCCCATTCCCATTTCCCTCTCTCACCTTATCTCCTTACATGCCCATCACCTCCTTCAGGTGCTCCTGCCCCTTATCTTTCTTCCATGTCCTTCTGTCCTCTCCTATCAGATTCCCCCTTCGTCAGCCCTGTATCTCTTTCTCCAATCAACTTCCCAGTCCAATACTTCACCCCTCCCACCATCCTGGTTTCACCTATCACCTTGTGTTTCTACCCCCCCTATCCCGCCACCTTACTCTGACTCCTCATCTTTTTTTCCCCAGTCCTGCCAAGGTTTTCGGCCTGAAAAGTCGACTGTACTCTTTTCCATAGATACTGCCTGGCCTGCTGAGTTCCTCCAGCATTTTGTATGCGTTGCTGTAGATAAGAGTGATGGTTGGCAAAGATGCTTATAGTTTAGTCGGTAAACATAGACTATTTGAATTTTCACCTTTTATCCAGTGCCCTTTTAAAAGGAATGCCAATCAGTATGGTTTGTTTGAATATGTGATAAAATCCATTTTTCTGATATCAGTGTTTGAAGCGAAGCTAATCTTATTTCCAAACAGTGGCATTGTATTTTGATATATGCATCCGATACGTTTTGTTACATAATGGAATAGCACGATCACTGGAGTCAAGTATGCTGTTCTCCTAAGGGGTTGTCTGTTGATGTCAGGTGACTATAGAGGCCCATCCAGGATCCAGATAACCGGAGAATGCTTGTGCGTCACTTTGTTTAACATTGGGAGGCTGATACACAGACAGCCACACCACCTGGTTCTTGACAGATTGGGCTCAGGATCCAGTGGCACGGAGTGCAAGATGACTGGGAACCCTTCCATGCTGTAGCCTTCCTCTGCCTTTGAGATGTGTCATCAACTTCCAACAGTGCCACCACCGAGATCTTTGTCTGGAACCCCACCCCTGACTTTACCACCATGGGTGATCCTACCAAAAACCAAGTGCCAGATGGCATTGCTGTCAGGATCTCGGGACCTCATGAGTCTCTCCATCACAGAAATGGATGGTCCTCGGAGAAGCAGACGAAAGAATTTGAGAACAGTCATTGTCTTAGTGATTCCTATAACATTGGTTTCATGGCCTCCTTTCACTTGGTGGCACCATGGTACTCAGGAGAATACTCTGATAATGCTATGGAGGAGAGTCACATATTTTCCTTCATTGCTTCAAAATAAGCATTGTTTTATGTTTTCTTTTTTTTACTCGCTGATTATTGCTGACCTGAATTATTGAAAATGAAACTTAATTAAAATAGTTAAAAATACAACTGCTAACCAGAAAAGAACAGAAAGAAACTGAACTTTTGACATCTATATAAAAATAATAGTTCCTTATAAGTGCAAACAAAAAGGATTGAACACTGCAATGCATTCAAATTTGAAAAATCTGATTTAAGGTTACACTTTGCATCACTGACATTTTTTAAGTAGCTGTTATGAGAATGTTTTTGCTTTATAAAATATTTTTAGTGCTTTAAGAAGGAATAGGGAAAGAAATAAACAAATACACATCAGTGAGATATGTTATGCTTAAACAACAAATTGGAAAATAATGGTATCAATATTTAAAACAGAAAATAGCCAAGCAGGCAAATAATTTTTTCAGATGAACCTTGAGTTAAGAAAACAAAGCTTATTTACTCCCCTTATACATAAACAAGCTCCCATAATATTATTAGATTCAAAAGTCTGAAATGCATACGTAGGTTTGCTCCTACATGTGGCAGAAACATTCTCTCCCAATCTCTCTCTCTCCAGCTTTAGTAATTGTTCTTTCTTATTAGTCTTATGTGCTTTTGATGCCATTCATGAAAATACTGTAATAAGACCACATGACCATAGGTATAGGAGAGGAATTAGGCCATTTGGCCCATAGTGTCTGCTCTCCCATTTCATCAAGGCTAATCCAAATTTTCTTTCAGCCCCAATCTCCTCCCTTCTCCCCATATCCCTTCACGTCCTGACCAATCAAGACCTTAATGGAGGACAGTAGTGAACAGAGGCTGGATCTCTATCGTAAAGATAAAGCACTGGGACTAAAGAATTGTAAATTATTCATATGGATGAGGGCATGAGTTGTCCATGATAGAATTTTAGGGAATTGGACAAAGGGAGACAGAATGAAGTCGGGAATGAAAAGGGGTCAATGGGACTACTAAAGTAGTCCTGTTTATGGATATTAGGAGAGTGGAGACTGCGGAGGGGAAATCTCCTGATATAAAGACAGACTATTATAGTTCAGTAAGATTTGAGGAGATGTCAGAAAGCTGGCATCTGACCTCTGCAAGGTAAAGGTCATTTTGCCAAAATATAATGGTACTTCCATTGTCTGTAGGTTTGATGACGAAGTTAGGAATGGTCTGAAGTGAGCAGGTAAAATATGGGAAAAACAGAACAGTGACATCCTACATTTCACAAATATCATCTTGATCTTTAATATAATTGAGCATCCGATTCCTCTGGTGAAGATTGATGCAAGGTTCCAGTAAGATGGTGGTGCATTTGATCACAGTAGCTTCTGCTGGGCCAACAAAAGGTGCTATTGTCCTGTCGTAATTTTTATAATTGCAAGATCCCCCAAGACATTAAGAATGTAAAGTTATACAGGTCTACCCCATTAGCGAGTTGCTCACTGGCAGAGAGAGTGAAGGAGCCACACATCATGCTGTTACCTGAGTCAAAGGAGATGTACAGTGTAACAGTGAGTGGTCGTCTCTGTTGCTTTTCTTCTGAGTGCAAGACCCGCTTGGATGCTGTTAATTTGGAATGCTGCAAGTTTGATTCATTGATTTACTAGCGGTGAGCAGGGGCAGATGGTGGAGGAGATGCATGGCCTCGGTCGTAGTATGGACTAGGCCTCAAGCCATGGTGTTGCCTGGTGACGTCCACCAGGAGAGAGGCATGGGAGCCTGTGTGCTCCACTGGGGTCACAGTGGTGCGGCGTCCGGGCTGGAGTCGGTGCTGTCCCCCTGTGTTCGCTCAGCAGAAGACAAGGCTGCTTTGTGGTTGACTGCAGAATTCTGTAGCATTCATGGACTCAGGGTCTGGACGATATATTTTTTTTGCGTGGTCATATTTTACTGATATTTTGCATGTGCGAGGGCTTGGC
Source organism: Mobula hypostoma (assembly GCF_963921235.1). Taxonomy (NCBI): domain Eukaryota; kingdom Metazoa; phylum Chordata; class Chondrichthyes; order Myliobatiformes; family Myliobatidae; genus Mobula; species Mobula hypostoma. Next base: position 1,464,466 of record NC_086111.1, read on the forward strand.
CTCAAACAACATGGTTGCCTTAGGATCCGGACTATTCATTTATTTTTGCGTGGCTGTATTTTACTGATATCTTTATGTGCTAGATATCTTATATTGTATGTGCTATGTGTGCTTTGCACTGTTTACCTGTTTGTACTATGTTTTGGACCTTGACCCAGGAGTAACATTGTCTTGCTTGGCTATTTTCATGAGTATTCATGTCTGGTTAAATGACAATTAAACTTGAATGGAATTGAAGATATGATAAAATAATCTCAGTTGTGTGGACATTGTTAAATGACTCTCATACAGATGTAAACGACAAACAAAATGCTATGCCAACATCTCAGGACATATACAACACTCACAACATGCTGGAGGAACTCAGCAGGTCAGGCAGCATCCGTAGAAACATTGACTTATTGTTTCCACGGATGCTGCCCGACCTGCTGAGTTCCTCCAGCGTGTTGTCCGTGTTGCCTCGACCCCAGCATCTGTAGTGTATTTTGTGTTCACTTTACTTTATACTTTATTGTTGCCAAACAATTGGTACTAGAACGTACAATCATCACAGTGATATTTCATTCTGCGCGTTCTGCTCCCTGGATTACAAATATTAAATATTAAAAATAGTAAAAATTAGTAAATATTAAAAATTTAAATTATAAATCATAAATAGAAAATAGAAAAATGGAAAGTAAGGTAGTGCAAAAAAAAAACCGAGAGGCAGGTCGGGATATTTGGAGGGTACGGCCCAGATCCGGGTCAGGATCTGTTCAGCAGTCTTATCACAGTTGGAAAGAAGCTGTTCCCAAATCTGGCCGTACGAGTCTTCAAGCTCCTCAGCCTTCTCCTGGAGGGAAGAGGGACGAAAAGTGTGTTGGCTGGGTGGGTCGTGACCTTGATTATCCTGGCAGCACTGCTCCAACAGCGTGCGGTGTAAAGTGAGTCCACGGACGGAATATTGGTTTGTGTGATGTGCTGGGCTGTGTTCATGATCTTCTGCAGCTTCTTTCGGTCTTGGACAGGACAACTTCCATACCAGGTTGTGATGCACCCTAGAAGAATGCTTTCTACGGTGCATCTATAAAAATTAGTGAGGGTTTTAGGGGACAGGCCAAATTTCTTTAGTTTTCTCAGGAAGTAAAGGCACTGGTGGGCCTTCTTGGCAGTGAACTCTGCTTGGTTGGACCAAGTCAGGTCATTTGTGATATTGACCCCAAGGAATTTAAAGCTTTTGACCTGTTCCACTTGCGCACCACTGATGTAAATTTGGTCGTGCGGTCCGCTACTCCTTCTGAAGTCAACAACCAATTCCTTCGTCTTGCTGACGTTGAGGGATAGGTTATTGCCTTCGCACCATGCCACCAGGTTCTTAATTTCCTCTCTGTACTCAAACTCATCATTACCCGAGATACGGCCTACAATTGTGTCATCAGCAAACTTATATATTGAGTTTGATGGAAACTTGGCTACACAATCATGGGTGTACAGTGAGTACAGCAGGGGGCTGAGTACACAGCCCTGTGGGGCACCGGTGCTCAGAGTGATTGTAGAGGAGAGCTTGTCCCCTATTTTTACAGCCTGGGTCCTGTCTGTGAGGAAGTTGAAGATCCAGCTGCAGATCTGAGTGCTAAGGCCCAGGTTCTGGAGCTTAGGAATCAGTTTATTTGGAATGATGCTATTAAAAGCAGAGCTGTAGTCAATGAAAAGGAGCCTTACATATGCGTCTTTATTCTCCAGGTGTTCTAAGGAGGAATGTAGGGCCAGAGAGATGGCATCTGCCGTTGACCTGTTGCTCCAGTAGGCGAATTGCAAAGCGTCGAGGTTGACCGGTAGGCTGTGGTTGATGTGTGCCAAAACCAATCTCTCGAAGCACTTCATAGCAATTGATGTCAGAGCCACAGGTCGATAGTCATTCAGGCATGCCACCTTCCTCTTCTTCGGCACTGGGATTATCGTTGCCTTCTTAAAACACGAGGGGATCTTAGACTGAAGCAAGGAGCAGCTGAAGATGTCAGCAAACACTCCAGCTAGCTTGCTTGCACAGGCCCGGAGAACCCATCCTGGGATGCCAACAGGGCCCGTCGCCTTCCTTGAATTTATCTTCAGGAAGGCCCTTCTAACGTCCTCCTCGGTGACGGTGAATCTTGATGCCACCAGGTCCGGTTCATCCGGAGGGAGCGGGACACTCCTCTTCTGTTTGAATCTTGCGTAGAATACGTTCAGTTCGTCAGGAAAAGAAGCACCACAGTTATTGATATTCCCAGCCTTTTCTTTGCACACAGTGATCTCATTTAGACCCTGCCATAGTCTACTGGCATCCCTCTGGTTAGCCTGGGCTTCCAACTTGGCTCGATATTGCCTCTTGGCGCCCTTAATGGCTTTCCGAAGTTCACGCCCGGATTCCGTCTAGCGGCTGGTATCCCCGGACCTAAAACCCGCAGCTCTAGCCTTTAAAAGGGACTTGATCTCATAATTCATCCAAGATCTACTGTCTGCCAAATCGACAGCAACAAAAGACTCTCATTAGGGTTAAATGTCAATGAGAAAAAAACGATGCTACTTGACAATTGATATCCACAAGGAGTGTAACAGTTACTAACCTATTGAAGGTCGGTATCAATATGGAACTATTGTTTGCACCTTAATGATATTCCACAATCATGTTAGCCAATGCTTCAGTGTGGTGATTTGGCGAAAGGTCAGGGTTGTGGATCCGGCCAATACTGGAGATCTGGTATCAATGAAAGATGTTGGAGTCTGGAACTGCGGGTCAGGGGCCAAGGGAACCATTTAGAGAACAGAAAATGATACTAGGACCAGAATCTGCATCAGGAGAAAAGGATGGTCAGGAGCAGATTGGAAATGGATCCTTATGTGATGGACAAGAGAAAATCTGAAGATGCTGGAAATCCAAGCAACACACATAAAATGCTGGAGGAACTCAGCAGGCCAGGCAGCATTTATGGAAAAATGTACAGTCAATGTCTCAGCAAGAAACGTTGTTTGTACTTTTTTCCATAGATGCTGCCTGGCCTGCTGAGTTCCTCCAGCATTTTGTGTATGTTGCCCTTATGCGATGGAATATTGTTGGGGAGTGGAGGCATGACCTGACCATGGGTCAGGATATGGTGGGATTTATTGGGGGTTGTGAGGAAGTCAGTGATATATGGGAGCATGGGGAATCTCAAATGGCATTTATCAGAAGTGGCTGTTAAAGCGAGGTCTATGTCAGAGGAGTAGGAGTCCCCTCACTTCAGTCAGTGATGCTTCAGGATGAAAAAGGTGAAAATGTAAAAATAAACTACAGACCTTGGAAATCTGAAATAAAAGTTGAAATCCTAGAAATAAAACCCTAGAAGTGTTCAGTAGGTCAGAAACATCCTTGGAAAGAAAAACAGAATGAATGTTACAGGTTGATTAAAATTCCTCTATTTCAGCTTTTCGCTGGATACAGCCTGACCCGCTGAGTGTTTCCAGCATTTTCTTTTTTATGCCTCACGGTCAATCATTCTCTGCAGAAGGCAAACATTCATTTGCATATAAAAGCTGTTTCAGAAATATTAAAGGTATTCTCCTTCTTTAACTTGTACAATATCTTATTCACACTTCATTGGAAACGTATGTAATTTTTCTCCTCCCATGATAGAAACAGAAAGAGCTGGAAATATTCAGCAGTTAGGCAACATATGTAGAGAGAGAAACATTATTAATGCTTTGTGTCAATGGATCTTCCTCAGAATTGGAAATATATGTAAAGGATTGAATTCAAAGTTGTGGAGGGAGAGGAGAAAAGTCCTAATGAAGGGCCATTCAAACATACTCAGAGAAATGTTAACAGCCCAAATAAGGTATGGGGAAGTGAAAATTTATGTAGAAATGCTCTGAGGTTTTGATAGCTGGAGAATTCCAGTATGGGAGATGTTTTTATCCATTTAAAAATAGACTGTTTTCATTTCATGATCAAAATTATTTTCAATATTCAACTAAACTGATACTTAAAGCACTTATATTACTTCTTGAATTGATTTAGAATCCAACAATATCAGTTTAAGACTGAAAATAATTCAACTTTTTTTAATTCTGGCTCAGCACGAAAAGTTAAACTAAGTGTTCTTGTTAATACACTGCAGTGCCATTTGAACATTACATATGCGTTATGACAATTTTTTAAAAAACTGTGAGACAACAATTTAACTAGGACAAGATTTCCACACATTATACTTAATGAAGTGATTTAATTAAAATTTTCATTAGGCAGAGTTGAAATCCAATTTTTTTTCATGGAATACGAGTTGTATTATTGAATTTGTTCATGTTCTATTTTGGAAATTAGGTCAAGTTCCGGTTGAGCTATATACCACAGTCCTTGTGATTTGAGATTTTATTTTGCTTCTGGTTTAATTATATTTGTTTTTGAGCAATATGACTATTTACAGTACTGTGCCAAAATCTTAGGCACATGTAACAAAAAATTCTGTAAAGTGAAGATGCTTTCAAACATAAAGTTTCTAAAACATTTTTTCAGAGAAGGACCTCAAATGAAAGATAAACATTAATTTATAAAAGCAACTTCCACCAGTTTCAAAAATATTTTAAAAATATTACGATAAGGAGAAGTAAACAAAAAACAATTAAATAAAATCAGTATTTAGTGTAATTACCCTTTACCTTTAAAACTGCATCAATTCTCTTTGAAACACTATCATGGACTTCGGCCACATTCCACCGAGATACAACACTGGGAGGTCGTTCCCGCTTGTGGCCATCGAACGTGCAGCTCCTCCCGTGGAGGGTCAGACACCTTGCGCCAATAGACTGGTCCTGGACTTATTTTCCATCTGGCATAGTTTGCATTTTGTTGTTTGATTGTTTGTGGTTTTTGTATTGCTATATTTACGCTCTATTCTTGGTTGGTGCAGCTGTAACGAAACACTATTTCCCTCGGGGTTAATAAAGTATATCCATCTATCTATCTATCTATCTATCTATCTAGTTTTCTAAGAAAAACAGCTGGTAGGTTGTTCCAAGCATCTTGGAGAACTTGCTACAGTTCTTCTGCAGGCTTAGGCTGTCTCTCCAGGTGATCCCAGACAGCCTCGATGATGTTGAGAGCGGGGTTCCGTGGAGGCCACACCATCTGAAACCATATAAAAAACCTGGGTGCCTAAGGCTTTTACATAGTATTAGGTTCATTGGAAATTAACTTTCACTTAATTGGCCGACAAAATGCATCAACAAATTTGGATGATAAGGTGAAGGCCTGAACCAAGGTATAGGGAGACAAACAAATGTTTCAGTGGTGACAAGCGAATGACAAATTAAAATCAATGTAATACTTTGGCAGGAGTTATAAGGTTGCAATTTATTCCACTGAGAAGTTAAATGAAGTAGAGAAACAAGGTACTGTGGCAAGATTATTAAAAGCATACATTTTTATGTTAAGGAATACCAACTGCATATTAAAGTTAATTTCCTTAAAAAGTAATACAACTATAGGAGAAAATATAACATTTTGTTTGAACTAGTCTAGATTCCACTTTGAAGTGCTCAGTTTAGTACAGGTTTAAATTTGAAGGTAGGATTTAATTTAATGTTGATTGTGAACAACAAGTGATATTTTTAGGCCATCATTCCTTTAAAGATCATGTCATATAACAAACTGCTCTCTGGATTGCAACATTGTTTAATATAAGTTCTAGGAAAGCAGCCTATGAAAAATCTTTGAATAAACTACATTTATCTTGACTGAAATTGTAATGCCTTGTTCATTAAATGGGTGTAGTCAGAGGTCAAGATCCCACTAACCAAATATATGTTTCATAGGTGATGAATCACAGGCAATAAAAGTGACAAAGTTGTTGATTAAGACGGTCTCTCTTTCCATTGATGCTGCCTGACCTGCTGAGTTTGAAAGCACTTTCTATTTAATGTCTCATTGTACATCATTCTTTGAGAAGGAGCTCAGATGAGAGTAAACCACTCATTTTCATATACAAAAGCAACTTATGTACACTTCAGAAGCTGTTCTCATTTGTCCTTTCACAACATATGCAACATTTTTCTTCCATAATAAAAACAGAAAGAGTTGGAAATATTCAGCAGTTAGGCAGCGTCTGTGGAGAAAGAAGCACAGTTACATCAATGGTGAAGTAACATTATAACTGTAGGTACAGTAGTCTGCCAAGCCCATGATAAATCGCATTAAGTCTGAGATGAAATATGAAGACAGGGAAAGTAAAAGAAAGGCAATGCATGTAGAATAGTATATGGATAAAAACTCAAGCCAGGTAATTGTTAACATGGCAGGGCTGTTGGATACTAGTTACTATATGGATATCCTAGTTGTTTTAACAAGATGCATCATACAACAAAAAGCTAGAAATGTCTAGAATGAATAACATTAACGAAATGGAACAAAAGGGTGGGGATGCTTGGAGTAAATATGAGAAAGCAGGACAACTATCATTTGTAGAAATAGGCTGGATACTTATGCAATGCTCACAAACATATTTGCATGCCATAAAACAAGAAATGGGGAAGTTTCAACATCATTTCAAATCATCTCCATCAGAGATTGTGCAAGGTGACACAAGTCAAGCCCATAACCAGACTTCAGGAAAGCTGAGTAGTGACCAGTCACCCTGAAAAATTTGTCAAATGCTGCAACTTTAGTGTACTTCCAGAAAACAGTATGAGATGTAAGTTTGTGTGTGGGGCGAAAAAAAAATGAATGAATCATTTGAAACAGACATGCAAGGCAGGGTTGACAATAGAAACGCTCTTTAATACTGTGAAGGATACTAGTAAAAAGTAATGGCAGAAGCAAATAGGAGAAATCGAAGTTCGAAGTATATTTATTATCAAAGCATTTAGACTGTATACAACATTATGCTTCGTCTCCTTTACAGGCAGCCACAAAACAAAGAAACTCAACAGAGTCTATTAAAAAAAAGACCATCAAGCACACAATATGCAGGAAAAAACAAACTGTGCAAACAATAAAAAGTAAACAAATAACATTCAGAACTGAAGTTCATGGAAGTGAACTGTCATGAAGCCAGTTTATCAATGCAGCTGGTCAGGAACCCATTAGTTGCAGCCACAGTTTCATTTCAGCACATTGACGAGTAAACCTTGTACAATATTGAGTCTCAGTCATGTGAAGAAGAATAGGGCGAAGAACAGGTCTGGTGGGAAATCCTGCTGCCATTGCAGATGTGGCAGATCAGATCAGCAAGACATTTTAATTGGAGAAAGCAAGCGCACATAGTCTTTTTATCTCTATATAGTGTTAAACAGAAAGTAGCAAGCTGAAACAATGACAGTCAGGTAAGGTACCAATGGAAAGAAACAAGTCCAACAACAGAAACGTGAGGTTTTCACAACAATGAAGCATAGAACATATACTACTTGTAGTGATAAAAAAGAAACAGCAATTTCAACACGGGTGCAAATTAATAATCGAGACATCAACATGAACATTGTCATAACTGCAGAATCCTCCATCCAGGTAAAGTGCAGGAATTTCACTTGTGAAATATGTAAGTATCTACGTTATGGAGTATTACTTAGGTGGATTGAGGGTTTGGCAGTTGCCCACAGTTAATCTGGAAGATGTTGAGGTTCAGCAGTTGTGAAATGCATATTTGCTATGTAGTAATTGGTGATACTCAGAGCCTCTTGTAGCCCTTTGCATGGAGAATGCTTTAAGTAGGATAATGTCATCAAATTAGAAATAAATATAATATTCTCTTCAAAGAACTTGGAGTGAGCTGAACAATGTATGAAGCAATTGTTGAAATGGGTGAGCTTTAATCCAAGACACCATCAGTGAGAAGGGAACAAAACACATCTCTTGAATGGTATTTGTAGTGTATTTAATACTTCAGTAATATGTGAGTAATATTATAGATATTATTGTTTGATTAAGCATTCTTTGTTTATTTACATAATTCATTATGGATTATATGTAAGAAGTACGTGAATACATATATCATTACACTACCACATCATACGTGAGCGTCTCACTAGAAAGAATTAAAAAAACTAAGTAGACAAATATCCCAACTCCTGTATTTTTCTTTCAATTAGTTTCTGTAGTTAGAAAACATAACAGTGGTGAAAAGGAAGTTTTCAAACATATCTGAGACAACTATCAACCCATTGAAGCACAGCACATTTTTCTTCAGAAGGGGAGAGAGATTTTAGAGTTAAAAAAAAAGGAAAATGAATGAAATTAACGATAAATGAGTGTGGCCATAGTTTCATAAACAGTGAGTGCCGGGTGATAATAGTAAATAAATAAAGTGCAGAAATGGCTGGGTGTGTTGGAATGATAAATGCACAACAGATAACTGGATGACGTATACTGAATGAATTGAGCAGGACTTATTAGCAAGTGAAATAGCCAATGAAAAATTAAACATAGAACATAGAATAGTACAGCACAGTACAGGCCCTTCGGCCCACAATGTTGTGCCGACCCTTAAACCCTGCCTCCCATATAACCCCCCACCTTAAATTCCTCCATATACCTGTCTAGTAGTCTCTTAAACTTCACTAGTGTATCTGCCTCCACCACTGACTCAGGCAGTGCATTCCACGCACCAACCACTCTCTGAGTAAAGAACCTTCCTCTAATATCCCCCTTGAACTTCACACCCCTTACCTTAAAGCCATGTCCTCTTGTACTGAGCAGTGGTGCCCAGGGGAAGAGGCGCTGGCTATCCACTCTATCTATTCCTCTTATTATCTTGTATACCTCTATCATGTCTCCTCTCACCCTTCTTCTCTCTGAAGAGTAAAGCCCTAGCTCCCTTAGTCTGTGATCATAATGCATACTCTCTAAACCAGGCAGCATCCTGGTAAATCTCCTCTGTACCCTTTCCAATGCTTCCACATCCTTTCTATAGTGAGGCGACCAGAACTGGACACAGTACTCCAAGTGCGGCCTAACCAGAGTTTTATAGAGCTGCATCATTACATCGCGACTCTTAAACTCTATCCCTCGACTTATGAAAGCTAACACCCCATAAGCTTTCTTAACTACCCTATCTACCTGTGAGACAACTTTCAGGGATCTGTGGATATAGAAACATAGAAAATAGGTGCAGGAGTAGGCCATTCAGCCCTTCGAGCCTGCACCGCCATTCAGTATGACCATGGCTGATCATCCAACTCAGAACCCCGCCCCAGCCTTCCCTCCATACCCCCTGATCCCCGTAGCCACAAGGGCCATATCTAACTCCCTCTTAAATATAGCCAATGAACTGGCCTCAACTGTTTCCTGTGGCAGAGAATTCCACAGATTCACCAGTCTCTGTGTGAAGAAGTTTTTCCTAATCTCGGTCCTAAAAGGCTTCCCCTTTATCCTCAAACTGTGACCCCTCGTTCTGGACTTCCCCAACATCGGGAACAATCTTCCTGCATCTAGCCTGTCCAATCCCTTTAGGATTTTATACATTTCAATCAGATCCTCCCTCAATCTTCTAAATTCCAACGAGTATAAGCCCAGTTCATCCAGTCTTTCATCATATGAAAGTCCTGCCATCCCAGGAATCAATCTGGTGAATCTTCTTTGTACTCCCTCTATGGCAAGGATGTCTTTCCTCAGATTAGGGACCAAAACTGCACACAATACTCCAGGTGTGGTCTCACCAAGGCCTTGTACAACTGCAGTAGTACCTCCCTGCTCCTGTACTCGAATCCTCTCGCTATAAATGCCAGCATACCATTCGCCTTTTTCACCGCCTGCTGTACCTGCATGCCCACTTTCAATGACTGGTGTATAATGACACCCAGGTCTTGTTGCACCTCCCCTTTTCCTAATCGGCCACCATTCAGATAATAATCTGTTTTCCCGTTTTTGCCACCAAAGTGGATAACTTCACATTTATCCACATTAAATTGCATCTGCCATGAATTTGCCCACTCACCCAACCTATCCAAGTCACCCTGCATCCTCTTAGAATCCTCCTCACTGCTAACACTGCCACCCAGCTTCATGTCATCCGCAAACTTGGAGATGCTGCATTTAATTCCCTCATCCAAGTCATTAATATATATTGTAAACAACTGGAGTCTCAGCATTGAGCCTTTCGGTACCCCACTAGTCACTGCCTGCCATTCTGAAAAGGTCCCGTTTATTCCCACTCTTTGCTTCCTGTCTGCCAACCAACTCTCTATCCACATCAATACCTTACCCCCAATACCGTGTGCTTTATGTTTGCACACTAATCTCCTGTGTGGGACCTTGTCAAAAGCCTTTTGAAAATCCAAATATACCACATCCACTGGTTCTCCCCTATCCACTCTACTAGTTACATCCTCAAAAAATTCTATGAGATTTGTCAGACATGATTTTCCGTTCACAAATCAATGCTGACTTTGTCCGATGATTTCACCGCTTTCCAAATGTGCTGTTATCACATCTTTGATAACTGACTCTAGCAGTTTCCCCACCACCGGTGTTAGGCTAACTGGTCTATAATTCCCCGGTTTCTCTCTCCCTCCTTTTTCAAAAAGTGGGGTTACATTAGCCACCCTCCAATCCTCAGGAACTAGTCCAGAATCTAAAAAGTTTTGAAAAATTATCACTAATGCATCCACTATTTCTTGGGCTACTTCCTTAAGCACTCTGGGATGCAGACCATCTGGCCCTGGAGATTTATCCACCTTTAATCCCTTCAATTTACCTAACACCACTTCCCTACTAACATGTATTTCCCTCAGTTCCTCCATCTCACTGGACCCTCTGTCCCCTACTATTTCCGGAAGATTATTTATGTCCTCCTTAGTGAAGACAGAACCAAAGTAATTATTCAATCGGTCTGCCATGTTCTTGCTCCCCATAATCAATCCACCTGTTTCTGTCTGTAGGAGACCTACATTTGTCTTTACCAGTCTTTTTCTTTTCACATATCTATAAAAGCTTTTACAGTCAGTTTTTATGTTCCCTGCCAGTTTTCTCTCATAATCTTTTTTCCCCTTCCTAATTAAGCCCTTTGTACTCCTCTGCTGAACTCTGAATTTCTCCCAGTCCTCAGGTGAGCCACTTTTTCTGGCTAATTTGTATGCTTCTTCTTTGGAATTGATACTATCCCTAATTTCCCTTGTCAGCCACGGGTGCACTAGCTTCCTTTATTTATTCTTTTGCCAAACCGGGATGAACAATTGTTGTAGTTCATCCATGCAACCTTTAAATGCTTGCCATTGCATATCCACCGTCAATCCTTTAAGTGTCATTTGCCAGTCTATCTTAGCTAATTCACGTCTCATACCTTTAAAGTTACCAATGTACCCCAAGATCCCTCTGCTCCTCCACACTACCAAGTATCCTGCCATTTACTTTGTACTCTGCCTTGGAGTTTGTCCTTCCAATGTGTAGCACCTCACACTTCTCCGGGTTGAACTTCATCTGCCACTTCTCAGCCCACTTCTGCGTCCTATCAATGCCTCTCTGCAATCTTTGACAACCCTCAAAACTATCCACACCACCACCAACCTTTGTGTTGTCTGCAAACTTGCCAACCCACCCCTCTACCCCCACATCCAGGTCGTTAATAAAAATCACGAAAAGTAGAGGTCCCAGAACCAATCCTTGTGGGACACCACTAGTCACAACCCTCCAATCCGAATGTACTCCCTCCACCACGACCCTCTGCTTTCTGCAGGCAAGCCAATTCTGAATCCACTTGGCCAAACTTCCCTGGGTTCCATGCCTTCTGACTTTCTTAATAAGTCTACTGTGTGGAACCTTGTCAAATGCCTCACTAAAATCCATGCAGATCACACTCACCGCACTACCCTCATTTATATGCCTGATCACCTCCTCAAAGAACTCTATCAGGCTTGTTAGACACAATCTGCCCTTCACAAAGCCATGCTGACTGTCCCTGATCAGACCATGATTCTCTAAATGCCCAGAGATCCTATCTCTAAGAATCTTTTCCAACAGCTTTCCCACCACAGACATAAGACTCACTGGTCTATAATTACGTGGACTATCCCTACTACCTTTTTTGAACAAGGGGACAACATTCTCCTTCCTCCAATCCTCTGGTACCATTCCCGTAGACAACGTGGACATAAAGGTCCTAGCCAGAGGCTCGGCAATCTCTTCCCTTGCCCCATGGTGTAGCCTGGGGAATATTCCATCAGGCCCTGGGGACTTATCCATCCTAATGTATTTTAACTACTCCAATATCTCCTCTCCCTTAATATCAACATGCTCCAGAACATCAACCTCACTCATATTGTCCTCACCATCATCAAGTTCCCTCTCATAGTGAATACTGAAGAGAAGTATTCATTGAGGTCCTCGCTCACTTCCACAGCCTCCAGGCACATCTTCCCACTTTTATCTCTAATCGGTCCTACCTTCACTCCTGTCATCCTTTTGTTCTTCACATAATTGAAGAATGCCTTGGGGGTTTTCCTCTACCCTACTCGCCAAGGCCTTCTCATGCCCCCTTCTTGCTCTTCTCAGCCCCTTCTAAAGCTCCTTTCTTGCTTCCCTATATTCCTCAATAGACCCATCTGATCCTTGCTTCCTAAACCTCATGTATGCTGCCTTCTTCCACCTGACTAGATTTTCCACCTCACTTGTCACCCATGATTCCTTCACCCTACCATTCTTTATCTTCCTCAATGGGACAAATTTATTCCTAACATCTTGCAAGAGATCCCTAAACATCAACCACATGTCTATAGTACACTTCCCTGCAAAAACATCATCCCAGTTCACACCCGCAAATTCTAGACTTATAGCCTCATAAGTTGCCCTTCCCCAATTAAAAATTTTCCTGTCCTCTCTGATTCTATCCTTTTCCATGATAATGCTAAAGGCCAGGGAGCGGTGGTCTCTGTCCCCCAGATGCTCACCCACTGAGAGATCTGTGACCTGACCCAGTTCGTTAGCTAATACTAGATCTAGTATGGCATTTCCCCCTAGTCAGCCTGTCAACATACTGTGACAGGAATCCGTCCTGGACACACTTAACAAACTCTGCCCCGTCTAAACCATTGGAACTAATCAGGTGCCAATCAATATTAGGGAAGTTAAAGTCACCCATGATAACAACCCTGTTATTTTTCACCTTTCCAAAATCTGCCTCCCAATCTGCTCCTCGGTATCTCTGCTGCTACCAGGGGGCCTATAGAATACTCCCAATAGAGTAATTGCTCCCTTCCTGTTCCTGACTTCCACCCATACTGACTCAAAAGAGGATCCTGCTACATTACCCACCCTTTCTGTAGCTGTAATAGTATCCCTGACCAGTAATGCCACCCCTCCTCCCCTCCCCCCCCATCCCTTTAAAGCACTGAAATCCAGGAATATTGAGAATCCATTCCAGCCCTGGTGCCAGCCAAGTCTCTGTAATGGCCACTACATCATAATTCCATGTATGTATCCAAGCTCTCAGTTCATCACCTTTGTTCCTGGTGTTTCTTGCATTGAAGTACACGCACTTTAGCCCTTCTACCTTACTACTTTACACCCTTTATTCTGCTTCTCTTTCCTCAAAGCCTCTTTATATGTTAGATCTGGCTTTACTCCATGCACTTCTTCCACTGCTCTATCGCTCCAGGTCCCATCCCCCTTGCAAATTTGTTTAAATTAGTGACAGTGTTGTTGAATGCAATGGGTGGAAAAACATACAGCTCCCTTAGAATTTTAACTGCTCCAACCAAACCAGCCAAAATGAGTTTTGCTGATATTGTAGATGTATAGCAGGAACATTTAGAACTGAAACTTTTGCTGATTGCAGAACACTTTAGGTTTCATAAGTAGAATCAAAATGAAGCAGAGTCCGTTTTAGCTTATGTGACTAAATTGAAGAAATTGTCCAATCATCGTTAGTTCGGTGATGGGCTTGCACTGAGAGATCATTTAGTTTGTGGAATCTTACAAGAAAGCATTCAAACATACCTCTTAACCGAAGCACATTTCACATTTAAAAGAGTTGTTGAAATCACTGTATCAATGGAAACAGCAGGCAGAGACACAATTGAGTTGCAGTCAGGAATGTAAGTTAGTGTGAACAAAATTGCCTGACCTAAGCGGAAACCTGCATGACTGAACAAATTGTGTTATCATTATGGCGGGGCGGGGGGGGGGGGTCACATACACTAGACCAACACAGGCTTAAAGGGGAAACTTGCAGAAAATGCAACAAAGTAGGATACATACAAAGAGCATGTTGGGCAGTTGAAAATAAATGGATTGCACAGGGAAGAGAAAAAGATGCAAAGTCAAGGTGCAGGTTCAACAAGACCACTAATCTGCATGCTATGGATGGAAAATCTGATAATGATGAGAATGACACAGGACTGGGTACCCTTGAGATTTACAACATGAAAACTAATAATAGACAAGCTATAGGGCATACACCAGAAGTGAATGGCAAGTTAATTGAAATGAAATTGAGCACTGGCTCAGCAGTTTCAGACATTCCACAAAATGAGTTTGAACAGCATTTCAAAGATACTGAACTGAAGCCTGCAAATATCCAACTAAGAACTTTCACTGAAGAATGACATTTGTAACAGTGGCATCATCATCACTGGATCTCCTACTATCAACATCCTGGGGGTTACCATTGACAGGAAACTGGACTTGTCTAGCCAGATAAACACCGTGGCTACCAAAGCAGGTCAAAGACTAGGAATCCTGTGGCATGTAACTCACCTCCTGACTCCCCAAAGCCTGTCCACCTTCATTGTGAATCCTTTCCTCTGGTCAAGTACCGAGAACCCAAGCATTACCCCCTAAGCAGTTCATACCCAAATGCGGCAGGACCTGGACAATATCCAGGCTTGGGCTGACAAGTGGCAAGTCGCCTGGATGAGCGCAGCTCCATCAACACTCAGGAAGCTCGACACCATCCAGTACAAGGCAGCCCACTTGATTGGTGCCCCTTCCACAAGCATCCAATCCCTCCACCATCGACAAACAGTTGCAGCAGTGTGTACTATCTGTAAGATGCACTGCAACACCACACCAAAGTTCCTAAGGCAGCACCTTCCAGACCCATGACCACTACCATCCAGAAGGACAAGAACAACAGGTACCTGGGAACACCACCACTTGGAAATACTCCTCCAAGTCACTCATCACCCTGACTTGGAAACATATCGCCATTTCTTCATTGTCACTGGGTCAAAATCACGAAATTCCCTCCCTAACACCACTGTGGGTGTACCTACACTTCAGGGACTTCAGCTCATCACCACCTTCTTCAGAGCAACTAGGGATGGCAATAAATGCTGGATTAGCTGGCAATGCCCACATCTGGTAAATGAATAAATAAAAGAAATACAACCACCAAAAGCCACCTTTGGCATCTATGTAGTCAATACAGGAGGGCCAGATTAACTACAACTTAATTGGAGATCATCCACCATTTGAATGCCACATTCCCTGCAGTGGAGTCAACTGAAAGCAAATGAAGAAAGGTACTGGATAATGCCACAGCAGTGTTCAAGGATGGCATTGGAAAACTAGTATCACACCCAAGTTTTACAAAGTCCATCTGGTTCCTTTTATCATTTGTGATGAAATAACCAGTGAGCTAGGTCACGTGGAGGCTGCATGAATTCTTTCCAAGGTTGAGCGGAGCTCATGGGCAGCACCAGTGGTCCCAGTAGCCAAGAAAGATGGTTGTTAGGATATGTGGTGATTTTAAAGTCACCATCAACCTAGTACTGAAAGTAGATCAATACCCTCTGCCCAAGATAGAGGATATCTTTGCAAACCTTTCTGGTGGGAAACACTTCAGCAAAGTGGACTTAGCTGATACCTACCTACAGATGGAGATGGAAGAAGAGTTCAAGGTGTTTCCCACCATAAACACTCACAAAGGACTTTATCTCTATAATAGACTTGTTTTGGAGTAGCACCTGTACCTGCCCTCTGGCAGAAAGCAAAGGACCAGATGCTGCAAGGCTGCCCAGGCGCTCAGTGTTATCCAGATGATATCTTTGTTACTGGTGAGGATGATAAGGAACATCTGCAAAATCTCAAGATATTGTTAAAAAGATTATAAAATTATGTGCTCAGAACATGAGACAAGTGCGAATTATTTTAACTAAGCATGACTTACTGTGGTCACGCCATTGAAGCACAAGCTTTACACAAGTGTGTTGAGAAAATTCAGGCAGTGGTAGATGCCCCAAATCCAAAGGACATACCACTGCTGAGGTCTCTTTTAGAATTTGTCAATGACTATAAATAACAGGTTCCTGCCAAACCTGGCTACTATGCTCTGCCCTTTGAACTCATTAGTACAAAACTCGGAAGAAATGCAATGGACAAAACAGTGTGAGGTGGCCTTCTAAAAGGCAAAGGTAATGGTGACATTCAATACAGTACTCACACATTATGATCCACATCGTCTATAGCAACCAAAAATGGCTGGAATGTGCAGCAGAAATTTCAAATCCTCCATTTTTTACCAACACTGGGATGAACTTGCCCTTTACCAGGATTACCTTATACGGGGATAAAGAGTTATTGTACCATCCAAACTGAGGGGTCATCATGCCAGTGAGGACAACTGGGCATGGTCAAAATTAGAGCATTGGCTTGAAGCTTAGTCTAGAATAGATCAGTTTATCAAGCAGCTTGCCATGCACTGTTCGGGATGCCAACACCTCCAGAAGTTGCAAAGAGCATTGCCTCTCCATCCCAGGAAATGATCTGCATTGCTCTGCAAAGGATTTATGTGCATTTATGTGCACTTTTTCAGTTCTACCCATAAATTTTCTATCGGATTGAGGTCAGGGCTTTGTGATGGCCACTCCAATACCTTGACATTGTTGTCCTTAAGCAATTTTGCCACATCTTTGGAGGTATGCGTGGGGTTATTGTCCATTTGGAAGACCCATTTGTGACCAAGCTTTAACTTCCTGGCTGATGTTTTGAGATGTTGCTTCAGTATCCACATAATTTTACTTCCTCATGATGCCATCTATTTTGTGAAGTGCACCAGTCCCTCCTGCAGCAAAGCATCCCCACAACATGATGCTGCCACCCCCATGCTTCACGGTTGGGATGGTGTTCTTCAGCTTGCGAGGCTCACCCTTTTTCCTCCAAGCATAACGATGTTCATCATGGCCAAACAGTTCAATTTTTGTTTCATCAGACCAGAGGACATTTCTCCAAAAAGTAAGATCTTTGTCCCTATGTGCACTTGCAAATTGTAGTCTGGGTTTTTTATGGCAGTTTTGGAGCAGTGGCTTCTTCCTTGCTGAGCAGCCTTTCAGGTTATGTCGATATAGGACTCATTTTACTGTGGATATAGATACTTGTCTACCTGTTTCCTCCAGCATCTTCACAAGGTCCTTTGCTGTTGTTCTGGGATTGATTTGCACTTTTCATGCCAAAGTACGTTCATCTCTAGGAGACAGAATGCGTCTCCTTCCTGAGCGGTATGACGGCTGCATGGTCCCATGGTGTTTATACTTGCGTACTATTGTTTGTACAGATGAACGTGGTACCTTCACGCGCTTGGAAATTGCTCCCGAGGATGAACCAGACTTGATGTCATTTTCTGACCTCAATCCAATAGAAAATTTATGGGCAGAACTGAAAAAGCGTGTGCGAGCAAGGAGGCCTACAAACCTGACTCAGTTACACTAGTTCTGTCTGGAGGAATGGAACAAAATTCCAGCAACTTACTGTGAGAAGCTTGTGGAAGGCTACCCAAAATATTTGACCCAAGTTAAACAATTTAAAGGCAATGCTACCAAATACTAACAAAGTGTATGTAAACTTCTGACCCACTGGGAAAGTGATGAAAGAAATAAAAGCTGAAATAAATCATTCTCTCTACTATTATTCTGACACTTCACATTCTTAAAATAAAGTAGTGATCCTAACTGACCTAAGACAGGGAATGTTTTCTAGGATTAAATATCAAGAATTGTGAAAAACTGAGTTTAAATGTATTTGGCTAAGGTGTATATAAACTTCTGACTTCAACTGTATACACATTCCTAAGAGGAAGTATTCTAAAGGCAGGGTGGCACAACCGTGGCTAACAAGAGAAGTCAAAGCCAACATAAAAGCCAAGGAGAGTGCATATAATAGAGCAAAAATTAATGTGAAGATGGAGGATTGGGAAGCTTTTAAAAACCAACAGAAGACAACCAAAAATCATTAAGAAGGTAAAGTAATATTAAAGAGGATACCAAAAGTTCCTTCAGATACATTAAGTGTAAAAGAGATGTGAGAGTGAATAAACTAGGCTGTAGTCAGCATGGATAAAGCAGTGGCTGATTGGCAGGAGGAAGAGTAGGAATAAAGGGAGACTTTTCTGGTTGGCTGCCAGTGACTAGTGGTGTTCCACAGGGGTCTGTTGGGACTGATTCTTTTTACATGTCAATGATTTGGATGATGAAATTGATGACTTTGTTGCTAAGTTTGCAGAGCATACAAACATCGATGGAGGGGCAGTGGTTTTGAGGAAATAGGGAGGCTGCAGGAGGACTTAGACAAATTAGAAGAATGAGCAAAGATGTGGCAGATGGAATACAGTATCGGGAAGTGTATGGTCATGCACTTTGGAAGAAGAAATGAAAGGGTTGACTATTTTCTAAATGGAGAGAAAATACAAAAACCTGAGGCACAAAGTGATTAGGGAGTCCTTACGCAGGATTCCCTAAAGGTTAATTTGCAGGCTGCATCTATGGATGAGGAAGGCAAGTGCAATATTAGCTTTCATTTCAATAGTAGTATATAAAAGCCAAGAGGTATTGCTGAGACTTTATAAAGTACTGATGAGGTCTCACTTGGAATATTGTGTTCAGTTTTGGGCCCCTTATCTTAGAAAGGATGTGCTAAAACTGGAAAGGGTTCAAAAAAGGTTGACAAAATTGATTCCAGGGTTAAACAGCTTGTCATATGAAGAGCGCTTGAAGGCTCTGGGCCTGTATTCACTGGAAGTTAGAAGAATGAGGGGTGACCTAATTGAATCCCATCAAATGCCTTGATAGAGTGGATGAGGAAAGGATTTTTCCTATGGCAGGAGTGTCTAAGATGAGAGGACACAGTCTCAAAATAGATCCTTTTAGAATGGGGACGAGGAGGAATTTCTTCAGCCAGGCAGTGGTGAATCTGTGTAAGTTGTTGCCACAGGCAGCTGTGGAGGCCAAGACTTTATGTATAGTTAAGATAGAGAGAGGTTGATAGATTCTTGATTGGTCAGGGCATAAAGGGATACGGGGAGAAGGCAGGAGATTGGGGATGAGAAGAAAAATGGATCAGCCATGATGAAATGACAGAGCACACTTGATGGGTCAAATAGCCTAATTCTGCTGCTATCTCTTACAGAAATATTTGAGAATCTTATAAATATAATGCTTGCTGACATAATTAATTGTGGGTTATATGTAAGAAGTACGTGAATAGCATACATCATTACGCCACCACGTCATACCAGAACGTCTCACTAAAAATAAAACTAAAATCTAAGTAGACAAATATTCTGGCTCCTGTTGTTTTTCTTTCAATTTGTTTCTGGAGTTACAAAGTATAAAAGTATTATACAGTACAGCTTAGAAGAAAACATAGGAACCTTCAGGATTAGACCCTCTTATATCCACTAATGGGGAAAAAAATAGAATTGCAAAAAACTGACATGAATATGGAACAAACTTCTAAATGTGTTAGGAGGCATAAATCTGTTGGGATGAAATTCAGCCCTGATCCAAACAAATAGCAGTTCAAGGGATTGAGTCACCTATCCCTTTGTATGGATGGATGGATGAATCACATCTACATCTGTCATATACACAAGAAATTCTGCAGATGCTGGAAATCCAGATGAACATACACAAAATGCTGGAACAACTCAGCAGGTCAGGCAGGATCTACATAAAGGAATAAAGTTTGTGTTTCAGCCTGAGGTCCTCCATCAGGACTGGAAAGGAAGAGGTTAGTATCCAAAATAAGAACGTTGGGGTGGGGGGAAGGAATACAATATGGCAGGTGCTAGGTTAAGCCAATTGGGTGTAGGTGGGATGAAGTGAGAAGCTGGGAGGTGATTGGAGGAAAAGATAAAGGGCCAAAGAAGAGAGAATCTGATAGGAAAGGACGGTGGACCATGGGAGGAGGGGTACCAGAGGAAGGTGATGAGCAGGTAAGGAGAAGGGGTACAAGGGGAGCCAGAATGGTGAATGGAAAAGAGAGGGGGGAGAAATTACCAGAATTAGAGAACTTGATGTTCATGCTATCAAGTTGAAGGCTACCCAGAAGGTATATGAGATGTTTCTCCTCCAATATGACGGTGACCTCATCATGACCTTAAGAGGCCATCTACTGACATGTCAGAATGGGAGGAGGAAGTAGAATTAAAATGAAGTGGGTCTCCCTGATGTAGAGGAAGTTGCACGCAGAGTACTAGATACAGTAGATGATCCTGACAGGTTCACGGGTGAAGTGTCACCTCACATGGGAGGACTATTTGGGGCCCTGAATGAGCCCTTTACTTGTCATCTTATTCAGGGAGAACACTTGAAGGAAAATAAACATTCTGTCCAGAAATAATCATACAAGTAATATATGTCACATATCACAGAATATACAATATTACCACAAATATGACAAGAAAATTGACTTGCATCTTCTTTCAAATATTTGACTTAATTTTCAAGATGGCAGCTAGGGAGATAGAAGTCTAACCTTCTGAACTTGGAAATAAATGGGAAAATAAACCTCAATCAAAGTTTAGCATGCAATTCTTGATTTAGTTGTGTTAATAATGAGGTTACTCGTTGTACTTTAAACACAAATTTGAGAGTTACCTTATATTTGTAAAACACTCAAAGCTTCACAAATGAAAATGTCTCTTTTGCCTGTTACTTTCAACCTTTGAATTAAATCAAGGAACTCATTTAGTTCTTTGTTAAAGTAACCTTCATGGTTGCATCCATTGAAAAGCAGTTGCTTTTCTACCTTCTTGATCGTTTTGTAATTTTCCATCCCATGACTGGTTATTAAAGAGAAAAGCCACCATGTAATTTGACATAGTGCCTGACCCTTCCAGATAATCCTAGATTGTAGAAATTGACCAGGTTTGCAGACTCATTATAAATGTTAAAAAAACTTGATGAGGTGGAACAAAGTACTTTATTATCAAAGAAAAAAAGTACAGTACTGTTCCTGCAACATACCTAAATGAGAAATAAAAGGAACGTCAAACTCAGTAAACCATATCATGCAATTGTTAAGTGGGCCACATATAATCACTCTAAGTTCAAAGATCACATCTGTGGTGACCAGTTTAAAAAATGCAATGTTTTAAGCATCAATTCAAAGACAGTGCAGATATTTTATCAAAGCCGTTCAAAGTCATTAAAAGACATCCTAAACGCATCATATGGGTTCATTTTGATGTTTTATTACAAACAGCCATGGCTTATTTTAAAATATAAATTTGTAAAACACAATTACCCATTGACTGTACATGTTTTTACAATATACAATCCAGGAATTTAATGTGGTGCAGAAACAGTTTTTGCATATAGCCACTGGCCACATCAAACAAAGGTTTTGGCAGTCGCACTAAAAGTTAACTCGGGAATGAACATTTCACTACATTATCAAAAAGAGCCTGCATACTGTACAATAACAGTTGTAAGTGTAAATTAATTATTAACTTGAGACAGTCATCATGTAACTCTTAGAGGGACTCGATCTGCCAATTCTAAATTCATCCTTGCAACTTATTATACTATCCAAGGGGGATATCGCGCTGCTAGGTACATTTTCATAAAGAACACAAATGGAGCCGTCTTCACCTATTCGGTAGGACACCTCAAACGGGTCGACCCACAGAGTCAATTCGCTTGGCAAAAGTTGAAAAAGTTGTTGACTGCTGAGCCCGATAATATTGGACGCCCTTGCTATCAGAGGATCCATTTTGTGATTGATCCTAATGCATCGATATCCCGATCCTCTACAGGGCATGTGGGGGAACCAATGGTGCCGGTAGTGTTCTGTCAAACAAAGACAAGAAACGTTATATTCAAATGACCCGCAAAATTCGTTCTGCTCCGCTTTCTTTGTGAATCCAACGGCTCTTTGTTTCTTTCTGTACAACAGGGGGACAGAGTGAGGGGAAGGATATGACACTTCTTCATGATTTGTATTACTCCATCGGCGAATTTCGGTTCCCTGTACTTTGTTGTACTTGACAATGGGTTCTTTAAGGGACTGATGTTATGGGAATAATACAGAAATAGTAACCGTCTTACCGCCACCTCCTGTGCGCGCCCTTTCTCCCTCACCTGCCAAAGATTTCTCCAAGGACTCGCTGAAATGTTGGAGCCGCTCGTCAGAAATGAGCCCTGTCGTCCTCAGCAGTCTGGTGATAAAGCCCACGGCAGTTGTGATTTCAGTTTTCATTTTGATCAAATCTTCCCCAGGACTCATCAGCCGTCTCAAACAGAAAGGTGAAAACGATCTTTGTTTTTCTTCAATCCGACTTTTTTTTCCCCCAAAAAAACCAAAAAAAACGTCGAATCAAAGGAAACTAATCACTGTTTTGGACGATTTCTTTCTGTTTTTACTTTGGTTTTGTTCACTGGGCCTAGAAACAAAACCAGACGGACTTTTCTTCTTTTCCTTTTGTTCGGTTCAAGGCGACGATTCGACTTTTTTTCTTCTTGTTCTTTGTTTATTTTTCTGCTTTCAAAAAAAACCGAGCGGGGAATCTCCTCGGTGCGTGTGTTCTGTTTTCAGTGACAGGACTCGGCTAGGGCAAATACATCTCCTTTGCACACAGCCAAGTGAGTAGAGACGGTGAAGAGGTGAAGAGACATGAACGACAACGCAACGCGAGCCGCGGCCACCCTTCAGCAACACCAAGCCGCACCGCTCCGCACCGCACCGCACCGCAGCGCTGTAAACACCGCCAGCGCAGCCCCTCTGTGAGCTCACACTCAGCGCCTCGCAGCCAATCGAATCACTGGGCTTCGCAGCGTCACAGTACCTCATTTGCATCTCACGCACAGCGTTTTCTCCCCTCCGCCTCTTGCCTGCTCAGACAGTTGTCTCCTGACGACCAAAAGTTTGTGGAGTTTCTCAATGTAGTGCGTGATGTTATCATGTGCTAATATATTTTCTCACCTTTTCACTCTTTACTGAGAAACGGTGATATCAGAAATTATTACAAAATGGACTTTGCTGTTCATTTTCCAGGAAGCTTCAGAGTTTAATGGTTTGTAACTTTGTTCACTTTTGGTGTCTTTGTCCTTTTACAAATATTAGAAAATTAATTTTGGTTCTCTATTAGACCATAAGTAATTCTCAGTCCAATTTCAGACCTCTTTCAGAGTCGATGCCTCCAGAAGACACGGTACATCATTAAAGACCCCTCACACCGTCTCCATGAACTGTTTGTTCTTCTGCCATCAGGCAAATGTTACAGGAGCATCAAAACTAAAACCACAAGGCTACTAAACAGCTTCCTCCCACAGGCAGTCAGACTGCTAAATAGCTGCTCCACCTGACTCTGCTTCGGACACTTTTAACTTGCACTGGACACTTATAACTTGATTTTAACTGACATGTGGCTGTTGTGTTTTACTATTTATTGTTATGTTTATTATTTAGTGTTGCGTTTGTTATGTTATGATTGCACTGCTCCTGAGAAACGCTGTCTCATTCTGCCCTGCAGAGCTGATGTACGGTTAGAATGACAATAAAGTTTTTTGATTTGATTTCATTTGACTAAAATTCCCTGTTTTGAGCTCATTCAGCTAATTTCTGTCGTGGGCTTTCTATGAGAGGATGATCAAATGCTTATGTTTTTGTTCTTGATATGTGATACCTCCACTTTAAGTATATGACTATAAAGCGATAAAATCTGGATTACAGTTACAATGATACAGGTACATAGATTGGAGAGACTTAGAGGAATATGGAACTCTGCCATGGACGGGCCCAAGCCCCACTGCAAAAGGAGGAGGGTTGGGCAGGGGGCTAGCAAACCCATCCCATAAAAACACAGAGCTATGAAAATGCCAACAGAACCTCCAAAGACCCCGTTCCTGGGACAGGAAGGATCTTCGCCTAGAAGACATATGAAGTTGTGTGGTGAAAGTGGAGGCCACAAGGCTGATCGGCCTTCTATCGGCCCAGGACAGAGGGCTCGGGTGAGGTGCTGTCGGCTGCCTATGCCCCACATGGGGTGATGGGCTGAGGGGCAAGAGGAATATGGGCGTGGATGGCCATCTTGATGAGTTGGGCCAAAAGGATTTTTTCCATGCTCTATTATTCTACAACTGGGGATTATCTTTATGCAGTTGAATAGCTAGTCAGTAATCATTTGAAATTCATACTACCTGGACTGCCATGTTAGTGACTGATAAAAATAAAGAATTATAGAACATTACTGCAGAGAAATAGGCCCTTTGATCAGTCTAGTCCTTGCCAAACCATTAACCTGCCTAATCCCATCAATCTGCACCTGGACCATTGCCCTCCACACCGTGGGGTGACACACTGGTGTAGTAGTTAGCACAATATTTTACAGTAGCAGTGACCCAAATTCAATTCCCTCTGTTGTCTGTATGGAGTTTGTACATTCTCCCCATGACCACATGGGTTTCCTCTGGGTGCTCTGGTTTCCTCCCAGGGTGCAGGGTTGGTAGGTTAATTTGTCATTGTAAATTGTCCCGATTAGGCTAGGTTTAAAATTGGAGGTTACTGGGCTGGGAGGGCCTGCGTTGTACTGCAGCTCAATAAATAAATACATAAATATTTTCCCCTCTCATCGTGTACCTATCCAAATTTCTCTCAAACATTGAAGTTGACCCTCCTTCCACCACACTACTTCTACTTGGTCATCAGTCTTATTGGTTGCAATAATTCAATTACTTTTTAATTGTATGAAGAATTCCTGCCTCTTTCATCCACTGAATTTCAAACCCACGCTCTCAACCTGCCCCCCTTCAAATTCTTTGACCAATGCCTTTATAACTGTCGACTACCAGCCTCTCAGCCTCTCTGCTACACAGTACTGGTCCTTCTTAGTCATTCCACCAAGATCCCTCATACATAGGAATTGGACACAGGAGAAGGCCATTTGGTCACAGATAGCTAATATCACAACCTCAACTTGCACTCCTGTATCGTCATGGTAGTCTTTCATTCCCATGCTTATTTAGTACCAATCTACCTCTTCCTTAAAAATATTCAAGGACCATCTCCACTTCTGTAAGGAAAACTCACAGCCCTCTCAGAAAAGAAGTGATCCACCAGTTCTCAATTCTCGCTCAAGAGGACATATCCCCTTCATTACCCACCATGCCAAGGCTTCTCAGTACTTTGTGTGTTTCAATAAAGTCTCCTCTCATTTTTCAAAATTCCAACAGATATAACCCTGGCTTTCCAACTTTAACCATTATACAATCTGTGCATTCTTAGTTTTAACCTAGTAAGTATTCTCTAAGTTGGTTTCATCATATTAACGTCCCATATGGCAGTTCAGACTCGATGGGCCAGATGGCCTAATCCTGCTCCTATATCTTATAACCAAAGCAGAGCCTCCTCTGTTTTGTATTCCATTTCCGAGGAATAAATGGTAACTTTTTTTCCTAATGACCTGCTGTACAGCAAACTAACCTCCTGTAAATCTGCTAAGTCCAAGATGTTAAACTACAAAGTTGTTGAAGTGAGGACAAAGGAAGGAGTTTAGTTATTGGAACCGGAAGAAGTGGAAGAAGTCCTTAATGAATGTTTTGCATTAGTATTCACCAAGGTGAAAAACATTTATGATGGGGTGATTAGGGCAGAGAGTTTTACAAAAATGTCACAGGAAATTTTGCTGTCAGTAAAATTGCATAGAATAGTTTTGCTTGTTGGAACAGAGCATAGTTGAGGTATATAAAGTTGCAAGCTTGTGAAGCAGACATGAAGATGCTACGAAGAGATGTAAATAGGTTAAGTGAGTGGCAAGAATTGGCATATGGAGTATCATATTGAATTGAATTGACTTTATTTGTTACATCCTTCACATACTCTCTCTCTTCATGTGCCTTGCAAGTTACACACTTGGGCGATCATGGGTTTCCACATCAAACAATCCCATGCAGCGTCAATGATGTCTCGCACACTTCGATCTGCTAGTTCTTTCACAGTGTCCATATATTTTTTTCTTTGCCTTCCTCTTTCGCATTCCCCAGGCACACGGCCTTGTAATGTAAGGCATTCTATTTCTCCCTTTTTGATGACATGGCCCAGGAATTTAAGTTTCCTCTCATTTAATGTTCTCATTAAAGATCTTTTTGTATGGGCACGTTGGAGTACTGTCTCATTAGTTACCCTATCTCTATATGATATTTTCAGCATTCTTCGAAGAAACCACATTTCTGTTGCTTCTAAGTTTCTTTGGAGTTCTGGTGTTATAGTCCATGTTTCGGAAGCATACAGCAAGATTGACCAGATCCTTCACATTCATGAGGAGTAAAATCTTTACGTTACATCTCCATCTAAATGTGAAGTGTGCAATTATAGTAATTTATAATAAATAGAACAGTCAATGTAACATAGAAATACACTCAAATCAGTGTGAGTTAATCAGTCTGATGGCCTGGTGGAAGAAGCCGTCCCGGAGCCTGTTGGTCCTGGCTTTTATGCTACGGTACCGTTTCCCGGATGGTAGCAGCTGGAATGGATTGTGTTTGGGGTGACTTGGATCCCCAATGATCCTTCTGGCCCTTTTCTCACACCTGTCTTTGTTAATGTCCTGAATCGTAGGAAGTTCACAACTACAAATGCGCTGGGCTGTCTGCACCACTTTCTGCAGAATCCTGTGATTAAGGGAGTGTGGTAAACCATATATATATGTTGTGACTGGGTTAACTGTCTGGACATGCCCCTCTGCTGACTGCCCCTGTGGCTCCTCCCACAGAATCCTGTATAAAGGTGTTTCACCTTGCCCCTCCCCCTCAGTCCGGGGGCAGACACTCACCATGGAGGTCGTATTGTACAGCGAATAAAATCCTTTCAGTATTTTACCCAACCTCAGTCTTTTGGAGTTATTGAAGGTGCTTCAATTTTATTTGCTGTACATTTTAAAGCATGGAACATGCACTGGGACCAGACAAGTTACACCTCGATCCGCAAACACCTGACGCTGGAAACGCTTTCGAACTCTGGCTGCCCTGCTTTGAAGCGTACCTAGAGGAGATTAAAGCGACCGACCCTGCAGTGAAGCACAGAGTTCTACTCTCCAGGGTCAGTCCACGGGTCTATTCGATGATCAGAGACCAGCCGAGCTATGACGGTGCGATGAGCGCACTCAAAGGACAATACCTGCGGCCGATAAACACCGTCCATGCGCAGCACCAATTAGTGACTTGGCACCAGTGGCCTGGGGAATCGAGTGCCGAGTTTGTCCGGACACTACAGACGCTCGTGCGAGCCTGCAATTGCCAGGGGCTGACAGCAGGACAGCATGCAGAGCTCCTAGTGAGAGACACCTTCGTCACGGGGACCAGGTCAGTGTATGTGCGCCAGCGGCTGTTGGAAAAAGCTGATCTTAGCTTAAGTTCGGCGATCGAGCTGGCCAATACGCTGGAGGCCGCTCTGCACAACTCTGAGGCTCTCCAGACACGTGATCCCCTGATGGCCTCGTGGGCGCCGCAGACCCCGCAACCCGCCGGCGAATCGACCTCGGCTGCAGCCAGTCGTGAGTCCGCGAAGTGCTACTTCTGCGGACTGGAGAAGCACCCCCGGAAACACTGCTCGGCCCTAGAAGCGACCTGCTCCAGCTGTGGAAAGAAGGGCCACTTCGCCAAGGTCTGTAAGTCAAAACTGCGAGCGGGATCGAGCAGCGCCACGTGCGAGACATGGGGGTCGCCATCTTGCCTGCCGCCATCTTCCCTGCATGCTGCCACCACGTGCGAGACATGGGGGTGGCCATCTTGGTCGGCGCCACCTCCCACCGCCTACGACCAACGGGTGCTCACGGGTCACCCCACGATGCCGGACCGAGACAGCAACTCAACCCTGGCTTCCGTGACCCTCGACCAAAGCGCTCCCCACCAGCTCGCAAGGTCATTGATGGACATCCTGGTGGAGGGGCACAGGACAAGCTGCCTGTTTGACACAGGCAGCACGGAGAGCTTTATCCAACCGGACACGGTGCAGCATTGCGGACTCGTGATACAGCTGGTAAGTCAGAGGGTCCCCATGGCTTCCGGGTCGCATACAACAGACATCCGAGGGGGTTGTGTAGCGACGCTAGTGGTGCAGGGCACAGAATATCGAGACTTTACATTACTGGTCATGCCTCAACTGTGTGCCCCTGTGCTATTGGGGCTCGACTTCCAGAACCCCCTGAAAAGTGTGACAATGAAGTATGATGGGCCCCTCCCGCCAATTACTGTCGTAAATCCCCTGTTTTGTAGAGATATGTCACGTACCCCGCTACTGACCACACACACACACGCCGACCCGCGCATCCCACCCAACATCATGCCAACTGCCACACTACCGACGCCACTTGCGGCCTCTCCACCCTCAGGATCCCTCCCCCACCGCTGTTCGCCAACCTGAGCCCCGACTGTAAACCTGTGGCAACTAAAAGCAGGAGGTACAGCGCGGGTGACAGAGCTTTTATTAAGTCGGAGGTGCAGCTGCTGCTCAGGGAGGGGGTCACTGAGGCAAGCACAAGTCCTTGGAGGGCGCAGGTGGTCGTTGTTCGGAACGGGGAGAAGAATAAGATGGTCGTGGACTATAGCCAGACCATCAATAGGTTCACGCAGCTCGACGCGTACCCTCTACCCCACATCGCGGATATGGTCAATCAGATAGCATAGTACAAGGTGTACTCGACCATAGACCTAAAATCCGCTTACCATCAGCTCCCCATCCGCCGGGAGGGCTGCCCTTACACTGCCTTCGAGGCGGACGGCAGGCTTTATCAATTCCTGCACGTCCCCTTTGGTGTCACGAATGGTGTATCTGTCTTCCAGAGGGCAATGGACCGGATGGTGGATCAGTGCCAACTGAAGGCCACGTTCCCATATCTGGATAACATCACCATCTGTGGTCACGACCGGCAGGATCACGACAACAACCTCCAAAATTTTCTCCAAGTGGCCAAAGCTTTCAATCTCACCCATAACAAGGACAAGTGTGTATTCGGGACCACCCGACTTGCTATCCTTGGGTGTGTCGTGGAGAATGGAGTCATTGGCCCTGACCCCGACCGTATGCGACCCCTGTTGGAACTCCCTCTTCCCAATACCCTCAGAGCCCTCAAAAGATGCCTGGGCTTCTTTTCATATTACGCCCAATGGGTCTCTAACTACGCAGACAAGGCCCGCCCCCTGGTCAAGTCCACCATATTCCCCGTCTCAGCTGAGGCCCACGCGGCCTTTAACCGCATAAAAGGGGAGATTGCCAAAGCAGCAATGCATGCGGTGGATGAGGCCATCCCCTTCCAAGTAGAGAGTGACGCCTCTGACTTTGCGCTGGCTGCTACCCTCAACCAGGCAGGAAGACCAGTGGTGTTCTTCTCCCGTACCCTTCAAGGCCCTGAAATTCGGCACTCCGCGGTGGAGAAAGAGGCCCAGGCCACAGTGGAAGCTATTAGGCACTGGAGGCACTATCTCGCCGGCAAAAAGTTCACCCTGCTGACTGACCAGCGCTCAGTCGCATTCATGTTTAGTAACCAGCAGCGGGGCAAAATCAAAAATGATAAAATTCTGAGTGGAGAATCGAACTCTCCACCTACAACTATGACATCATGTACAGGCCTGGGAAGTTCAACAAGCCCTCCGATGCCCTATCCCGGGGAACATGCGCCAGCGCGCAGATCAACCGGCTATACGCCCTACATGTAGATCTTTGCCACCCAGGGGTCACCCGGCTTTTCCACTTCGTGAAAGCCCAGAACCTGCCTTACTCCCTTGAGGAGATCAGGGTGATGACCAGGGACTGCCAAGTCTGCGCAGCGTGCAAACCGCACTTCTACCGATCCGAAAAGGCACCACTCATCAAGGCCACCCGCCCCTTTGAGCGACTGAGTGTTGACTTTAAGGGCCCCCTTCCCTCCACTGACCGCAATGTGTACTTCTTAACGTTATCGACGAGTACTCGCAGTTCCCCTTCGCCATCCCCTGCCCCAACACCACTACCACGTCAGTTATAAAAGCCCTGCGCAAGCTCTTCACTCTGTTCGGATACCCATGCTATATCCACAGTGACAGAGGGTCCTTGTTTATGAGTGACGAGCTGCGCCAATATCTACTGGCTAGGGGAATTGCAACCAGTAGGACCACGAGCTATAATCCCCGGGGGAATGGACAGGTGGAGAAGGAGAATGGCACAGTGTGGAAAGCCACACTCTTAGCCCTCAGGTCAAAGGGACTGCCGGTCTCCCGCTGGCAGGAGGTCCTTCCCGAGGCACTCCACTCCATCCGCTCCCTGTTATGCACAGCCACCAATGCCACCCCTCATGAGCGGCTCTTTTCTTTTCCCAGAAAATCAACCACTGGAACCACCCTACCAACTTGGCTGACATCCCCGGGGCCAGTGCTGCTCCGGAAATATGCGATGAGCAATAAATACTCCCCGATAGTCGAGAGGGTTCACTTACTTCATGCGAACCCCCAGTATGCCTACGTGGCTTTACCTGATGGGCAGGAGGACACGGTCTCCATCCGCGACCTGGCGCCCGCAGGAGCTCCGTGCCCCTACCCTGAACACTCCGTGGTGACTATTGACTCCGTACCCACCAACGTATGTACCTTCGAGACACCGTGCACCCCAAACCCTATACAGACACCACACGACACTCCCATACCGGGCGCGACACACACGCACGAGGGATTAACAACGCCTAAAGTGCTGGCACCTCAAGTCAGGCCGGAGCCAGCCCAACCGCCATCGCCGGTGCAATCACCACTGGTGCTACGTAGATCACAGCGACGGACTCGACCACCTGATAGACTTGACCTGTAAATATACTTATTTTAAATATTGTCAGTCACTTCACCCTGCGGGACTCTTTTTTGAAAAAAAGGAGGGGTGAATGTGGTAAATCATGTATATATGTTGTGACGGGGTTAACTGTCTGGACACACCCCTCTGCTGACTGCCCCTGTGGCTCCTCCCACAGAGTCCTGTATAAAGGTGTCTCGCCTTGCGCCTCCCCCTCAGTCTGGGGGCAGACACTCACCATGGAGGTCGTATTGTACAGTGAATAAAAGCCTTTCAGTATTTTACCAAACCTCAGTCTTTCGGAGTTATTGAAGGTACTTCAGGGAGGTACAGTTCCCATACCAGGCAGTGATGCAGCCAGTCAGGATGCTCTCAATTGTGCCGCTGAAGAAAGTTCTTAGGATTTGGGGGCCTGTACCAAACTTCCTCAACCATCTGAGGTGAAAGAGGTGCTGTTGTGTGTTTTTCACCACACAGCTGGTGTGTACAGACCAGGTGAGGTCCTCAAGTGATGTGGATGCCAAGGAACTTAAAGCTGTTCACCCTCTCAACCTCAGCTCTATTGATGTCAATAGGGCTTAGCCTGTTTCCATTCCTCCTGTAATCCACAACCAGCTTCTTTGTTTTTGTGACATTAAGGGAGAGGTTGTTTTCTTGACCCCACTGTGTCAGAGAGATGACTTCTTCCCTCGTTATTGTTTGAGATTAGGCCGATCAATCTAGTGTCGTCAGCAAATTTAATTAGCAGATTGGAGCTGTGGATGGCAACACATCATGGGTATACAGGGAGTAAAGGAGGGGACTTAGTACACAGCCTTGAGGAGCTCCTGTGTTGAGGGTCAGAGGGACAGAGGTGAGGGAGCCCACTCTTATCACCTGCCAGTGATCTGACACCAAGTCCAGGATCCAGCTGCACAAGGCAGGGTCAAGGCTGAGGTCTCTGAGCTTCCTGCTGAGCCTGGAGGGAATTATGGTGTTGAATGCTGAACTGTAGTCCAAGAAAAGCATTCTTGAATAAGCATCCTTCTTCTCCAGATGTGTAAGGACGGTGTGTAGAGCTGTGGCTATTGTGTCGTCTGTCGATAGGTTTCCTGTATTTCATACAGGAAATATGTAACTGTCCATTTTGGAAGAAAAGGTTAATAAATGCAGTGCTGTGCAAAAGTCTTGCATTAGCAACGTCTCTCCCAAGCGGCATATAGCAGTTTCAAAATATGCCGTCTAAGCTCCTCTGAAGAAGCACAAAGAAATGGGCAAGGTTGAAGACTAGAAACACAGTTGTTGGCCACAGAAACAGTGCAGCAGACAACAGACACATCAAAATGATGTCCTTCCTAAATTGTAAAAAGTCCAGCACTGCTATCAGCTCTGAATTCACAGGAATCACTGGAACAAAAGTATACCCCTCCATGGTCCAGAGATGCTCTGTCATAAGTGGTCTTCATGGAAGAGTTGGCCCCAAAAAGCCATTCCTCCAAAGTGGAAACAAAGCTAAGAGACGCTCATATGCACAAAAGTACGAGGACTGGGGTGCTGAACGATGGCAGCAAGTGTTCTGGACTGACAAGTCAAAATTTGTAATGTTTGGCTCACACAGAAGGCAGTTTGTCCATAGAACAGCTGGAGAGCACTACATGGTTGAGTGTTTGCAGCCAACAGTGAAGCATGGCAGAGGTTCCTGCAGGTTTGGGCTGCATTTCTGCAAATGGAGTTGGTGATCTGGTCAGAATTAATGGAATCCTCAATGCTGAGAAGTACAAGCGGATTGTCATCCATCATGCAATACCATCAGGGAGGTATCTGATCGGTCCCAACTTCATTCTACAGCAGGACAATGACCCCAAGCACACTGCCAAGGTCATAAAGAATTATCTTCAGCAAAAAAAGAATGTGATGCTATGGCCTCCACAGGGCCCTGATTTCAACATCAAGGCTGTCTGGGATTACCTGGAGAGACAGAAGCAGGTGAGACAGCCAAATTCCACAGAAGAACTGCGTCAAGTTCTCAAATTTGCTTGGAACAATTAACCAGCTGATTTTTTTATTGAACTGCACGACAGTGTACCTAAGAGAATTGATGCAGCTTTCAAGGCTCGTCACAACAAACGTTGATTTCATTTAGTTTATTGCTGCTTGCCGCTCTTTATAGTAATTTTTTTGATAATTAGAAACTTAATTTCATTAGTTTTGAAAGCATCTTCGCTTTACATAATTTTTTTACATGTGCCTAAGACTTTTGCATAGTACTCTAAGTCATTAAAGGAATAAGAGACCACAGACTTCCAAGATACAGAAGGATCTTGGTACCCTCAGTATGTGCTTTAGATGTTAGAACACAGAGCAGTACAGCACAGGAATAGGTCATTGGCTTACCAATTCTCTTACAACCTTGATACTATTCTAATTAGTTCCAACTGACTGTACATGATACCTATTCCTCTCCACTGCTCGCTGTTCTGTAATGTTTACTCAGCTCTGCGCTGAACTGGGGCTGTGGCCTGCACCAGCTGATCCAGGCTTTGTGTCTGTGGACTCACTTTTGTTCTGAATGCTATTTGCTTGCTTTTAGTGTTTGCATGATTTATTTTTTTTTTCTTTGCATGTTGGATGTTTGACAGTCTTTTTTTTTACGGGTTCTTTCCGGCTGTCTGTAGAGAGACAAATCTCAAGGTTGTATAATGTAGACATACTTTGATAATGTACTTTGAACTTTGATATAATATTCGTAAAGTAATTGGAGAGATAAGACACTGCACATGCTAGAATTTAGTGCAGAAACATGTCAGTCCCGACCCAGATGTTTCTCGACCCACTGAATTCCTCCAGCAGTTTGATTTTTGTTTAATAAAACATAATGAGCAAAATGCTATTGTTCTTTTTTCACAACACAGAATATCGTAGAAACAAGAAAACAGCATCCATCTTCAAATACCCCCACGATCTAGGCCATGCCCTCCTATCACTAATAGCATTGAGCAGTAGATGCAGAATCCTTGGATCCCACAGGATCAGGAACAGTTATCACCCTACAACCACCAGGCTTCCGAACTGGTGTGGATAACTTCAATCACTGCTACTTGGAACTGATCCAATGACCTTCAGAACACAGTCCACCTGTGCCCACGCCTTAGATCTGTGCTCGTCACGACGCTGAACTCTTCTTCCACCATCTCTGTCTCTGTGCCTACCTCTTTGGCAAGGACTCTCCAGCCCACACCGATGACCCCTTCTCCCGTAATCAAACCTTCCCCTCTTGCTGGACACCCCACTCTGTTCTTCTGCCTGCTCTGGATCTTTTCATTGCTTACTGCCAATGAGACATCAACCACCTTGACTTCACCATTCCCCTCTCCAATTCCAACCTCATTCCTTCTGAACGCACTGCTCTCCACTCTCTCTGCCCTAATCCTAACCTCACCATCAAACCCAAAGGTAAGGGGGGTGCTGTAGTAGTCTGGCAGACAGATTTCTACCTTGCTGAGGCCAGGCGACAACTCTCAGACACCTCCTTTTACTTACCCCTCGAACAGAACCCCACTAAGGAGCACCAGGCCATTGTCATCTACACCACCGCTGACCTCATTGACTCCAGGAATCTCCCATCGATTGCCACCAACCTCATAGTTCCCTTACCCCACCCCTCCCATTTCTACCTCCTTCCCAAGATCCACAGACCTGGTAGAGCCATTGTTTCTGCTTGTTCCTGCCCCACTCAACTTATATCTGCATGACTCTGTTTTATCCCCACCCCCACCCCCACCCATACAGTCCCACCCTGCCTACATTTGTGACACTTCACATGCTCTTGATCTTTTCAATGACTTTAAGTTTTCTGGCCCTGAACATCTCATTTTCACCATGGACATCCAGGGCCTATGCACCTCCATCCCACATCAGGAAGGCCTTAAGCCCTCTGCTTCATCCTAGATAACAGGCCCAACCTGTTCCCCTCATTCACCACTTTCCACTGTGCGGCTTAACTGGTCCTCACTCTCAATAGTTTCTCCTTCGGCTCCTCCCACTTCCTCCAAGCCAAAGGTGTAGCCATGGGCACTCACATGGGTCCCAGCTATGTCTGCCTTTTTGTCAGCTATGTGGAACAGGGTGCTCCAAGCCTACACCATTATCATTCCTCACCTTTTCCACACTACATTGATGACTGCAGTAGGGCTGTTCCCTGCGGCCATGCTAAGCTCGTCAACTTCAACTTTGGCTCCAACTTCCACCCTGCCCTCAAATTTACCTGATCCATTTCTGACACCTCCCTCCCCTTTCTCAATCTGTCTTTCTCTAACTCTGGAGGCAGTTTATCTACTGATATTTTTATAAACCCATTGATTCTCACAGCTACCTGGACGATATCTCTCCCCACACTGTCACTTGTAAAAGTGCCATCCCCATCTTTCAGTTGCTCCATCTTCGCCGTCTCTGCTCTCAGGATGAGGCTTTTCATTGCAGAACTAATGAGATGTCTTCCTTCTTCAACGAAGGGGGCTTTCCTTCCTCCACCATCAATGCTCCCCTCCCTCAGCTGCATCTCTTCCCCTTTAGCACACATCTGCCCCCTTCTCGTCCTTCCTCCACCCCACCAGGGATAGGGTTCCTCTTGTCCTCACCCATCACTCCAGTAGCCTTGGCAGCCAGCACAATGTTTTCCACAACTTCCACCATCTCTAATGGGATTCCTCCACCAAGCACATCTTTCCTTCGTCCCTCCCTCCCCCCTTTCTCATTTCCACAGGGATCGCTCCCTACCCGACTCCCTTGTTCATTCATTCCACCCCCCCCAACTGATCTCCCTCTTGGTACTTACCCTCGCAAGCAGACAAGTGCCAACCCCGCCCCTACGCCTTCTCCCTCACTCGCAATCAGGGCCTCAAACGGTCCTTGCGGGTGAGGTGACGCTTCACCTGTAAGTCTGTCAGGGTCATCTATTGTATCTGGTGTGCCCGGTGTGGCCTCCTGTATATCGGGGAGACCTGCCGTAGATTGAGAGACCACTTCGCCGAGCACCTACGATCCTTCCGCCAAATAAAGCAGGATCTCCTGATGGTAACCCATTTCAGTTCAACTTCCCACTCCCATTCCGACATGTGAAGTGGCCACACTCGGGTCAAAGGAGCAATTCCTTATATTCCGTCTGGTAGCCTCCAACCTGACGGCATGAACATCAATTTTTCAAACTTGCAGTAATTGCCACCACCCCCCACCTTCACCATTCCCATTACAGTTTCCCTCTCTCACCTGATCTCCTTACCCAACCATCACCTCCCTCTGGTACTCCTCCCCCTTCCATTGTCTTCTACCCTATCAGATTCCTCTTCCCCAACCCTTTATCTCTTTCACCAATCAGCTTCGCTCCTGCCCTTCTCCCAGTTTCACCAGTTACCCATTGATTCTCACAGCTACCTGGGTTCACCACTTTGTACTTCTTCCTCCCCTCCTGTAACATTGACTGTGTACTCTTTTCCATAGATGCTGTCTGGCCTGCTGAGTTCCTCCAGCGTTTTGTGTGTGTTCCCTAGATTTGCAGATTTTCTCATCTCTATGACCTACAGATTCACTCTCAAGGGCTCTTCATAACTCATCTTCTCATATTTTTTATTTGCACAGTTTGTCTTCCTTTGTCTTTTTGTTTTTTTTGTTTATGCATATTTTTTCGTAAATTCTGTTGTATTTTTTCCCTGTAAATACCTGCAAGAAAATTAATTACAAGGTAGGCTATGTTAACTCATGTACTTTGATAATAAACTTCGAACACAGATTGGATAGAGACAGCCAACTTTTTAATTAGTGTTTTTGTTGTTTTGGATTCTCCTTAAATTCATAGAGAATTTGAATAATAAGGGGAGGAAAAACTGTCATTTTCATTTTTGCTGCTGGAGTGAAGCTTTAGGACTACAAATTATAATTATTTTTTAAATACACAATGTGAAACCAGTTGGTATGTAATTGACTCTTATTGACAAAAGACAATAAAATTGTGCAAACTTCAAGCTTTAACAAGGCACAGATCAGTGAAATAACTGGCTTTCTTTTACTTGTCACTGGTAAAGAATGTTTCTTTGAATGCTGCATATGTTTGTCCTTTGCTTTTTACAGAAAGCTTGCACACGATAGGCAGAGCAGATATGTGAGTACCTATGTTCATGTGAATAAACTTCAGTTATTCTTTCATTAAAGACCGGGAGTTGTTCAATTACAACGAAACTAAATGATTTGAATAGACGGATTCAGAAAGCATACCTTTGAGCTTTTCTTCAAAATGAATACTTTGCAGTTGATGAAGCAAAGTTTAATTACCATGACAATCTTTCAGGAGTTTATTTTATTGACTAAGCTATTGTAATTGTCATAGAATATGACACGTTTACTCTTTGTAGATAGTACCATACTCCTTTTGAGATATGTGTAGTTCAAGATCAAATAGTAACTAAAGAGATTCCATCTTGCTGTGCATTTGTGATTGTTTATGGTCTCAAGTAGTTATATGAGTCTCAAGTAGTAATACTGAAGAGTAGTTTGGACCTTAACATAAGTTATGTATTATCTTGATATAGTGATTTTATCACACCTGGACATTAAAATTAAATGGTTAAAAATGCACCTTTCTTTGAAGCTTTTTGCATTGCCTCATCATGCATTAAAATATGCAACATGGTTTGATAAAATTACTTTATCAAAGGTAATTACATATATTATGTTAAAAGTCCAAACTATATTTGGACTTGTAGTTCCTCATTTATTTTTGATGCAGCAATGTGTATTTATGCATACACGAGGAAATGTATTTATGCATGTTGTTTATGTATCTAGTTATTTTTTCAATCCGATTTCCTGGTCAGTTCCAATTCTTGAAACTTTATAAAGTAAAATAGGCTTTACAATGATCTCTATAAATATTAATAAAACACTGGCATGAAACATAATGTAAATTGGAATTCTATATTCCACAACACATTGCTCAATAGCCTGACTCCGAAATCAAGGCCCAAGTCTTGAAATTCAGTTACTGAATCTAGAGGAGGTGCATTGCCCAGGAGAAGGTGTTGAGGAGATTTTCATCAGGGTGTTGCCCAGGAGGGAATATTTCTCGTGTGCAGAGAGACACGGTAGGCTGTGTTTAATGTTCTTGAAACAGAATGGCGAAGGGGATACAAGACCGAAGTTTACATAATACTGAGATTGGTAGGCTGTGGACAAGTCCGGTAAATGGCATTAATACAAGGGTGCTAGATGGCTGGCACGGTCAAGGTGGACCGCGAGGCCTGTATCTGAGCCACATCTTTCTATGACAAATGTTTGTTGTCACCTGTGTTAATGTTTTCTTTGTTGATTGGATTTCCAATATTAAAGACATGTAGTTGGTATTAGCATGTGAAATAAAGCAACATTGTTTTGTATTATGGTTTGTTTTATCAAATCTTTTCATATTGCAGCTGCACTGAGATTGAAAAAGAAAGAACGTGGAAAACTCAGAAATTAACTAATCCCCATCATAAGTTTACATTAATTGGATCTGCTTTCTTTAAAATAGATAAAAAGAAAGAAAGAACCTACAGTATCATACTATTTTATGTTCCTTAGGACATCCAAAAAGCATCACGGCTAACAAATCACCTTTGAGATGTAGTTACTGTGGTTATAGAGGCAAGCATGACAGCCAATCTGCACACAGCAAGTCTTGACGAAACAGCAACGAAGTGAAAGATACTCGTATTCTCACATGTGATTGAGTAGGCTTTAGAAACACTTGCATTTTTGTTAACCAGAGATATTCCCCTTCAAATAGTTTTTAATGTTGATAACTCTGTTTTTATATTTTGCTGGTTTGTGAAATTGTCAGTTTAAATGCAACCTTGCATTTGGATTTGGATTGTGTGCAGTTATTGTTGAGGATTGCAAAATACTGTTGCTCCTTGCAAGATTTTGAACACAAGTAATTCAATATATAAATATCGCATATATTCATAGCTGCTTGCTAGAGGGGATAATTTCCAAGTATGCAGTATATTAAGATTATTGAACATATAGAATGAAATAACATCTGGTTTGCAATAATGCACACTGACGAGCAATTTATTTGGGACATATTTCCATACATTAAAAGCAAACATTCAGATTGATTTGTGTATTTTACTATCTGGATGTTTGTCTTCTCCAGTAACTAATTACGGTGCCAATAAAAAGTATTCACTCTCTTGGAAGTGTTCATGTTTAATTGTTTTATAACAATGAATCTCAGTGGATTAAATTTTGCTTTTTTGACACTGATCAACAGAAATGTCTCTTTCATATCAAAATGAAAACAGATCTTTACAAATTGATCTAAACAATTACAAATATAAAACACAAAATAATTGGTTGCTTAAATATGACACACCAAATCATCACTGATGCAGTCAATTGGTTTCAGAAGTCACATAATTAGTTAAATGGAGATCACCTGTGTGCAGTCAAGGTGTTTCAATTGATTGTAGTAAAAATACACCCGTATCTGGAAGGTCCAACTGCTGGTTGATTTGGCTGGAGTGTGAGCTCGGTGTGTAGGGTAGCGGATGTAGATGGAAATTTGAAATGGCGAACGAGTCGGAAATTGGAGTTTGTGGTCGGACGGCTGAACTGTCGGCCTGGGTCACTGAACCAGATAGCGGAAGTGAGTTCGAGATGGAGGGTGGCGGGAAAGAGGAATGGAGTGGAGAGAGTAAGAAAAGAAAGCAGAGGTATGAGATGTCAAACTCTGAGGAGTTAGGGGACAAACAAGATAGGATAGCAAAACAACGGAAAGAAGATGAGATTAGAGCAATTATAAAACTGAGCGAAGACGGAGCGTCTTTTGGTGAATGGAACCAGATTCATTTGACGAAGATAATCAACAAACTTATAGGCGAAGTCAAAAGAGCAAAGATTTTACGAAATGGATCGCTATTAGTGATTTGTCAGGAAGTGCTCAGCAAGACAAAGGGATAAGATTAAATACAATAGACGGCAAAAAAGTACAATGCTCAATATCCAACAATAGTAAGTGGACTAGAGGAGTTATTTTGGGGATATCAACAAAAGTTACTATGGATGAGATTAAATAGAACATAAAAGGAGCAAAAATGATTGAGGCCAAACGTTTGTAAGTGATAGTTTATCGGTTATGATTAACTTTGATGAAGAGAGATTGCCGACTAAAGTTTATTTAGGGTATATGTGTTATGAGGTCAGAATATATGTATACCACCGCCTTTAAGATGCTTTAAATGTCAGAAATTCGGGCATATTGCAGTGGTCTGCAGAGGGAAACAAAGATGTGGGAGATGCGCTGGAGAACATGAATACGGGAAATATGAGGCGTGAGCTAGGCTGAAATGCTGTAATTGTGGTGAGGAACACAGTGCAGCTTACCGAGGGTGCATTAAAAGCAAGAAAGAAGCTGAGATACAATATGTAAAAGTAACTCAATGGATCAGTTACACAGAGGCAGTGAAAGTATTTGCTGAAAAGGAGAAGGCTATCAAGCAAACAAATACAGGGAATAATAAACCGGTGAACTGTGAGGGCTGTAATATGATAAATAAGGATACACTAATAATGAGTAAGAAGGATTTTGTACTGGTTACGGTAGATGCAATTAACTGTTCAGTGCAAACAGACAAAAGAACTGAAAAAATTAAAATTATAGTCAAGTCTGCAGAAAAGTATCTTGGTATTACAGGGCTTAGATGGGAAGTAGTCAAAGAAATGCTGAATGGAGGATCAAACAGTTCACAGGCAGGAGAGGCGGGAAATTAATGGCAGTGTGTATGTGTATATATACACACACACACATATATTACAATGGAATGCAAGGAGTCTTATCGCAAATGGTCAAGAATTTATGAAATATGTATCAGAACTTAAGGAAAAACCTCAGATTTTATGTATACAAGAAACATGGTTGAAACCCAGGGTAAATGTGCAGAACTCCATCAACAAATAGAAGTACTCAATAAGAACAACTGTCAGTTGGAAAGAGATTGGACAAAACAGTACTGCATTTAAAGGAGACGGTTTCTGAAAAAGATGCTTGTTGTCAAAAATTCAGTGACATGGAAAACAGATTTTAAAAATGGAGGAACTTATTCTGAAGTTAAAAAAGGAAAAAGGAGTTTGTTGCAAAGTGAATCATCTACATTCAGATTAAAAAATGAAAACATGGAAACAAATGAGGAAGAACTTCAAGATCTCAGTAAACAACTACAGGCTTTGATTCAAGAAAAGAACTTGGAAATAGCAGATAGACTTGAAAAACAGCAATTTTAGAAGTTAAGCATGCGATAATTAATATTCTTGAAGAAGATTTTAGTCTTACAAATGATGCAGATGAAATCAACGTAATTGAGGTAATGCAATTACTTAAAATCCATGTGACAAAAATTAGTGAAGAAAAGCAGTTTGTGGCACTGCTATCTAATGAGCACATACAGCATTCACAAGAGGAATTGCGATTACAGAGTGATGCAAATCACCGCCCGCCATTCCGAAAGGGACCCATTAATCCCTACTCTTTGTTTCCTGTCTGCCAACCAATTTACAATCCATGTCAGTACCCTACCCCCATAACCATGTGCTCTAATTTTGCCCACTAATCTCCTATGTGGGACCTTATCAAAGGCTTTCTGAAAGTCCAGGTACACTGGCTCTCCCTTGTCCATTTTCCTAGTTACACCCTAAAAAAAATCCAGAAGATTAGTCAAGCATGACTTCCCCTTCGTAAATCCATGCTGACTCGGACCAATCCTGTTACTGCTATCCAGATGTGTCGTAATTTCATTTTTTATAATTGACTCTAGCATCTTCCCCACCACTGATGTCAGGTTAACTGGTCTATAATTCCCTGTTTTCTCTCTCCCGCCCTTCTTAAAAAGTGGGGTAACATTAGCTACCCTCCAATCCACAGGAACTGATCCTGAATCTATAGAACATTGAAAAATGATCACCAATGCGTCCACAATTTCTAGAGCCACCTCCTTAAGTACCCTGGGGTGCAGACCATCAGGCCCTGGGGATTTATCAGCCTTCAGTTCCATCAGTCTATCCAACACCATCTTCTGCCTAATATGAATCTCCTTCAGTTCCTCCGTTACCCTAGGTCCTCCGGCCACTATTACATCTGGGAGATTGTTTGTGTCTTTCCCAGTGAAAACAGATCCAAAGTACCTGTTCAACTCGTCTGCCATTTTCTTGTTCCCCAGAAAAATTCACCCATTTCTGTCTTCAAGGGTCCAACTTTGGTCTTAACTAATTTTTTCCTCTTCACATAGCTAAAGAAGCTTTCTCTATCCTCCTTTATATTCT
This sequence comes from Mobula hypostoma, assembly GCF_963921235.1. NCBI lineage: Eukaryota > Metazoa > Chordata > Chondrichthyes > Myliobatiformes > Myliobatidae > Mobula > Mobula hypostoma. Next base: position 1,506,734 of record NC_086111.1, read on the forward strand.
TGGCTAGCTTGCCTTTGTATCTCATCTTTTCTCCCTGTATAGCCTTTTTAGGGTAGCTATCCTCTGTTGCTCTTTAAAAGTCTCCTAATCCTCTGGCTTTCCGCTCATCTTTGCTATGTTATACTTCTTCTCTTTTATTTTTATACTGTGCTTGACTTCCCTTGTCATCCATGGTCGTCCCTTACTCCCCTTAGAATCTTTCTTCCTCTTTAGAATGAACTGATCCTGCACCTTCCCAGAAGTACCTGCCATTGTTGTTCCACTGTCATCCCTGCTAGGGGATCTTTCCAGTCAACTTTGGCCAGCCCCTCCCTCATGGCTCCATAGTCCCCTTTGTTCAACTGCAATACTGACACTTCCGATTTTCCCTTCTCCCTCTCAAATTGTATTTGAAAACATCATATTATGGTCACTACCTCCTAATGGCTCCTTTATCTCGAGTTCCCTTATCAAATCTGGTTCATTACACAACACTAAATCCAGAATTGCCTTCTCCCTGGTAGGTTCCAGTACAAGCTGCTCTAAGAATCCATCTCAGAGGCACTCCACAAACTCCCTTTCTTGGGGTCCAGTACCAACCTGATTTTCCCAATCTACTGCATGTTGAAATCCCCCATAACAACCTTTGCGACATGCCAATTTTAACTCTTGATTCAAATTACACCCTACATCCAGGCTACTGTTTGGGAGCCTGTAGATGACTCCCATTAGGGTCTTTTTGCCCTTACAATTTCTCAGTTCTATCCATACTGACTCTACATCTCCTGATTCTATGTCGCCCCTCGCAAGGGACTGAATATCATTCCTCACCAACAGAGCCACCCCACCCCCTCTGCTCACCTGTCTGTCCTTTCGATAGGACGTATACGCTTGAATATTCATTTCCTAGCCCTGGTCCTCTTGCTGCAGCCATGTCTCTGTTATTCCTACAACATCATACTTGCCAATTTCCAACTGAGCCTCAAGCTCATCCACTTTATTTCTTATACTCCGTGCATTCATATATAATACTTTTAATCCATTACAGTACTCCCCTCACCTTTCACATGGATTCCTATTGCACTTGGCCATACTCTCCGATCCCTTCCTGAGCTTTCTGCCCCGTTAATTCTGTTGTCTTTCTTAACTTTCCTTATTCTCTCTTTCCCTTTAACTCCATCCTTATATTTCCTCTCCTCCCCCCCCACTATTTAGTTTAAACACACCAGTGTAGCAGGGGCAAACCTGCCTGCCAGAATGCTGGTCCCCAGCCTGTTAAGGTGCAACCCGTCCCTTGTGTACAATTCATCCTTACCCCAAAACAGATCCCAGTGGTCCAAGAATCCAAATCCCTGCTTCCCGCACCAGCTCCTCAGCCACACATTCAGATCCCACACCTCCCTGTTCCTGCCCTCACCAGCACGGGGAACTGGAAGCAAACCGGAGATAACCACCCTAGAGGTCCTGTTTTTCAGCCTTCTTCCGAGTTCTCTGAAGTCATGTTGCAAAATGTCTCTCTTCTTCTTCCCCACGTCATTTGTGCCCACATGCACCACCACTTCTGGCTGTTCACCTTCACCCTTGAGGATTCCTTGCAATCGGTCCGTGACGTCCTGAATCCTGGCACCAGGGAGGCAACACACCATCCTTAAATCCCGCCTGTTGCCGCAGAAACCCCTTTCTGTACCTCTCACTATGGAGTCCCCTACTACCACGGCTCTGCCTGACGTCTGTCTCCTCGGCTTTGTTTCAGCGCCAATTGTTGACTCGCAGTCCTGACCGCCGCTCAGACTGGCAATGTCTTCTGTCCCGACAGTTTCCAAGAGGGTGAACCTGTTTTCAAGAGGTACATCGCCCCCCTCCGCCCCCGCTGTGGCTACGGTGCTGCACCCATTGAATGTACTGTTACAGACAGGAGCAAAGTGGGAATAGTCAGAAAGATGTGAAAGAGCATTCAAGGAAACAAACAGACTAGTAACATCTGATGAATTGCTCACCCATTATGACCCATCCCTGCCCATCAGACTGGCATGCAATGCATCCCCTTGTGGCATTGCCACTTTGTAACACCAATGAAAGATGAATCTGAACGTCCAATTGCATTTGCTTCAAGATCACTGACGAGCACAGATCACAACTACACACAGACTGACCGAAAGGCCCTTAGTCTAGTATGGGGATTAAAGAAATTCATCAGGGTAGTATATGGTAACATATATGTACTTTGATAATAAATTTATACTTTATACTTTATTGTCGCCAAACAATTGATACAAGAACGTACAATCATCACAGCGATATTTGATTCTGCGCTTCTCGCTCCCTGGATTACAAATCGATAGTAAATATTAAAAATTTAAATTATAAATCATAAATAGAAAATAGAAAAATGGAAAGTAAGGTAGTGCAAAAAAAATCCGAGATGCAGGTCTGGATATTTGGAGGGGTATGGCCCAAATCCAGGTCAGGATCTGTTCAGCAGTCTTATCACAGTTGGAAAGAAGCTGTTTCCAAATCTGGCTGTATGAGTCTTCAAGCTCCTGAGCCTTCTCCCGGAGGGAAGAGGGATGAAAAGTGTGTTGGCTGGGTGGGTCATGTCCTTGATTATCCTGGCAGCACTGCTCCGACAGCGTGCGGTGTAAAGTGAGTCCACGGACGGAAGATTGGTTTGTGTGATGTGCTGCACCGTGTTCACGATCTTCTGCAGCTTCTTCCGGTCTTGGACAGGACAACTTCCATACCAGGTTGTGATGCACCCTCGAAGAATGCTTTCTACGGTGCATCTATAAAAATTAGTGAGGGTTTTAGGGGAATAAATTTACTTTGAACTTTAATGAAAAATTGTCAAAAGCTGCATTAACGACAGAATGCTACAGATCCCAGCTGCACATTTCCCACTTATATTTTGCTGCTCCCACATTGACTTCAATAACTCTAGTGATCAGGCCTTTTCCAATAAGAATCATTATCTTGAAATACCAGTTGGCCCAGAGGAGAATAAAACCGGTTTCATGTACTAGAACTAATTCCAGTTTATTAAAGGATATTTGTTGTGCCTGTACAACTACATATCAAATAAATAAATAAAGGCATAAGTAAACTTGTATATCCACTTTTCAGAGAAAGCATCAAATCAATGTGCATGTCTAAGTTATCGGTCAATAATTAGTGCTGAGGGGAGTCATTGGACTATAAGAAATAGATTTAGATTAATGTAACACAAAACTGCATATGTAACAAAACATTCAATTTCCCTTTAACAAGCCATGTTCAAATAAACATGCTTTCACAGTGACAGTCCATAACTAACCTCACTATAGTAAATATCCGGTCTTTTGGGTGGCACTCTGTTGCTTTCAGGATAGTGCTTTTGGACCTGTGGAGAGGCATCAGCTTTAGCAGGTGTCTTGTCAAAGACGACCATCTCTGCAGGAGTCACATTCCTGCTAGTGACAGGATCATTGAGCGGTCATTCCGGTGGCTATAATGCATCCATCTTTTTGGATGCTGTCGACTCAGGTGTGTTGTTCGGCTGAGCATCCAGTATTTGGTCCACATGACGTCTCCATGTCTGATCTCCAATATCCACGGGGTACATCAGTGGTGCTGTTCTTGTAGCTCTCCTGCTGGGTACCCACTTGTCTGCTCAGTAATCATGCACTTGGTCCTTCTGTCCAACCTTGAACACCTGGCTGATTTACTTGGCAATTGGTTGAACGGTTCATTCTGCATTTCCCTTTGTAGATCTGGTTTCAGGAGATCTATGTGCAATCTCAGATTCCTGCTCATGAACAGCATTGCAGGTGTTTGATTTGTCATTGCATGAATAGAGTTCCAAGACACAAAAAGGGAATTGTCCACCTTATGTTGTAGAGAAATATCCCCCAATCTATTCTTTTAATAGACTTCTTGAAGGTTGGATAAACCTTTCGGCTAACCCATTCATTGCTGGATGATGATGAGCTGACATGAAATGTTTGATGCCATTTTTCTTCATGAGTAGTCTGAACTCTTCTGAATTGTGAGTCCATTGTCACTCACAATTTATTCTGGTCAGCCATTTCTGGAGAAGATAGCCCTCAGCACGGAAACAGTCTTTTCTAATGTGGTTGACTTCATTGGTCGGACTTCAAGCCACTTCGAAGGAGCATCCACAGCAATCAGAAACACGGGAGTTCATGAATGGCCCAGCAAAGTCAATATGCACTCTTTGCCATGGTGAAGATGGCCACTTCCATGGGTGTAACAGTGGCTTTGGGGGTGCATTTTGATCTTTGTGCCATCCTGAACAGCTTTTGGTCAAGTCTTCAATCTGTCTATCTATTCCCGGCCACCACATGTAGCTCCGGGAGAGACTCTTCACCTTGACTGTACCCAGGTGTCCTTCGTGCAGATTCTCTAACACTCTGGTATGCAGTTTAGAGAGAACCACAACATGACATTCACACATCAGGGTTCTTTGACGTACAGACAGTTGGTCTCGTCTCACTGAGAACTCTGGAAACACGAGATTGACATGAGCTCACCATCCTTGCATGGTGATGTCATAGACTTTTGCCAATGTCAGGTCATTCCTTGTTTCTCTTTGTATTTCAGAATTTATTACTGACAGCTGGTCCACCAATGCATGTGGAGCACATCTGCTTGGTCACAGAATGAAGACTGTTCTTCTTCAGTTGTCCATAGTGGAAGGTGTGACAAGCCATCAGCATTGCTGTGTTGTTTGGTACCCTTGAACTCTATGTGGGCTCCTAGGAAAAGGGCCAGGTGTTGCCACCGGATAGCAGACAACACGAGGATTCTCTTTCTACGATTGATGAATGGACACAAGGTGCTGGTGGCCTGTCACTAGGATAAACTTTTGTCTGTGGAGGCAGTGGTGGAATTTCTTTAATCCCCATACTAGACCAAGGGCCTCTCGGTCAATCTGTGTGTAGTTGTGATCTGTGCTCGTCAGTGATCTTGAAGCAAATGCAACTGGACGTTCAGATTCATTTTTCATTGTGTGTTACAAAATGGCTCCAATGCCACAAGGGGATGCATTGCATGCCAGTCTGATGGGCAGGGACGGGTCATAATGGGTGAGAAATTCATCAGATGTTACTAGTCTGTTTGTTTCCTTGAATGCTCTTTCATATCTTTCCGACCATTCCCACTTTGCTCCTGTCTGTAACAGTACATTCAATGGGTGCAGCACTGTATGGGAGAAACCACTGGTAGTAGTTTCCTGGGCCAAGTATGACCTGAGTTGAAATATATCTTCTGGTTTGGTTGCCTGCAGTATTGCTTCAATCTTCTCTTGTGATGAACATAAGCCATGCTTGTCAATGACATGTCCACAATATGAGATTTCATTCTTGAAAAACTCACATTTCTCTCTCTTTGCGTGCAAACTATACTCACTGTGGTGTAAGCACCACACCAAGGTTCTGGAGGTGCTCTTCATCATTCTTGCCAGTCACTTCCTGCTTGACTCCTCAATCTCCATTTGAAGAAATGCTTGTGACAAGTCAATCATTGAAAACCTCTCCCTGCCTGCTAAAGATGCAAAAATGTTTTCTATTTGCGGCTGGGGATACTGCACAGGACGCAGCACAGGGTTGATGCTCACCTTGAAGCCCCCGCATATGCGAACAGCTCCAGCCTTCCCTTTCCTGATCACCGGGACAACGGGCGTGGCCCAATCGCTCCACTCAACCTTGGAGAGAAACTCAGATGCCTCCAAGCTCTGAATTTCAGCATCCACTTTAGGATGTTGTGCGTAAGGCACTGGGTGCACTTTATAGAATCTTGGTGTTGCTGTTTCATCCAGTTCAATCTGGCCTTCATGCCTTTGAATTTACCGATAGCCTTCTCAGACATTTTCCAATTAGCATTAAGCAGCTGCGACAGTCTCTGGTTAGTGCTACCACTCGGGCTGCAGTTGCCTGTTGATGACACATTGAGAGCTTCGTTTGTGTGTCAGTCTAGCAGGATTTTTCTCAACCACTCATATCTGAAAAGCGTTGACCCTTCAATTCTCATCACATAAACCTCTAAGTGCTGTGTTTGGCCGCTGTATGTCACACTCGCTTTCAGTTCGCCTTTGGGAGACACTTTTGGCCTATGTAAGTCATTCGTGTGACAAAGGTCTTTTCTAATGGTAGGTTAGAAAACAGTCCGTTGTGGTTACCCTTTGAAATTGCAGACAAAGCTAACCCTGTATCTAGCTCCATTTTCAGTTTTATACCAGACACATCAGTTGTGATCCATGTGATTTTGTGATCTGCTTCAGAAATGCTTTGCAGTTCTAGGCATGACTGCTCACCTTTGTCAGACTCAGTGTTGTCTGATTCAGTTTCACATTTAGTCACTTTATGCACTTGTTTCGTTTTGTGTTTGAAACTTTTCCATCTGTGTGGTTTTTATCTTTGGTTGTGCTTTTTGTTTGACTTGCACAGTCTCTCAATGTGGCCTTGTTGGTGACACTTACTGCAAACTTTTTCTTTGAACCAACAGTCAATGGCTTCATGGGTGGATTTGCCATATTTTTGGATTTTTGCACCATTCAGGGACATTTTGTGCATTTCACATTCTAAACTCTTTTTCTATAGTTCTGCTGCATCCTTTGCTTCAGTCTCTAATGATATTGCAATGCTTGATGCCCGTTCTGAGGTTAGACCTTTTTCTGACAGTAGCCTCTTTTGAATGCTTTGACTATGGATGCCACATACAAGCCTGTCCCTTAATACATCAGAACGCCCATCTCTAAAGTTACAGTATTGGGAGAGTTTGCAAAGTTCAACAGTGCAGTCAGAAATGTCTTCATCCTTTGACTGGTTCCTTTTGTGAAATCTAAATCTCTCAGCAATTACTAGCGATTTTGGGCTCAAGTGATTTTGTAAAATTGCAACAATTTTGTTGAACATCTTGCTTGCTGGTCTTTGAGGAGTTACTAAGTTGCATAAGAGACAGTACATTCTAGCACCCATTAAGCTAAGAAGTGTGGAGACTTTCTTTGCCTCATCCACATTGTTTGCATTACAATATGGTTCAACCCTTTCGATATACGATTCCCAGCCTTCATTAGCATTCTCAAATTCATCAACTCCCAACTAAGGCTATCGTGATATTAATTTTACTTTAGCTTTGCGAGTTGTGCATTTCTCACTGTGTACTGTTACTTACACACCTTTTTCTAGCATCCACGACCACCTCTTCTGTATTGGTTCACTCTTCCTTCTCGCTGTCTCTCTCCCTTCCTCTGAATTCTGTCTGTGCAGTTGGCGATAAACCCTGACATTCAGGTTCGTACTCATCGGCAATTTGTTGTGTCTGTACAGCTACATATCAAATAAATAAAGACAAACACGAGCAATTCTGCAGATGCTGGAAATTCAAGCAACACACATCAAAGTTGCTGGTGAATGCAGCAGGCCAGGCAGCATCTATAGGAAGTGGTACAGTCGACGTTTTGGGCCGAGACCCTTCGTCAGGACTAACTGTAAGAAGTTAACTTGTATATTCCTTTTGCAGAGAGAGCAATAAATCACTGTGCATGTGTAAGTTGTCAGTCAATAATCAGTGCTAAGGGGAGTCATTGCGCTAATAGAAATAGATCCATACATTATAGTATTTATAATTTTTATTTATTTACTGATACAGCGCAGAGTAGGCTCTTCTGTTCTACAAGCCATGCTGCCCAGCAACCACAGATTTAACCCTCGTCTAGTCACAGGACAATTTACCATAACCAAACAACCTGCTAAGCAAAGCACCCAGAGGAAACCCATGCACCAACAGAAGAGTGTAGTTTTTTTTTAAACAGAGGATACTCTGAGCTGTAATTGTGTTACGCCAACTGTTACCTTAGCGTGGTGCCCCAATATTTATTGACTTAACATTCTTAACTTTCTAAGCATATTCCAGAACTATCATAAGAACATAAGAAATAGGAGCAGGAGTCGGCCATCTGGCCCATCGAGCCTGTTCCACTGTTCAATAAGGTCACAGCTGATCTAGCCTCAGACTCATCTCCACCGATCTGCCATTTCCTATTAATTCTCCTACTGTGCAAAAATCTATCCAACCTTGTCTTAAATATATTTACTGAGCTAACCTCCACTGCTTCATTGGGCAGAGAATTCCACAGATTCACCACCCTCTGGGAAAGGCAGTTCCTCCTCATCTCCGTCCTAAATCTACTCCCCCGAATCTTGAGGCTATGTCCTCTAGTTCCAGTCTCAGTGGAAACAACTTTTCTGCCTCTATCTTATCTATTGCTTTCATAATTTTAAATGTTTTTATAAGATCTCCTCTCATTAGTCTGATTTCCCATGAGTACAGTCTCAGGTTACTCAATTTCTCATCAGTCTAACCCCATCACCTCTGGTGAACCTCCTCTGTACCGCCTCCAAAGCCAGTATATTTTTCTTCAAGTATGGAGACCAGAACTGCACACAGTACTCCAGGTGCGGCCTCACCAGTACTCTGTACAGTTGGAGCATAACCTCCCTGCTGTTAAATTCAATCCCTCTAGCAATGAAGGCCAACATCCCACTTGCCTTCTTGATAGCCTGCTGTACCTGCAAACCAACCTTTTGTGATTCATGCACAAGAACTCCCAAGTCCCTCTGCACAGCAGCATGCTGCAATCTTTTACCATTTAAATCATAATCTGTTCTTTCATTTTTCCTTCCAAGGTGGATGACCTCGCATTTACCAACATTGTACTCCACCTGCCAGACCCTTACACACTGACTTACCCTTTCAAAATCCCTCTGCAGACTCTCAATATCTTCTGCACAATTTGCTTTTCGGAGAAATATCGTGAAACGCCGTAATGACTCACAGAAGATAATAGGGCAAATGATCAAAAGTTTGATTGGAGCCGTGGATTTTGAGGCGGGGGAGAGAGCGAAAGCTGGAAGGCAGGAGCATCAAGAAGCATTGATTAACTCTTCGCAGAATACAGGTACTGTGTGAGAGCCAGTATCTCCAGGCTGCAGCAGTTTACTATAGAGAAATATGAACACAGTTGTGTAGAATTGAGGCGTCACCGAACTGCTTCAGTTCAATAAGAAAACCGATTTCACGACAGTGCCTGGTGAATCAAATTAACTTAAAATACTGGAAATCTAAAATTAAAACAGAAAGCGGGGTCACTTTTTCCGCTGTACTGCCTGACCTAACTGAATAATTATAACATTTACTGCCTGTAAGCTAAAATATTATTTTTAACTTGCAGAATTGATTGAAAACACTGCTTTTCGAAAGTGTACAATGTCGCAATACGCGCCCAACGCAATGCTTTCGGTATTCAAAACGTATTTCCGAGACCCCGCTTGAACCTTGAAGGATACCGTAGGCGTCGAGCGCACCAATCGGAAAGCTTGATGGAGGGAAGTGCGAGGCGGGTGTTGGGGGAAAGCGGAGAGGTGATTGGCGGAGCGGAGCGGCCATGCGGGTGACGTGGTTGGCGGTAACCGGTGTTGGGGGAAAGCGGAGAGGTGATTGGCGGAGCGGAGCGGCCATGCGGGTGACGTGGTTGGCGGTAACCGGTGGTGGGGAGTTGAGCCGCTCAGCTTGTGAGTGTGGGAGTGGGAGACTTTCTCGGAGCCGTGGGACAGATGACCGAGGTAGCTGCCCCGAGCCACTGAAATAGAGACTGAAAGGTAACGAAATCAGGCAGGCAGTTTCCCAGCTTTATATCAACAGGGGACGCCCCTGGGAAAGCAGTGTGCTCACATCCCCATGGACGGGCCGCCCGCAGCCATCCAGTACACTAGCTCCCTTCTGCTGGCAGCCTGCTCCGGGACATCGCCATCCCCAAGCATCAGCACTCCATGTAAGATGCTAGTAGTTTGACATCGCATTTGCTGATCAAGTTGTTCTTCTTCGGGAATCTTTAATTGCCGGCCGTAGTTATAGGGGAAAAAAAACGTGAGATGTGATCGTCAAACGTCTGAATGTCAAGGATAGGCGTCTTAATGTTCTCCTATTGTAGCCTGTGTCTTACTGCATGTGGCAAGAGCTCTTCTAAGGGAGGAGGCAAAGCAGTTGAAGTGCTTGTAGTCAGAGCAAAACACTTCTGATGATATTTTCACTGTCATTATTAAATAAATTGTTGAAGGATGCCTAGTCTTAGGGGATTATCCTGCAGCAGGCACCTGGGTTTGAGTTGACTGGATTTCAAAAGCCACTGTCGTCTTTATTGCTTTATTTATTTATCGAGAGACAGTGTAGAATAGGCCCTTCTGGTCCCTCACACCTAACAACCCCCGATTTAACCCTAACCTAATCATGAGAGAATTTTACAATGAGCAATTAACCTGTATGCCTTTAGACTATGGGAGGAAACAGAGCACCCAGAGGAAACCCACGCAGTCGTGGGGAGAACATACAAGCTCCTTTCAGACAGTCACATGAACCTTATTACTCAATTGTATTTCAATCTATGCAGATATTTTTTTCCTGGTTTCCATTAACTTAAGTTTTGAAATGCATGTTGTTGCCAGATTCCCTTGGGAGTTGTCACTCTCACCATACTTCACTCAGTACATTAAAATCCTAAGGAAGGAGGTAATTCAAAGACTGATATTGGAACGAAAAAGAAGAAAATGTTAGAACTCTCAGCTAGTCAACATCTATAAAGAGACAAAGTTAGCTTCTCAGAGCAATAACCTTTAATCAGAGTTAGTTTCAGTCCAGTGTAGATGTAAAATGTAAGACGCATTAGTTTAAGCCGAGGAAATTGAAAGTGCAAGCAGTTCAGGTTCAACAGGTTCAGCGCCTTCCTATTTACGTACCTTCCTCCAGCTTTTTGAGATCCCTGTGCATCTTCCATTATAAAAGTAACATATCCCCTGAAATTGAATAATTTCATGGCAGTTAGCTGTGCCTTCAGATACAAAAGGCTTTTTTAGCCTTCAAGATGCCATGAAAATCTGCCTTTGACTCAGCTTTTTATGTTCTTCCATCTCCGTAAATGGCTCACTGCCAAATATTATTTGAGATACTTTGTGAAGCAGCTTACAACATGAATGGACCCACATGCAATGCAAGTTGTTTGTACGATTGGATGCTTGGAAGACAGAAAAGGACAAATGCTTACGTATTTGCTGTAGATTATAGAGAGAGGTTCAGATTAAGCTTTGACCAATTTTTAAAATAGTCCTCCTTTAATTGTCTGTGTAATGAACTATTGTTGATTCTTCTGGAGCAATATTTTGTCAGGAATATGCTCACTTGTGAATTATGGCTTTTCTTGGTATTATGTTGAGTGGGCTGAGGATATCTGCTATTGATTAAAAAGAAGACATAGCTGAAGAATTTGAGAGCACTATTTATGTTTCATTTGTCGGATGTTCTGTCTTGCAGGATGTTGGAACGATGTCAACAAATTCTCTTTTCATAAATTCAGGAAAGAAACGAAACTCTTCTATTATTTATAGTGTGGAAAATTTGCCTTCGGAAGTTCCAGTTTCAGCCTTCTCAGGGTTGTCAAACCAAGGGAAAAAGAATACAAATTATGAGAGTGAAGGATTTCCACCAAACAAACGTCACAAGGGAGAACAAGCAAAAGATGCAAGAGCCAGTGAAGATCCTTTTGGAGATAATGATGATTTCACTGCTGATGACTTGGAGGAATTGGATACTCTCGCCTCACAGGTTTTAATTCAGGATATGAAGCCTGCATCCAGTGCTATGATAGCAACAGCAACTGATAAGCAAAGCAGGGAAATGTCAGTACTAAAAAATGATGCGAATGCAAAAGTTGCCACAATTTCCTCAAGAGCATTAAACTGTGGAAACACGGCAAAGGAATTTCATGGTAATGTATTTTATTTAATCCTGGTATTTGTGATCTTGAACTTAAAGCTGATGAATTCTTAAATTTGCATTTCCTCTAATGCTGTCTTTTGACTGTTACGATTTCTCATATATTTATCACAACAGATACAAAGGCTATTTAGCCCACTGGGTCTCAGAGCAACCCCATCATCACCCATTCACCCTCTTATTTCACATGTCTGTCAACTCCACCCTGATTGTACACATTGAGAGTAATTTGCACGCCTAATTAAGTCCACAAAACCATGAGGCATAGGAGCAGAACTTAAGCCATTCAGCCTATTGAATCTGCTCCACAATTTGATCATGGCCGATTTATTTCTGCTTTAAACCTCATTCTCCTACCTTCTGCCTGTATTCTTTGCTCTTACAAATCAATGACCTATCAACTTCTGCATTAAATATGCTCAGTGACCTGGCATTTTTAGCTGTCTGTGGTAATCAATTCCACAGATTCTCCACCCTCTGACTAAAGAAATTCCTTTTCATCCCTGTACTGGTATCATGAGGCTGTTCTCTGTTGTCCTAGTGTCTCCCACAACGGGAATTCTCTTCCACTCTCTCCTGGCTTTTCAGTATTTGCTAGGTGTCAGTGAGATCCCCCACCCCCATTCCTCTACCTCCAGCAAATACAGACCCAGAACCATCAAACTCTCCTCATACCTTAACCCTTTCACTCCTGCTACCATTCTCTTAAATGTCCGGACCATCCCAAATACCAGTGCAAGATGCACAAAATGCTGAAGGAACTGAGCAGGCCAAGTTAGGGAGTTAATGAAACGCAGAGAGCAGCAAAAGGTGTGTCTGAAACAGTGACTGTTTACTCTTTTCCACAGATGCTGTTGGCCTGCTGACTTCCTCCAGAATTTTGAGTATGTTGCTTTGGATTGTCAGCATCTGTAAATTTTCTCTTTGTCAAATACCAGTGCTTCCTTTCTTTGATAGGGGCCCGACGTTGCTCACAATTCTCCAAATGTGGTCTGACCAAAACCTCATAAAGCCTGGGCTTTACATCCTTGTTTTTATATTCTAATCCTCTCAAAAGGAATGCTAACTTTGCATTTGCCCTCCTTGCTTGCAGGTGAGTTGATAGTTAACCTTCGGGGAATCCTGCACTAAGACTCCCTTTACACCTCCGATTTCAGAATTTGCTCCCCATTTAGAAAATATGTGCCTGGCCATACATTTCCCTACACTGTATTCCTTCTGCATGCCTTTTGGATGTAGAAATAAACCAGGAAACTCACTTCGTTAAAGGAAACATGCAAACTCCACATCAGCAGCGCAGGAGTTGGGGATCAAACCTGGATTGATGGAACTGTGATGCAATAGCTTTATAGTTGTGCTGTGTTCTGCCTGACGCAGGGATTTGCTCTCGCAGTCCCAAGGCAGACATGACAGGAATCAATGGTAGTGTTGAGGCTCCGCCATTCTGCTCGTATTATTTGGGCACCACTAACAAGAAAGCACTATTTTTATCACGGTACATCAGTAATTGTAGTAGTACAATGAGTGGAATTGATTTTGTAACCATCCGAGATCTTAAATACTCTCGTGTGTTCTTTCTCCTTCCGTAACTTCAAACTGCTGAGGCCAACTTTTGTGGCATCAGTACCCCAACTAAATGTATAATTTTAATTAGGTTCTGGTAGTAGATCAGGATCTTCCTGAGGTTCACGATCGTGAAATTAATTCAGTCGAGTACGTGAGGTAACGTGTAATAAGCTATGAGTGAAGTTTGCGACAGGAGTTGAAAGTGAACAACAATGAGTAAGATTGTACAACGGAAATAACAACTAGGTGTATAATGAGATTGTGCTGACGGTGATTGAGCAAGATAGCTGAAAACTGAACAATTCCCGATAAATTGAAGTTGAATAGGCAAGTACAGCAAGTATAGCCATTTTCTATAAATGGTAGTGTTGGAGAACTGTAGGTGGTTGTCATTTAGAGAGCTTTTTCACAGTGATCAATATTCCATTTTTATTAAAACATTTTTATTCAGAGTTTTAATATTTTTGAAGTGGACCGTCCATAATGTATCTATTTATAATTGGGGCTACTTTTCTGGGATGAATTTACAATCTGCAGGTTGTACATGTCACTCTGGATTAATATTTCATAATTCTGTCTCCATTGTTCGCATGTATGAGAAAGATACCTCACACAGTTAACTTTTCTGATACAAAAAAAATTACAGCCTTTAATTATAAGGTAGATTGTGAAATTGTAAATTAGGTTAGGGAGTTAAAGAAAAGCAGTGAGCAGCAGAAGATGTGTTTGATGGATTTTTTTAGTTCATTTTCAGAGAATATGGGGGGAAAGAATTGGAGAGAAAGAGATACACAGTTAAATAGAGAGATGGGGATGTGTCAAATGAGATCATTTTTAGGGACAAATGGGGAATGAAAATGATTTCCAAGAAGGGAGATACTGAAATAAAATGCATGCAATTAAGAAGAAAGAATATATAGTTGAGAAAAAAATAGGAAAAAACATTTAAGTGATGAGATAGTGTAAAAGAATAATTGAAAAATGAAATACAGAAATGGGACAAAAATCTGAGGCAGTTATGGTCTAGAGAAGGATGAATAAAGATTTTCTTTTACATTCTATAAAGATGTTATGGGAGAAAGATAAATATATTAGATAAAGATATTATAAATGTGCACCTGGTGTATGTACAGGTTGAGTGTGAATATCTTTGCAAATCCCAGTTTATTTATCAAATTACTTTATTCCTTTTTTTGTAGAGAATGGTCTAATTCAGTGTAAAAATGCTAATTCATTTGGCTTTGAAGTTCTTCAAGAACAACACAGCAAACTGAGGAAGCAGGTGATGTGCTTTGAGCTTTTCTAGATTTTAGTGAATTAAGTTGGCAAATAGTGTGAAGACAAATACTACAGTTAGCATCTGGTCTTTGCATGCCATTTGCTTGTTGGCCACCTATCTTAATAGATCTCTTATCAAAAACCAGGTGCTAAGGATTGAATGGTTCCTGTTTATGTTCGTTTTGTTAAAGGGCTGACAGTTCGTTCAATCTTGACTTTCATTTGTGTTGACTATGGCAGAGCTAACCTGCCAGAAGGTCAAATATATTTTGTGGTTTGTGTAGCATTTCTATGTACTTGTTTCAAATTCAGACTATAAGTTTGCATAGTCATTTATGATCTCAAGATTTTGTCAAAGCAACTGACGTCATCTGCAGAAAGACAGACCAGATGTTCTTCAGTTTTAAAAATCAGTGAAACTTTGTAGACTTTCATAGATTTGTTATCTGTGAATTGTGAGTCTACTCAGCAGCCTGAGGCTTTTATAGTACTTTCATTGTATTCAACTACATTTTTGTTATCCTGCAAACTGGGGACAATTTTATAACATCTTTAGTTCTTCATAATCCCTTTATTAACAAGGCTTAACTTCCCAATCCTCTATATGCAATTTTTAATTTTGGTTGAGGACAAAAATATCAGAAACGTATCATTATAATTATAACAAAAAAAGCTGTTGTCAGTTTGCCTTGGATTTCAAAAATGGACCTTGAGGTTTTCATCAATATTAAGAACAACAAAAGGAAAGTCTTACAGCTCAAATTTTCATTCATTTTGTGAGAAATGTTGCAAAATATACTTAATTATATTGGAGATCCTGTTTCTGTATTCAGCTGTGCTAAGAGTTTTCTGTATTAAGTAATTGTAGGCTTGTCCATAGGACTTGAATCTTGCTTCTTCCTGAACTTCAGTGTAATCACAGAGTCTAGCAGTTAATTATTGAAGGTGAACAACAAACCAAATTTTGGAAATGCATGTTTTCCAATTGCACCAGACTTGTGATATACTCTCAATGTTAGGATGCTTTGTTTTGATTATATTTTTACGCAGTGAATTCTACTCTGCCTTTCCCAGAGACAATTAGAGTTTTGTTTTACGAGGTGTTGAATTCTACCCAAACTGATATCATTGTCAAGTTTTTATGGTGATTCTTAGGTCTGCTAGTTCTTGTGGACTTCTTTATCATTCATAGTTAAATTGTGGCATTGTATATTAATCTGAGAAATTTTATACTGACATCAGTATCATCTGTTTTTGTTCATTCTTTATGCATTTAATATTAACTCTAACATTCTTCAACTGCAAAAGTCTTGTAAGCTGACATATAATTAAGTTGGAGTTAATACTTCATTTAGTCTTTCAGCTTTTACATTTGGATTTGCATCAAGTTTAAGTTCTTTTTCTGTCCTAATGTTTGCATGCTTAATGAATGTTTAACGATTTTTGTTGCTGCAAATTAAACATGTTTTATTCATGCAGTTTAATGAAACACGTGAAGAACTGCAGATTAAAAATGGTGAAATCAGAATTCTGCGAGATTGTTTACGGCGTGTAGAATCTGAGCTTGATCAACAGAAAACGCAGTATTTACTCAGTGAGAAGGAGAAAAGTGTAGCACAAAGCCAAAGAGAAAAGGACTTGTCCAAAAAGGTATGCTGTTAGACATTATTTTAAAAATGAGCCCTTTAGTGAAAGGTTTTATTGGGAAAAGTTATAATTTACTATTACAACAGGATAATTATCCTCTGTTTAAGATTAAGCAAGATTGGGAAAGAGAGCTTAAAATGACCTTGATAACAGGTTGCGAATTCTGAAGATGGTTAACTCTTCTTCAACTTGTGCCAGTCATTCTTTAATTCAATTTAAAATTGTACATCGTTATTATTTGACAAAGGAGAGACTGTCTAAAATATTTCCTAATGTTAATAGTCAGTGTGACAGATGTAAAACTGACACAGCTATATTGACACATATGTTTTGGTCGTGTTCTGTATTGAAACAGTTTTGGAAATCTTTTTTCTACAATTTCTAAAGCTTTAAAAATTAATTTATAACCTAATAAATTGACAGTTTTGTTTGGTATAATTCCTCAATATATTCGCGGTATTTCTATATCAGACCAACATGTAATTGCATTTGTCACACTATTGGCCAGAAGGGCTATTTTATTGAAATGGAAAGATGCCTCTGCTCCCACTTTGATACAATGGTTCTCTCAGGTGATGTTATGTCTTAGTCTGGAGAAAATTAGAAGTCGAACTTTTGATCCTCGATTTGACTTTGAGAAAAGGTGGGGTTCTTTTGTCCGCTACTATCATTTGATCCGAGTTAATTAAGATGGTCCCCTTCTGATTCTTGTGTAATTGGATTTGGTTGGTGGATTGATGTTTTTTTAAATGGAAGCTTGTATGGCGTACAGCTCCGGGGTTGTGCTCCCAATGGGTTTTTTCCTCTTTTTTTCTTGTTTTGTTAGCAGGGTTTTTTTGTTTTAGTTAGTAGGGGTTCTTTTTTCCTTCTTTTTTTCCGAAAAAAAAATAGCTTTAACATTTTGTTTTTTCTTCTTATTATTATTGATACACTGTTTAGCTTGGCTAAAAGTTTGACTCTTATTATACATATTGATATATTGACTTGATTATTTTAATGTATTTTTTTGTTGTTGGTTTTCAATAATAATTAATAAAAAGATTTAAAAATGAAAAAGGTATGAGACATACAAGACCATGGAACAAGATGCAAATCCTATTTAAACCTGTTTAACTTATATTTCTCAACAAAAACTGGAATTTGTCTCGAGAGCTTTCTCTAATTTCTGATAGAAAAATAAGAACATAAGCAATAGGAGCAGGAGTAGGCTACCTGGCCCGTCGAGCCTGCTCCACCATTCAGTAAGATCATGGCTGATCTGGCCATGGACTCAACTCCACCTACCTGCCTTTTCCCCATAACCCTCAATTCCCCTACTAATCAAAAATCTGTCCAATCTTGTCTTAAATATATTTACTGAGGTAGCCTCCACTGCTTCATTGGGCAGAGAATTCCACAGATTCACCACTCTCTGGGAAAAGCAGTTCCTCCTCATCTCCGTCTAAATCTACTCCCCCGAATCTTGAGGCTATGTCCCCCTAGTTCTAGTCTCATCTCCCAGTGGAAACAATTCCTGCCTCTCTCTTATCTATCCCTTTCATAATTTTCTATGTTTTTATAAGATCTCGTTCTTCTGAATTCCAGCGAATACAGTCCCAGGCGACTCAATCTCTCCTCATAGCCTCACCCTCTCATCTCAGGAATCAACCTGGTGAACCTCCTCTGCACCACCTCCAAAGCCGGTATATATTTCTTCAAGTAAGGAGACCAGAACTGCACACAGTACTCCAGGTGCGGCCTCACCAGTACCTCACCAGCTGCAGCATAACCTCCCTGCTCTTAAACTCAATCCCTCTAACAATGAAGGCCTGCTGCACCTGCAAGCCAACCTTTTGTGATTCATGCACAAGTACTCCCAAGTCCCTCTGCACAGCAGCATGCTGCAATCTTTTACCATTTAAATAATAATCTGATCTTCCACTTTTCCTTCCAAAGTGGATGGCCTCACATTTATCAACGTTGTACTCCATCTGCCAGACCCTTGCCCACTCACTAAACCTATCTATATCTCTCTCTGCAGACTCTCTGTATCTTCTGTACAATTTGCTTTTCCACTCAATTTAGTGTCATCAGCAAACTTAGCTACACTACACTCAGTCCCCTCTTCCAGATTGTTAACGTATATTGTGAACATTTCTGGGCCCAGCACCGACCCCTGCGACAGCCCACTCACCACTGATTGCCAACCAGAGTAACACCCATGTATCCCAACTCCCTGCTTTCTGTTAGTGAACCAATCCTCCATCATGCTAATGCATCACCCCCAACTCTATGCATCTTTATCTTATGGATAAATCTTTTTATGTGGCACCTTATCAAATGTCTTCTGGAAATCCAAGTAAATAACTTTACTGTTCCCCTCTATCTGTTGTGCTCATTATGTCCTCAAAGAACTCCAGTAAGTTTGTCAAACAGGACCTGCCTTTGCTGAATCCATGCTGTGTCTGTCTGATGGATCCATTTCTTTCCAAATGCCTTGCTATTTCTTCTTTAATGGCAGCTTCAAGCATCTTCCCAACTACAGATGTTAAACTAACTGGCCTATAGTTACCTGTCTTTTGCCTACATCCTTTTTTTTTTGAACAGTGGTATGACATTCACAATCTTTCAGTCTGCCAGGACTTGCTCAGAGTCCAGAAATTTTGGTAAATCATCACCGAAGTCTCTACTACAACTTCTGCCATTTCCTTCAGTACCCTGGGCTGCATTCCATCAGGACCAGAGGACTTGTATATCTTCAGGCCCACAAGTTTGCTCGGCACTACTTCTTTAGTGAGAGCTATTGTATTGAGGTCCTCACCTCCCATCACATCCATAACATCTCACTTTGACATGTTAGACATGTCCTCCACCATGAAGACTGACTCAAAACAGTCATTCAAAGCTTTGGCTATTTCCTCATTACCCAATATTAATTCCCCCTTCTCGTCCTTCAAGGGACCTATATTCACTTTAGCCACCCTTTTCCGTTTTATATAATTATACAAACTTCTATCAGTTTTTATATTTTGTGCCAGTTTATTTTCATAATCCAGCTTTCCTTTTTCATGGTACTTCATCGCTTTTTGTAAAGTTTTCTCAGTCTTCCAGTTTCCCACCACTTGGCGAATTTGTATGCACAAGGTTTTGGTTTGATGCCTTCTTTTATTTCCTTAGTTATCAAAGGCTGGCTCTCCCCACCCTTACTGTCCTTGCTTTTAACTGGAATGTATTTTTGTTGACCACTGTGAAAAATCTCTTTGGAAGTCCTCAACCGTCCTACCAAATAGCCTGTGTTCCCAGTCTACACTAGCCAAATCCTCCCTCATCCCATTGTAGTCTCCACTGTTTAGGCATGGTACACTGGTTTTAGATTGAACTATTGCACCCTCCATTTGTATGAGAAATTCAATCATACCGTGATCACTCTTTCCAAGAGGATCGCTAATGACAAAATCACTAATTTTACCTGTCTCGCTGCACAGGACCAGATCTAAGGTAGCACGTTCCCTTGTAGGTTCAGTAACATCCTGTTCAAGAAAGCCATCACGTATGCATTCTATGAAGTCCTCCTCAAGACTGCCTCGACCAACTTGATTCACCCAATCTATGTGCAAGTTAAAGTCCCCCAAGTCGACTGTCACGTGGGGTCTTGGTATGGAGTAGACCTGTGTCCCGGGAGCTGCGCCTACCTTCACCTTTTGCCTCACCCAAATAGCAGTTAATTCTTATTTTTTAAGTGACTGAAGTGAGTTGTAATGGGCTGAACGAAATGACGAAGCCAGGTAAAGGGAAGAAACAAGAAAAGGGCGTGGGAGTAGAAGATTCTGGCGAGGGCTCCGTGAAGCTAGTGGGCCCAGGAGAAGCTAAAGCCAATGCTGCTAGGGCCCTGGTCCCAACTACCTTGTGGTGGTAAGCAAACTGTACAGTTTGGTAGACGGAAGACATGCAGAGGATAATGAGTCAATCATGAGCCTAACAGCAGCTCTAAGCGAAGTCAGTAAGCGTGTTTCTTTAATGGAGGGTGCCGCCGAATCTTATGAGAGGGGAATCGAAGAGTTGGAGAGGCGGCTTGTCAGCCTAATATCCTAAAACATGCAGCTACAGGCTAAAGTGGATGACCTTGAAGCTCGGTCTCGCTGTCAAAACATTGGCATTATCGGGGTTCAGGAGAAAGCCAAAAACAATAAGCGGACGGAATTTGTCGCCACGTTGCTTCCGAAGTTGCTGGGGGAAGAACATTTCAATCAGCCGATTGAAGTGGACCGTGCCCACCAGAGCCTAGCACCTGCTAAAAATGGCAGGCCAAGAGCTATTATTGCGAGGCTACACCACTACCAGGTGAAAGAGCTGGTGCTACGGTTGTCCAGGGAGAGAGCTCCGCTGCTGTATGACGGGCGTACGGTGTTCATTTACCCGGATTTAACCTCGGCTACCATGAGGAAGCGCCAGGATTTTCAGCACATTAAGGAGAAATGCAAAGCCAGGAAAATTAGGTGTGGATTCCAGTATCCGGTGAGATTTGTGGTTACAGTTAATAGCACCCGTACATTCAGCACTGCTGCCGTAGCGGAGGAGTTCCTGAGCCGAGAAGTTAAAGATTGGCACTCGGACACTGTATCAACCTAAAAACGGATTAACGCTGGGTTACTGGATTCGTCGTTGATCGATAGCGGCTTCATCTGGAGACTTTGTTATGATCAGCGCATGAGGAACTGAAAAATAAGCTCACACTCAGATGTGGGTGAGGACTAATTATTGTTTACTTTTATATTTCATAGTGCATTTGTGAAGAGGTGTTTCTCCCATGTTTAGTGAGTAATGGGTAGTTATCTTGCTATTCCGGACCATGTGTGGGCTCTTGGATATAGCTTTGACTCTAGGTTAGGGGTATGGAAGTACTACTCCTGGTGTGTTTTTAATTTTTGGGAGGGTTTTTTGTGTTTCTCAAGGGGTTGTTACAGCACATCTATTTGTTTGAGTTACAATTTGTGTTATGCCATGACCATACAGCATATTTTTTCTGTTAAGCAGCAGATATGACATCTAATTCTCATATGCACAGCATTGGTGAGACTAAACTTGTCAGCTGGAAAGTACGGGGGATGAATAGTCCACTGAAGAGAGGGAAGGTGTATGCACATCTTCATACACTCAAAGCTGATATTTGTTTTCTTTAAGAAACGCACATTAAGGAAACAGCAGCGAAAGTGCTTTGTCCCTCCTGGGCATCTCAGGTCTACCAGTCGAATTTTAGTACTAAAACTGGAGGTGTTGCATTCTTAATAAAAAAAAACCATACCGTTTATTCACACACAAACTATCGCTGACCTGAGGGGCAGATATGTAATAGTAAGTGGAATATTAAATTCTATACCATTGACACTAGTGAATGTGTATGGGCCCAACTTTGATGGTCCAGTTTTTTTTTCAGAACCTCTTTAAGGCCATGCCTAATTTGTCTGACTCTAACATAATTGTAGAACCATAGAACATTGTAGGTGGAGACTTTAATTGCATCGTAAACTCCCTCGTAGATAGACAACGTCTCCAAGTTTGTTCAGTTAAAAATTGTGTAACACTTAATAATCTCATGCAATCGTATAACATAGTGGGTATTTGGAGACTTCTTAATCCCACGAAGAAGGATTTTTCATATTTGTCCGCAGTACATAAATTCTACTCTAGGATTGATTATTTTCTGTTAGATTCGAAATTGGTTTCGTCAGTAGTCAGTTGCACTTACCATAATATACGTATATCGGATCATGCTCCTGTCTCCCTTATACTCAAATCGGACCACAAAAGAGGTGAATATAGTTGACGTTTAAATAATACTTTGCTAAAGGATAAGGATTTTTGCTCCTATCTTTCAGATAAGATAGATCTATACTCAAGCACCAGTGATGTGGGCGGTGTTGATGATTCCACTCTTTGGGAGGCCAGGAAGGCGGTTATTAGAGATTGCATAATAGCATAGGAGACAGCGGAAAAAAGAAGATTCAAGAAAAGGTTAACTGAAATAGATGATCAGTTGGCAAATCTGGAAGCTTCTTACAAAATAAACCAGGAAGCAGAATTACTTAATAAGATTACTGCCTTACCGTATGAGTATAATTCTGTAATGTTCAAGAGTGTCTCAAAACTACTAACACAAGTCAGACAGAGGTATTTTGAGCTTGGTGAAAAGCCCCATAAGTTATTAGCCCGTCAGTTAAGACAGATGCAGGCCTCCAGGGCCATACGTCGTATAAAGGCGAAAGATGGCTTTTTATGGACGGACCCGGAAAAAATTAGTAAGTGTTTTGCAGAATTCTATGTTAATGTTTACCAATCACAAGGCGGTCCAGACGTTGAAGCTATGGATGCATCTTTTGATAATCTGAATCTGCCCACACTGTCAACAGATTGTGTAAATACACTTGATGCTGATATAAGCCTAGATGAGATCAAGAAGGTCATCTCTTCCCTCCCCAATAATAAGGCAGCGGGTCCTGATGGTTTTAGCATGGAATTCTTCAAAGTATTTGGTTCAAAATTGCCACCTCTGCTCTTACGAATGTTGAATCACTCTAGGACAACTTCCAGATTGCCACCCACTTTATGTAAAGCCAATGTTTCTCTGATTCCAAAACCAGGCCGTGATCCTGAGGTGGTTTCATCATATCGCCCCATTTTGCTGCTGCCCATTGAAACCAAAATTCTTGGGAAAGTCCTGGCCAATAGGTTAAAAGAATGCATTTGTTCTATTATTCATCCAGATCAAACTGGCTTTATGCCAGGTAGACATATGTATTTCAATTTGCATCGTCTTTTCAATATTTTATATACAAAACATGCAAAAGCGGCTGTAGTCATTTCATTAGATGCACAATGTGCGTTTGACCAAGTGGAATGGCCATATATGATGTTTGCACTTAAATTTGGATTTGGAGCATCTTTCATTAAATGGATTGAGATAATTTATTCACACCCATCTGCTTCTATTCAGAATATTTCCTCCCCTTTTGCAATTCTTCGTGGGACTTGTCAGGGTTGCCCCCTTCTCCATTTTTGTTTGTAGTTATCATTGAGCCATTGGCTGTTAGCATCAGACAGGACCCTTTGGTATCTCCCATTGATATGCATGGACACTGACGATGTCCTTTTATATATCTCCAGCCCACAAACATCAATACCTGCCCTTCTGACTCTAATTAATAATTTTGGTAGTTTCTCAGGTTTCTCTGTTAATTGGGATAAGGGTGAACTAATGCCAGTCACTGCAGTGGTTAATACAGCATATTTACAGTCCATTCCCTTTAAAATAACTTATGATAATTTTTCCTATCTTGACTATTACAAAAAACCCAGATGACCTTTTGCAAGTGAATTGGCGAAACAAAGCTGAGCAGGTTAAACGCAATATTGACTTTTGGAAAACCCTTCCAATTTCTTTGGTGGGGAGGGTTAACGCAATCAAGATGATTGTACTGCCACGATTTCTTCATCTTTTCCAGTCAATTCCATGTTTTATTCCTCTGTCATATTTTAAGCAATTGGATTCAATTATTATACCCTTCATTTGGAATTATAAAGCCATTAGAATTACTAAAAAGCACTTGTCAAAGCCTAAGGAAGCAGGTGGTTTTGCCCTACCGAACGTTAAAATGTATTACTGGGCTGCCCACCTATCCATTCTCGCATGGTGGAAAAAGGCCCACCCTCTACCTCAGACTCGTGCCCAGTATGGTTACTCATAAAGTGAGTGCTTTGTAAGAAGACTTCCTTACCAGCTCTCCTTAATAGCCCCACTGCAGTTAATAAGTCACATTTTAGTAACAGCTTCGTGGTTGGCAGCGCTATAAGAATTTGGAAGCAGATTCAACTACACATTAAGGCCCCAAAAACTTATATTAACACTCCGATTTGTGACGATCATTCCTTTTTGCCTGGCCTGAATGATACTGTTTTTTCCACCTGGAAACAGAGAGGCATCTGTAGTGTAGGTGACCTATATATTATAACCATATAACAATTACAGCAGTGAAACAGGCCATCTTGGCCTTTCTAGTCCATGCTGAATTCTTACTGTCACCTAGTCCCACCGACCTGCACTCAGCCCATAACCCTCCATTCCTTTCCTGTCCATATATCTATCCAATTTAACTTTAAATGACAACATCGAACCTGCCTCAACCACTTCTGCTGGAAGCTCGTTCCACACAGCTACCACTCTCTGAGTAAAGAAGTTCCCCCTCATGTTACCCCTAAACTTCTGCCCTTTAACTCTCAACTCATGTCCTCTTGTTTGAATCTCCCCAACTCTCAATGGAAAAAGCCTATCCACATTAACTCTATCTATCCCTCTCATAATTTTAAATACCTCTATCAAGTCCCCCCTCAACCTTCTATATTCCAAAGAATAAAGACCCAACTTGTTCAACCTTTCTCTGTAAAGGAAACTTTGCCTCATTTGCGCAGTTACAACAGTTTACAATATCCCTGCATCTAGTTTCTTTTAGATATTTACAAATTCGAGATTATGTGAGGAAATATATACCTAACTTCGAAGTTTTAGACAAACTTGAGTCCCTGGAGGCAATAAATAAATTTGATCCTGTTACTCGTAGTGCGGTATCCTATTTTTATCAGATCCTACATAATGGAGCTCGGGTGAATCCTGCAGGTCTTAAACAGGCATGGGTGGATGAATTGGGTATGGAACTGACGGAGAAGGTCTGGGATGAGTGTTTAAAGAGTATACATGATTGTTCGGTCAATGTCAGACACAGACTTATACAGTTTAAAACAATACATAGACTTCATTATTCCAAAGAAAAGTTACACAGTTTCTACCCTGATGTTTCACCAGTTTGTAATAGATGTAAATCTGTGAACAGTAACTTGTCACATTCATTCTGGTCATGTTGTAAGCTTTATGCATACTGGAGAAGTATTTTTCACTGTTTCTCTGAGGCTTATGAGAAGTGATTGGAAGCAGACCCGCTCATAGCCGTCCTTGGAGCAACATGCTCCCTGTCTTCAGCCAACAAGTATGAAAAAAAAAGGCTGTATTGTTTGGCATGGTGATTGCTAAGAAGTTAATCCTGCAAATGTGGAAAATAGACCCTGTGCCTACGTACGATCTGTGGTGGAGAGACTGAGACTATGTAATGAGGACAGTGGGGACATCTTTGAAAGGATATGGGGCCCTGTATTGGACTTTCTTATGGACTGAGGTTTTTCGTGCAGTGCACCTCTGCTGTGTATGTTTTACTTTTGCCTTTATATTTTTCTCCCTTTTGCTGCTCAGTATTTAATTAGATTTTGTTAAGGTCGTGGTTTTTGTAGATGTGTTTTTTTTTGTTTTTTTGTAATAAAAAAAAAGGAATATTAAAAAAAATCCCCCAAATCCCCCATGTTCCATTCTTACATGCCTCAGATATTTCTCCGTTTATGCCTGTGCCACTGTAATGTTATTATTCGGTGGCCGATAGACAACTCTCCATGATATTTTTTTTTCCTTTACTATTGCTAATCTCTACTGAGATGGATTCACCATTCTGCTCCTTAGATCTTATATTGTCTCTCACTATCACCCTGATCTCATCTTTAATTAAGAGTGCTATCCCACCTCCCTCACCTTCCTGCCTATCCTTCTGTATGATCTGATATCTTTGGATATTTAATTCCCAATCCTCTCCACCATGCAACCACATCTCTGCAATGGCCACAAAATCATACTCCCTTGTACTGATTTGTGCCACAAGTTCACTGACCTTGTTTCAAATAAAGTGCCTTTACACTTATTGTGCTTTTAAAATCTTGTAATCTTTTACTCTTTTGCGCTTGACTTTTCTTCACTCCACTCTTACTTTTCTCTTTTTTTATCTTTTGTGTTTACTTTATCTTTATCCACACTTTTCTCTTTTACTTTATTCATACTTCTCTAATCTGTTGAACCCACCCCCCTACTATTTAGTTTGAATCCCTATCCACAGCCCTCGTTATGTGATTCACTAGGATCCAGGTCCCATCGCAGTTCAGGTGGAGCCCGTCCCATTGGTTCAGCTCCCTCCTTCCCCAATACTGGTGCCAATTTCCCATGAATTCAAACCCACATCTCCCACACCAATCCCTGAGCCACGCATTTAACTCTTAATCTTCTTGACTCTATGCCCATTTGCACGTGGCTCAGGTAGTAATCCAGAGATTACTTGGTTTTTGGTTCTGCTTTTTAATTCAGTCCTTAGCTGCTCAACTTCCTTCAGCAGAACCTCTTTCCTCGTTCTCCCTGTGTCATTGATACCCACATGGACCATGACAAATAGATCTTCCCCTCCCATTTACAAATTCCTCTGCAGGTAAGATAAGATGTCCCAAACCTGGGTACCAGGCAGGTAGCACAACCTTTGGGATGCTAATCTAGCGACGGAGAACTCTGTCTATTCCCCTGACTACACTATGCCCAATTACCACTATGTTTCTCTTCTTTACCCCCTCTTGAACGGCTGTCTGAACTATGGTGCCAGAGTTAGGTTGCTCATCCTTCCTACAGTCCTCACCCTCATCCACACAGGGAGCAAAAATCTCAGACCTGCTGGATAAGCTCGAGGCTGAGGTTTCTCCAGCACTGTCTCTTGGATCCCATTACCCACCTCACTCGCAGTCGCACCCTCTTATACATCACCATAGACCGAATTTGAGGCAGCTAATCTAATGGGTGTGACTACCTCCTGAAACAGAGAATCCAAGTAACTTGTCCCCTCCCTGAAGCTCAGACTCCAGGTCATCAACTTTGAGCCTGAGTTCCTCGAGCAGCCAACATGCTGCAGATGTGGTCCCCAGGAGCCACAATGCGGTCCACCAGCTCCCACATCATACAGCTGCAGCTAACAGCACATCTCCTGACCCTGCATCATATTTTTATTTAATTAGCTGTAACTTCATGACATTTTATTCAACCAGTACAAAAGTCTTACCTGCCACTTGCATGTGCCTCCATGCCAAAGCCTCAAGTTCTCATTCCTAAACTGGTCCACTCACACAATGGCCGCTCTGCTTTGACCCCTCCCCTTTACTTTTATTTGCTCCTGCTAATGAATCGCAAATCGATTGGACCGCCGCTAATGAGCTGAGCCCTGCAAAACGCTTTTTTAAAAACACTTTTCCCTGACCTGTGCGAAGCTCTTTCTTTGAATTAATTGGTCTGCTGGTAATGCACTGAACCCTGCAAAATGCTCCTTTTTAAAACTCTTCTCCCCGATGTGTGCTGAGCTCTCTTCATGTGTCCTGATGAAGGGTCTCGACCTGAAACATTGTCTGTACTTTGTTTTGATAGATGCTGCCTGGCCTGCTGAGTTCTTCCAGCATTTTGTGTGTTTTACTTATGTTATCCATTCACTGCTTGAAGATTTTTTTTCAGTAAAGTAAAACACTTCGGAAATTTTATATCTTCAGTTTCCCTTTGATTCTTGAATGCACAATGTAATGTGTTATAGGCAGTTCTCTGGCTGATGTTGAATACCAGTAGGTGAGAGTTGACCAGCACAGTTATGCCATAGGTCAGGGGTAGGCAACCTTAAGCACAAATGATTTTCTGGCATGTGTTATACATTAATTTGAGGCAAAACATAACAAGATGTATTTAAATGGATAATTCCCATATTTCAAGTTTTTTATGGCATTTATCTGGCCCACCGTCCGCTCATTAATACGCAATCCAGCTCACAGAGGCAAAAAGGTTGCCGACCCCTGCCATAGGTTGTTTTCTCCTTAATGTGACAGATAGCTTGTTGAATAATGAGAATAACATTTCCAGTTCTTAAACAGCCTTTAATAATGTTGGTGAAGATTTGCCCATGACATCCAAAACTTTGACAAACTTCTATAAATGTGTGTTGGAGAGTATATTGTCTAGCTGCAACCCATCCTAGTACGGAAACACCAACGGCCCTTGAACAGAAAATCCTACAAGACTAGTGGATACAGCCCAGTCTATCATGGGCCAAGCCCTCCCCACAATTGAGCAAATCTAGTCAGCAATGTTGTAGGAAAGCAGCATCCATCATCGAGGACCCTCATCATCCAGTTCATGCTCCCCTGTCACTGCTGCCATTGGGAAGAAGGTGCAGGAGCTTCAGGACCCAAACCACCAGGTTTAGGAACAGTTATTACCCTTCAACATTTATACTTTTGAACCAGAGTGGATAACTTCACTCCATTTCACTTGCCCCATCACTGAACTGTTCCGACAACCTATAGACTCACTTCCAAGGTCCCTTTATCTTATGTTCTTGATATTTATTGCTTTTTTATTTTTATTAATATTATTTTTTCTCTTTTAAGCTGGTAAAACTTGAGGTGCAGGTATAGCCAAGCACACACATTTCTCAATTGCTAGCAATCTTTGGACTCTTCTAGTGCTGTTCAGTATTGTGGCTTTTTAAGATTATGATTATTATTATTTTCTTTCTTTCTGTATTTGCACAGTTTGTTGTTTTTTGCACATTATTTTTCTTTTTTTCAAATCTTTATTATTATTATCCAATTAACACGAGTACATCGAAGTAAGTAACACTTACAATGTCTCAAGAAAAAAAACATTATTTTAAGGATTGAAAAAATTTTGGTGATAAGAAAAAAGTTCTATTCAAAAGGTTCAAAGGAAGATCTAAACAAGCCTGATGCATTTTGGAAACAAGTCCTGTGGACTGATGAAGTTAAAATAGAACTTTGTGGCGGCAATGAGCAAAGGTATGTTTGGAGAAAAAAGGGTGCAGAATTTCATGAAAAGAACCCCTCTCCAACTGTTAAGCATGGGGGTGGATCGATCATGCTTTGGGCTTGTGTTGCAGCCAGTGGCACGGGGAACATTTACTGGTAGAGGGAAGAATGAATTCAATTGAATACCAGCGAATTCTGGAAGCAAACATCATACCGTCTGTAAAAAAGCTGAAGATGAAAAGAGGATGGCTTCTACAACAGGATAATGAACCTAAACACACCTCAAAATCCACAATGGACTACTTCAAGAGGCGCAAGCTGAAGGTTTTGCCATGGCCCTCACAGTCCCCTGACCTAAACATTATCGAGAATCTGTGGATAGACCTCAAAAGAGCAGTGCATGCAAGACAGCCCAAGAATCTCACAGAACTGGAAGCCTTTTGCAAGGAAGAATGGGCGAAAATCCCCCAAACAAGAATTGAAAGACTCCTAGATGGCTACAAAAAGCATTTACAAGCTGTGATACTTGCCAAAGGGGGTGTTATTAAGTACTGACCATGCAGGGTGCCCAAACTTTTGCTTTGGGCCCTTTTCCTTTTTTGTTATTTTGAAACTGTAAAAGATGGAAATAAAGTTTTCTTGCTTAGAATAGTGAAGAAATGTGTCAACATTAACTTTATGCCTTTTGGAAATCAGTGCATCTTTTACTCGTTAGCTATTCACAGTAACAGAAATTTTGACCGGGGTGCCCAAACATTTGCACCCCTGTACTGTATGTGTACTTTGATAATAAATTTACTTTGAACTTTGAAACGGAAGCTCATGGCAACAGTGTGATATTTGCTCAATAAGCAGCTACTGACTTCTTTATACTTTGTTTTTAATGAAATATCACGTCAGAACCCCATATTAGCATGTATTTGCTAAACTTGTATTGACTATCTGCTAACATTTCAAACTAAAATACACTTCTATTAAATTTGACTGCTGTTCTAAATTTAAGGTGCAGTCATTGCAGTCTGAACTGCAGTTTAAAGAAGCAGAGATGAATGAGTTACGTACAAAGTTCAGAAATTGTGAAAGAACCACCAAGTCTCCAATTCTGGGTGTTGCTAAAGTCAGGTAGGTGAAATGCATTTCAAATATGGCTGTCAGATTTATTCGATTACCCCACTATAGGAAACATCCTCTTCATGTCCACTGTATCTAGGCCTTTCAATATTCAATAGGTTTCAATGAGATTCCACCCTCATTCTTGAGGACCCTGAGTTCTAAATCATTTTATTCTTCTGTGAGTCATCCCCATTGGTTTAATGTTTTTCTTAAAGGTAGAGTGCCCAAGTTCCATGCAAATTTCATTAAAGTAAAAATGTTCATTTAGTTTGTCGTCATTCTCAGGATACAACAAGAACATTCTTGATTATTTCAGCTGCGTTTTAGTAATGTTATTTCCTTTCTAATGTTGGTTATATAAGCATATTTTCCCCCCTTTTGTGTTTCTGCCCACCTTGGCAGTATCCATCATTATTATAATCAGTTTCTGCCCATCTTGGATCCATGCTTGGCAATATCCATCATTATTGTTATCAGTTTCCTGGCTACAATTTGAACTTTTACAAATCTGTATCATGCACTTGACTTTTACATCTTTTGACACCTACAAGAGGAAAGGAATACATTCTTCAGTAGTGGGGCTGTTATACAGAAGAGTGCCATTGTACTTTCCCCCACTGATTTTTAACGGTTTCAACCTGTAATAATATTGGTCTTGATTTCCCCTTGGATGTTTTTATAGAAGAGCAAATAGAATTAGAAACAGTTTTCATTATTTATGAAGTTGAGGTCTATGAGGAATATTGAGCAGACATTTTGAATTTCATTCCCCATCTTCAATAATTTTCATTTTCAATTAACATTGTTTATCAGTTATTAATGAGCAGCTTTTTGTTTGGCTGAATAACTTTTGTCTTTTTGAGGCATTAACTGCCTAAAGAAAAGTGGTAAGTTCATATTGTTGGCAATGTCACTGTTCATTCAAACATTTTCTAATATTTGCCTAAATTCTCTTTAGCCCCAGGAGATGTTCATCTGGACCCAGTGCCTCTCCACAGACTGCAAGAAGTTATTTTCCTGATAAAAAGTCATTTGCCGCAGAGATGTCCCCTGTGCGTTCCATTTGTTCCCCTTCAGCAGGGAACCAGCTTACATCTGATAAAGGTAAGTTTTTTTTTAGCTTGTTGTTTTTCTTGGATTCTTATTAACATTAAACTGTGATTATTTAGTTTGTGTAATTGCCATTGTTATTTTGATAAAGCTTGCATTACTTGTATTCAGAAACTGTATTTCCTTGAGTAATATCATAAACTGAAGAAATTGTTATTTTGTCTTTTGAAGCAATAGAATCAGTTATAGGCACTTTATACATTCTAAAATAAGTGTATTTCTGTTTGTACTTAGAAATCAAACTTTTAAGCAGATCCTAAAATGTTGCTCTTTCAAATGTCAGAAGGAAAGCAGATTAATGAAATATTTGCTTTTAATGCAATTGCTGGAAGTTTCTGAATTTAGAAATATATTAGCATAGTTTGATCAGTCAGCTGATGAAGGTTACCAATAAGGATTACCCTATAAGTTAATGTAGAACGGGGAACCATTGCTGAAGAATAAAGAATCAAAATAATCTTCAGAACAATCATACTTTGAAGAAACTCAAACGGAAGAATGCGATTTCTGCCTGTTTCAGATATTACTTTTGAAATTGGTCCATAATATGGAGCTAAAGCTGTGTTTTCCTGCATTTTTGTATATCGTCTATATTTCTGTCATAACTGTTCATGCTGAGACAGATGTGATAATTTAATATTGTACATTGGACATATGCTGAAGCATATGACTTGAACATGACGAGCATAACAAAGGCCTAGAGGTATGGATAATCACTGTATCATACCATTACTACACAATTTTTTGAGTTTTACAACCATCATTCACTGAGCGCAGCTTCAAGAAAAAGTTTGTGAACCCTTTGCAATTACCTGGTTTTCTGCATTAGTTACTCGTAAACTGTGGTCTAATCTTCATCTAAGTCACAATAATAGACAAACATAATCTGCCTAAACCAATAACAGACAAACAATTGTACTTTTCATGTCTTTTGAACACATTGTTTAACCATTCACAGACCAGGCTGGAAAAAGTATATGAACTCTTCTACTTAATAACTGGTGGAGCCTCCTTTAGAAACAGTAATCTCCACTAAATGCTTCCTGTTGCTGCTGATCAGACTTGCACAATGGCGAGGATAAATTTTGACCATTCTTCCATACAAAGACCCGGCTGGTGGCGTAGTGGCATCAGTGCTGGACTTCGGGATGAAAGGTCCTGAGTTCGTATCCAGCCAGCTCCCATGCACGCTTTCCATCCATGCTGGGCTACGAGCTGGTAATCTCTTTGGAAACTCACCCGGCAGAAGGCAGTGGCAAACCACTGCTGTAACTTGCCTCATATGTGGTTCCGCACTTCGTCAGAGAGGTGTGGAGGGAAATCGTCCGCTAACCGGAGAAACTCCGGATGCGACGTACCTTTCCTTTTTCCATACAAAACTGTTTTAGTTCATCAGTATTTCTGGGATGCCTTACATGAACAGCCCTCTTCAGGTCATGTCACAGCATGTCAATTGGGTTAAGGTCTGGACTCTTGACTTATACATTCCAAAACATGAATTTTCTTTGTTTAAAGCATTCTGTGGTTGATTTACTCTTGTCGATTTACTCTTGTCTTTCGGATCGTTGTCTTGTTGCATCATCCAACTTCTATTAAGCTTCAGCTGATGGACCACTACCCTGACATTTTTCTGTAAATGTCTTGATGTAATTGTTGACGGAACAATGAATTCAAAATTGTAAGCTGTCCAGGCCCTGAGGCAGTAAAGCAGCCCCAAACCATGATGCTCCTTCCACCATGCTTCACAGTTGGGATGAGGTTTTGGTGTTGATGTGCAATGCCTTTTTTCCTCTGAACATAGCAATGTGCATTTGTGCTGAAAAGTTCAGTTTTTGTTTCATCTGTCCATAGAACATTGTCCTATAAGCGTTGTGGAACATCCAAGTGGTCTTTTGCAAACTTGGCATGCAGCAATGTTTTTTGTTTGGAGAGCAGTGGTTTCCTCTGTGGTGTGCTTCAATGAACATCATTCTTGTTTAGTGGTTTTCTTATACTGGACACATGAACAGAGACTTTGCAAGTTTTAGAGATTTCTGCAGGTCTTTTGCTGTTATGCTTGGGTTCTTTTTCACCTCCTTCAGCACTGCATGTCATGCTCTTGGTGTGATCTTTGCAGGATGCCCACTCCTAGGGAGAGTAGCAACAGTACTGAGTTTCCTCCATGTGTAGGCTATTTCCCTTACTGTCGACTGATGAACACTTGGGCCTTTAGAAATGCTTTTGTAGCCTTTTTCAGCTTCATGCATCTCTACAATTCTTCTTCTAAGGTCCTCTGAAAGTTGTTTTCATCGAGGCATGGTGCACATAAACAGATATTTCTTGAGAAGAATGCAGGCTGTATCAGTAACATGACTTTGTGTGTCATTTTGTTAGGGCAGGGTAACTCGATGACAAAAACCTCCAATCTCATCTCTGATTGAAACAACTGACTCCAAATAGCTTTTGTAGAAGGCATTACCCCAGAGGTTCACATATCTTTTTAAACCTAGACTGTGATTGTTTAAATGGAATACTCAATATTGATGAGAAGTACAATTGCTTGTGTGTTATTAGTTTAGGCAGATTGTATTTGTCTATTGTTGTGAGTTAGATGAAGATCAGACCACATTTTATGAGTGATTAATGCAGAAAACCAGGTAATTGCAAAGGGTTCACAAACTTATTTTTGCAACTGTACTATCTTATAAAACACATTCCTTATTTTCTTCTACTAGTCACAGACATGTTAACAGTAACCACAGTTTTGAATTCTTTCATTGGAGTACAATGTCAAGAATGGATATTAATATGACATTTATTTGACAGGGAAAGCTAAATGTTTCTTTTTCCCTCTATGAATATCCTCTATAAAATGCTGAAGACAAGTTTGCCCAACAGATTAAAAAACACACATTGGTGTTTTGGGAAATGAAACTTTGCAAAAAGAAGAATAGTAGCTCATTTTGAAAAGGATGCCAGCTGTTAGCAGTTAATATAAAATGCCAAGTCACAACAACACAATAAATGGTGCAGATGCTGATCAGAAGAGTAATTGTTGTGAGGTTGGTGCAGTTAAAAGTTTTAAGCCCAAGGGCTCAAACTTGGGCAATTGGAAACAAATATGGGTCTTTAACTACCGGTGATTGGGGTGGTGGGGGGGGGGCAAAGAAAGAGAGAGAGAGAGAGATGCATGCTGATCAATATATAGCAGTACTTTCTGAAACCTTTAAGTAGGTCATAGAATGAAAGTCTGGGCAGGAGAGCTTTTGAATAGTTTGGTTTAGAGGTGGGGAAAAATCAATGAGGATTTCAGTGTCTGAGCATAAGAAGATGGGACTGTGATTTTTTTTAAATTGCACTCTTAAATTAACAGAGACAAGAGATTTGAAGGAGTTTCACATTGCCAAGAAGGAAATGCCTAAAAAAAGTCTCTCACTTACCTCCATTTTGGGAAAATCATCCCGTGACAGGCACTCTGAAGGTAAACGATCATTGTACTTCAATGTATTTGAAAATATTATGTGATATAATTTGGTGGGGTAATCCTTACCTTTGGAATGTTTCTATAATAATGTTTATGCTGCCTGTGAGCTTGATTTTACAGTTTAATTAATTTAAAAATTGGTCACCTGGCATGTTCCTTTTCATTCAATCAACAGTCCGTAATTCTTTTATGTCTGTATTTTGTTACACCTGCATTTTTCTGCAAAGAGTCTATGAAGTCTAATTGAAGAAATGTTAATTTTAGCCTGGTATTATTCTGTAAACTTTCTGATTACTGAGTCACATACACATAGTTTTTTTAGGCAAGTTATTTTTTAGGTTCCTTGTGTAAATGCCTGTAACAAAAAAACAGATGGAAGTAAAGTTGTTACATTGTTCAGGTGTCATCAGTTTCCCTATGTTTTTTATGGAATTTTTAGATGCTAGTCCTCACTGTGTGGACTCTTATAGGTTACTGAGACATTGACATTCCTTTAGGAAATTGAACTACTCCATGAGTCAATGAGGAAATATATATAAATATGCAATTTAGGCAGATTCCTAAATTGAGTGGTAGCAATAATCCTTCATCAATAATTTGGTTTTGGAATGGTACAGTTCCAAACAGTAATAAAGAAAATAAAGTGTAAATTTACTCCAGTTTTGGCTTTTTACTTAGTTTCTCTTTTTTGCCCAATAGAGAGATCATTCATATGAATTTAGATACAGTTTAAATTGTTGTCTAAGCTACAGATTTTACACTTAATTCAGTGCATTTTATATGGTTTAAAGTTGTTTTGTCTTGGTAGATGTGTTTGTTGTACTTTCCTTATTCCTTAGGTTCTCCTAGTACACATTCCATTTTCGCTGGTGAGAGGAAGCAAGCACCCTGGTCCAAAGCTGATGTTGAGATGGCATCTGGAAAGTGCAGGAGACAGGTTGAAGGTGATTGACTAATCTGCAAGTCTTACAATTTGGTATCAAGTAGCTATTTTAATCATCCATAGCAAAAATAAATGTGATCATTGACGTTCCCTTTTGATGTTCAGAACTTAATGGTCTTAATTGCCATTGTAAGCTAGTTCTGCCACTCTGGCTTGAATTTCCAAGCCTCAAAAGTTTAGAAATACTTAGATGAAAACTAGCCACACATCCTACTGATTGAATAAGAAATACATTTATTGGGCAGTTTATAAATTAGTTAGCTTTTAATAGAGTTTCCTTCATCTTTTGCTTAATTACAGGCGTTTAGTACATATAGTGTTTTTTTTGTGGAATTTGTGCTTTTTAAGGTGCTGTTCTGGTGACTATGCTCCTCAGCCAGCCAGTTGGTCCTCGGAGTTTGGGGTTGAGCCACCTCCTTAACTGCAGTTGTGAAGCTTTCACTGGGTTGGTCCACTACCATAGTTGCTGCAGCGCGTGAGTATAGTTTGTTATAATTGCAGATAGAATTCCATAAGCCTCGACAAATTGTAGTAGTCTTAAAATGTCAATTTAATTGTTGAATTTTATTGTGGTGAAATAATACAAGCAGATCTTATTAAATAATTTGTTAGTTTAATTTGAAAGTTGAATGATATTCATGTGTTGTATCTGCTGATTATTTTGCCAGACGGTAACACTGGTTCTCAGGATTATACTGACTGTAAATATACTGCTTTGATGATTAGCTACATTATGTGGATGTAAAGGAATGTGAAATATATGAATAAAATTCAAATAAGGTAATCAGGCCTTTTCCTGAAGTAATTTCTCTTGATGGTTAGGCAGATCACTGCAGTTATACTTTTAGTATCTTCTCCATGAATTTAAACAAGATTTTCTTGAATGTCAACCTACATTGCTGAGTTTTGTTCAGAGAATAATATTCATTCTGGACAGCTACTTGGTGCTTTAAATGCTCCTCAGCCTGGAATAGATTTGGAAAACTAGCAACATTTACAGCCAGCTTTTATTCTAAAATATTTACAAATTTTGCTAGGTGAGTGAATTTGATTCCAAGCCCAGAATGAGTTTGCTTATATTCTGAGACCATTCCGTCCAGTCCTTGAATTTAATAAGCTTTTCTAGATAAATACTCCATATTTGTTCTTTTGACCAAATGTTTCTCGTAGATATCTTTGCTTCCCTTTTTTTCTGCTTTCACACTTGCCCTTAATTTTCTAATTTTCTAACCATTTGGTCTGAGGTAACTAATCTTATGTAAAATTTCTTTCCATCAAGTATAATGATGTTTGTTTTATTTTGCCTATACTTATTATCTTATTTTGAACAATATTTCTCTATTCACAGCAACAACTTAATTATACCAATTCATTTTTTATTTTTTCTATACTGATGGAAGTTAATAATACTCCAGTTTTCATTTAACTAGCGCAACATTTTGTTTCAAACTAAAACAGAAAGTGCTAGAAGTATGCAGTAGGTCAAGCAGCATATCGAGAGAGAAGCAATTAATATTTCAGGACAATTGCCTTTCATAGAACTAGAAATACATAATATTTTTAATTGTCAATAAGAGCAAGGACTGGAAAGAACAAAAAATATCTGTGATACTCTCACAATGCTATAATTTTTTTTGAAAGAATGTTTAAAAAAGATGATTAATTGAAACAGCAATACTTGTAAACAACAGATGTCTTGCTGTAGTATCTTAACAACTCTCATACAGTGATTTTGTTGCATCCACTGGAGCTAGCTTGTAATTGTGATCTTCAGTGACATTTGGAATCGGCCCCACATGTGCATGATTAGTAGATAGAATTATAGGAGAATGAATCACTCAATATATATATAGTAATTACAGAGGAAAGTTCACCTGGACTATTCTGATTATGCAAAATTAAAAAGGCAGAGGATATAAATGCAGTATAATAATAATTTTTCATCTTTGTAGTGACTCTTCCTCAACTGAGAAATCTTCTGATGTCAGGATAAAAGAAATATCTTCAAATCTAAATAAGCTTCAACAGTTAGCTTTGTGTGGTATTAACATGCTCATCTTGGACCAAGAATTGTCAGAAAAAGACTTGGACCCTGCAGGAATTTATCTTAGAAAACATAATGACATGCCTGGTGTAGTTCACCTTTTGCCACTAATAGAATATTACCTTGATACATATTGTCAAGCATTGCAAACTGAAAAAGGGGGAAGAAGTCCTTCTCGAAGCAGAACTTGCTGTTCATCCAGCTCTGGGGAGCTTACTGCCTCAAATATAGATGATCGTTTGCATAATTGTGAAGACTTTGCACTCACAGCACTTGGAGTTCTGTATCACCTTGTATCACACAGTCAAAAGGTTGGAAATTCCTTATTGGTCCATAACTCCAGTGACGGCATTGAAGGTGACTCTAACTTGGCCGCCCAAATGCATAACAAAAGCAGACCACCAGGTGAACATGGTAAGGAAGAAGCAGGAATGTCAAAGCTTCAAAAAGAACGAACAAAGCTGCAGGAGCAATCTCAGAATCACTTGTTTGACAAGTTACTCCAACTTACTGACCCTGTGGCTATAAGCATGTCTCATCGAAGAGAGAGTGTCCAGTGCCAAAGCTTAAGAGTTTTGAGGAAGCTTGCTGAACGTGCAAGTTCTTCACTCCTGCACAGGTAACGAAGGGCAAGGGTCATGTGATAAATCATTTAATTGTTGGTGAAACTCATCTGGGACAAAATGTTATAGATTTATTCCTCCTGCACTGAGTAGAATTAACAGTAAATATTCTATAATTCGTTTCAGTTTATCTGGATTAACTAATGTGTTCTGGGCTCTTGAGTCTTGCTTCTTAATCCCAATTATTATCCATTAACTTCTTCAGGAAGTCCACACATTTAAATTTTTTCTGGCTTGGCTGTGTTGCTTGCTGATTAATATAACTGTATAGACTTGGGTTGTAGGAAGTGTTATCTTTGTATATCATTCAAGTATAGTATTAAACAGCATAAGTAACTAAACAAAAAACCTGCAGATGCTAGAAAGTTAACTTAAAGTCAGAACTTTTTCTTATATTCAGCATGTCAGGCAGCATCTGTACAGATCAAATCAGAGTTAATGCGTTGGATCAATAATGTCCTGTTTTGGTCTTTATTCCTCAGTAGATTATCTACTGAAGCCAAATATCTTTATTTGTTTTAATTTTGAAAGAATTTTGCAACATAATTTTTGTAGATTTTTATTTTTTTGCTGTTATAGCTAAGATTTGTAAATTTCCCAGTGATTATTACATCATGCTGCAGTGGAAACAAACTGCTGGAAATCAACTAGTTACCATTTTTAATCAGTCTGAATTCAATTTGAGAAACATGATTTAACATTTCATAAATCAGAAATACTTTCCAATGAAGTGTTAAATGATATTTAAGTTAAGCATATTAAATGAGGCAAGAGTAAATTTCCAATGGAAGAAAGAATATAAATGGGCATCCCAGTGAGTGGGAAAGGATCACAGCAAACATTCCTTTGTGAGCCAAATGCCAAATCATTGGGATTTCTAAGTGGTATACATGAAATATTCATGATGACAGTACAGTTTAACTAATAATTGAATATCCTAAGTAATATGCCATAATATTGTTAAAAAGGTTTGAAAAATGTTTATCCTCCCAGAAGATAGCTCTGTAAAGCAGTATTAACTGTCTTTCAAGCATTAAGTTACACTATGTTTTGTGTGCTTTGCCTTTGGGCTTTGTATTCCAGAACATAACTTCATCTTTTACAGATGGAATTTATCTTTTCTGCATTTTTCATTACTCAGGGAATTTTTATATAAAGGAGGTCATTACATGTAAATATTCTGTATAAAAGTAGGTTCTCAGGAATGCTATCTGGTGGGTTGCACTACTTTTCCTTTTTAATTTACATTTGGTTGTATTTGGAACATTTTAAAGAAAGCTTTTAAGAACCATTAGAACTAGGATGTTACAGACTATACTTAATGGCATAGTTTGAATTGTTTAAAGCCTGTATTTACCCTCGTTTTTTAAAAAAAGGTTTGCTTTTGAGCCAGTTACCGAAAAACCTTGCTACTTGTTCTCATCTATTTTGATAATCACCTTAATACTTCATGAAAAACAGCATTTAGCAATAAAAATTTAAAGCAGGTATACAGGATAAGTTTATTGCACAAGGAGTTGTAGGTGCCTGGGATGGGGTGGTGTGGAAGTACAGTAGATAAGATGGTGGTCAAGAGGCTTTTAGATAGGCAGGGTTGGAGGGATATTGATCAGGCACAGGCAGAGAAATTTAGTTTAATTTCAAGATTCAACATTGTTCAATGTCATTTTCATTACACAGGCGTAAAAGGGAACAAAATAATTGTTACTCCGGATCTGATACATCACAAAAAAAAACAAGATGAGGAACAGAATAATATAAATACCTAAGATAGCTGATATAAATAAAGTGCCGATAAAAAGTATTCCCCCCCCAGAAGTTTTCATGTTTTATTGTTTTACAACATTGAATCACAGTGGATTTAATTTCGCTTTTTTTACACTGATAAACAGAACAAGACTCTTTCGTGTCAAACTGGGGGAAAAAACCTCCACAGAGTGATCTAAATTAACTACAAATATAAAACACAAAGTAATTGATTGTATAAATATTCACTCCCTTTATTTAGACACACCAAATCATCACTGGAGCAGTCAATTGTTTTTAGAAGTCACATAATTACTTAAATGGAGATCACTGTGTGCAGTCAAGGTGTTTCAATTGATTGTAGTAAAAATACACCTGCATCTGGAAGATCCAACTGCTGGTGAGTCAGTATCCTGGCAAAAACTACACCATGAAGACAAAAGAACACTTCAAGCAGCTCTGTGAAAAGGTAATTGAAAAGTACAGGTCAGAAGATGAATATAAGAAAATTTCAAAGTCACTGAATACAGTTGTCAATCATCAAGAAATGGATAGAAAATGGCTCCACTGTAAACCTACCTAGAGCAGACTGTCCTCAAAAACTGAGTGACCAAGCAAGAAGGGCACTAGTGAGGGAGGCCACCAAGAGACCTATGACAACTCGGGAGGAGTTACAAGCTTCAGTGGCTGAGATGGGAGAGACTGTGCATACAACAACTGTTGCCCAGGTGCTTCACCAGTTGCAGCTTTGAGAGGAAGCTACTGTTAAAAAACACACACATGAAATCTTGGTGGCTAGAGTTTGCCAGAAGGCATGTGGGAGACTCCAAACTCAGCTGGAAGAAGGTTCTGTGGTCTGATGAAACCAAAACTGAGCTTTTTCGTCATCAGACTAAACGCTATTTTTGGCATAAGACATCATCAAAACACACCATGCCTACCGTGAAGCATGGTGGTAGGTGCAACACGCTGTGGGGATGCTTCACTGCAGTGGGCCCTAGAAGGCCTGTGAAGGTAGAGGATAAAATGAGTGCAGCAAAATACAGGGAAATCCTGGAGGAAAACCTGATGCAGTCTGCAAAAGAACTGCGACTTGGGAGAAGAATGGTTTACCAGCAAGACAATGACCACAAGCATAAAGCCAAAACTACATAGGAATGGCTTAAAAACAACAAAGTTGTTATCTTGGAGTGGCCAAGTCAGAATCCAGACCTCAATCCAATTGAGAATTTGACTTGAAAAGGGCTGTTCGCTCATGATCCCCAAGCTCTCTGATAGGGCTTGAGCAGTTTTGTAAAGAAGAATGGGGAAAAATTGCAGTGTCCAGATGTGCAAAGTTGACAGAGACCTATTCACTCAGAATCAAGTCTGTAATTGCTGCCAAAGATGCATCTCATTGAAGGGAGTTAACACTTAAGCAATCAATTATTTTGTGTTTTATATTTGTAATTAATTTAGATCACTTTGTAGAGATCTATTTTCACTTTGACATGAAAGAGTCTTTTGCTGTTGATCAGTGTCAAGAATAAAAAGCCAAATTAAATCCACTGGGTTCAATGTTTGACCATAAGACATAGGAGCAGAATTAGGCCATTTAGTGCATTGAGCCTGCTCTGCCATTCAATAATGGCTGAAACCATTTTTCCCCTCCCCTAATTTTTGATGCTGTGCCCAACTAAGAACCTATGAGTCTCTGCCTTAAATGCACCCAACGATCTGGCCTCCACGCCTCCCTGTGGTAACAAATTCACCACCCTTTGGCTAAAGAACTTTCTCTGCATCTATGTTTTAAATGGATACACTTCTCTTCCTGAGGCTGTGCCCTCTTGTCCTGGACTCCCCACCACGGGAGCCATCTTTTTCACATCTAATCTGTCTAGGCCTTTCAAAATTCAAATGGTTTGATCCCCTCAT
The DNA here is from genome assembly GCF_963921235.1 of Mobula hypostoma. Lineage (NCBI taxonomy): Eukaryota > Metazoa > Chordata > Chondrichthyes > Myliobatiformes > Myliobatidae > Mobula > Mobula hypostoma. The sequence goes on from NC_086111.1 coordinate 1,548,667, forward strand.
CCTTCTACATTCCAGTGAGTGTAGACAGAGAGCCATTAAACATTCATTGTATGATTACCCTTTCATTCCCAGAATCAATCATCCTTGCGAACCTCCTATGAACCCTCTCCAATACCAGCATATCTTTTCTTAGATGAAGAGCCCAAAATTGTACACAATACTCAAGGTGAGGCCTCACCAGTGCCTTATCAAGCCTCAGCATCACATCCCTGCTCTTGTATTCCAAACACGAGGAAATCTGCAGACGCTGGAATTTCAAGCAACACACATAAAAGTTGCTGGTGAATGCAGCAGGCCAGGCAGCGTCTATAGGAAGAGGTACAATCGACATTTTGGGCCGAGACCTTTCGTCAGGACTAACTGAAAGAGTACATAGTAAGAGATTTGAAAGGGGGGGGGGAAGATCCAAAAATACAAGAAAATATTTCTTGTATTCCAGGTCTCTTGAAATGAATGCTAACATTGCATTTGCCTTTCTCACCACTGATTCAGTATGCAAGTTACACTTTAGGATGTTCTGCACAAAAAATCCCAAGCCTCTTTGCATCTCAGATTATTTTCTCCCCATTTATAAAATAGTCTGCACATTAATTTCTGCTACCAAAGTTCATGACCATGTATTTTCCAACATTGTATTTCATTTGCCACTTTCTTTCCTATTCTCCTCATTTATCTAAGTCCTTCTGCAGCCTCAATGTTTCCTCAACACTACTTCCCCCTCACAAATCTTCGTATCATCTGTAAACTTGGCAACAAAGCCATTTATTCCATCATCTAAATCATTGATATACAGCATAAAAAGAAGCATAAAAAACACCGACCCCCACAGAATATCACTAGTCACTACAGGCCACCAGAAAAGGATCCTTTTATCCCTCTCCCTGCCTCCTACCAATCAGCCAATGTTCTAACCATGCCAGTTACTTTCCTGTAATTCCCTGGGCTCTTGGTAAGTAGTATGGCACCTTGTCAAGGGCCTTCTGAAAGTCCAAATATACAACATCCACTGCAATCCCTTTATCTACGTGAAATCTCCTCAAAAGAATTCCAACAGGTTTGTTGGGCAAGATTTTCCCTGACGGAAACCATGCTGACATTGTTCTGTCTTGTCCTGTGTCTCCAGGTACTCCATCATCTCATCCACTGAGGTCAATCTAACTGGTCTATAATTGCCTTTCTGCTGCCTTCCTCCTTTCTTAGTAATAGTCATAGTCATACTTTATTGTTCCTGGGGGAAACTGGTTTTCGTTACAGTTGCACCATAAATAATTAAATAGTAATATGTAAGTTATGCCAGGAAATAAGTCCAGGACCAGCCTATTGGCTCAGGGTGTCTGACCCTCCAAGGGAGGAGTTGTAAAGTTTGATGGCCACAGGCAGGAATGACTTCCTATGACGCTCTGTGCTGCATCTCGGTGGAATGAGTCTCTGGCTGAATGTACTCCTGTGCCCACCCAGTACATTATGTAGTGGATGGGAGACATTATCCAAGATGGCACGCAATTTGGACAGCATCCTCTTTTCAGACACCACCGTCAGAGGGTCCAGTTCCATCCCCACAACATCACTGGCCTTACGAATGAGTTTGTTGATTCTGTTGGTGTCTGCTACCCTCAGCCTGCTGCCGCAGCACACAACAGCAAACATGATAGCACTGGCCACCACAGACTCGTAGAACATCCTCAGCATCGTCCGACAGATGTTAAAGGACCTCAGTCCCCTCAGGAAATAGAGACTTAAAGAGTGGAGTGACATTTGCAATTTTCCAGTCCTCTGGTACCATGCCAGAGTCCAATAATTTTTGAAAGATCATTACTAATGCCTCCACAATCTCTATTGCTGCCTTTTTCAGGACCCGAGGGTGCAGTTCATCTGGTCCAGGTAACTTATGTACCCTTGGGGCTTTAAGCTTTTTGAGCACCTTCTCCCTTGTAATAGTAACTGCACTCATTTCTCTTCCCTCACACCCTTCAACATCTGGCACACTGCTAGTGTCTTCCACAGTGAAGACTGATGCAAAATACTCATTTAGTTCATCTGCCATCTCCTTGGCCCCCATATTATTTCTCCAACCTCATTTTATAGTAGTCCTATATCCACTTTCATCTGTCTTTTATTTTTTTTACATACTTAAAGCTTTTATTATCTGCTTTGATATTGTTTACTGTGCTAGCTTGCTTTCATATTTGTTCTTTTCCCTCCTAATGATTCTTTTAGTTGTCTCTGTAGGTTTTAAAAGCTTCCCAATCCTCTATCTTCCCGCTAATTTTTGCTCTGTTGTATGCCCCCTGTTTTTGCGTTGTCAGCCACAGTTGTACTGTTTTGCCATTTTTTGATTATTTCTTTGTTCTTGGAATACATCTATCCTGCACCTTCCTCATTTCCCCCAGAAACATATGTCATTGCTGCTGTGCTGTCATCCCTGCCAGCATCTCCTTCCAAATTATTTTGGCCAACTCCTCTCTCATACCACTGAAATTTCCTTTACTCCACTGAAATACTGCTATGTCAGACTTTACTTTCTTCCTATCAAATTTCAAGTTTAATTCAGTCGTATAGTGATCACTGACTCCTCAGGGTTTTTATACCTAAGGCTCCCTAATTGCATCTGGTTCATTACATAACACTCAATCCAGTATAGCTGATCACCTAGTACGCTCAACGACAAACTGCTCTAAAAAGCCATCTTGTAGGCATTCAACAAACTCACTCTCTTGAGATCCATGACCAACCTGATTTTCCTAGTCGACCTGCATGTTAAAATCTCCCGTGACTCTCGTAATATTACCCTTTTGACACACCTTTTCTATTTCCCATTGTAATCTGTGGTCTATATCCCAGTTATGGTTGGGAGGCCTGTATATAACTGGCATCAAGGTCCTTTTACCTTTGCAGTTTCTTAACTCAACCCATGAGGATTCAACATCTGATCCTATGTCACATCTTTCTAATGATTTGATGCTATTCTTTTCCAGCAGAGGCACACCACACGCTCTGCCTACCTTCCTATCCCTCTGGTATAACGTGTAACCTTGGACATTCAGCTCCCAACTACAACCATCCTTCAGCCACGATTCAGTAATGGCCACAACATCATACCTGACAATCTGTAATAGTGCAACAAGATCATCCTCTTTATTTCTTACACTCTGTACATTGAGATATAACAGTTTTGAGTACTATATTTGCTATGCTTTTTGATTCTAATGCACTGATACTGGCCCTGCTGGCTGCAATGTTGTCCTACCATCTGCTGCCCTTCCTGACATCTGACTGCATGCAATCTTTGCTTTTTTACCATCTGTCCTATCCTGAGTCCCTTCACTCTGGTTCAAACCCCACTGCCAAATTAGTTTAAACTCTCCCCAACAGCTCTAACAAACATGCCCATGAGAATATTGGATCCTGTCTGCTTCAGATGCAACCTGTCACTTTTGTACAGGTCATACTTCCCCTGGAAAAGATCCCAATAATCCAAGAACCTGAAGCCCTGTCCCCTGCACCAGCTTCTCAGCCACACATTTATCTGCTAAATCACTGGCAAATGGCACAGGTAGCAATCCAGAAATTACTGTCCTGGAGCTCCTCTTCTCAACGTTCTGCCTCGCTCTCTAAATTCTCTCTTTAGGACCTCTGCTTTTCCTTCCTATGTCATTGGTACCAGTATGTACCAAGTCGTCTGGCTGCTCTCCCTCCTCCCTCCAAGATGCAATGGATGCGATCCAAGTCGTCCCTGACCTGGCACCTGGAAGGCAACATACAATCCAGGTGGTCTGAATCTCCTGTGTGTTCCTCTGATTATTGAATCCCTATCACCACCACTCCCCCCTTCTCTCTCTCTCTCCCTTCTGCACCACGGACCTATACTCAGTGCCAGTAACCTGGTCACCTTGGCATTCCCCTGGGAGGTCATCCCCCACAACAGTATCCAAAATGATATACTTATTATTAGGGGAACTGCCACAGGGGCGCTTTGTGCTAACTGCCCATTCATATTTCCATTTCTCCTGACAGTCACCCAGCTACTCACCTCCTGCAACTTTGGGGTGACTACTTCCCTGTAACTCCAATTGATGATCTCACTGTCCCTTACAAGCCGAAGGTCATCCAGCTGCTGCTCCAAATCCCTAACACAGTCTTCAAGGAGATACAGCTGGATGCACTTTTCTTTACTGTAAGAACAACAAAACAAGAAAATTTCCGGGGTGCAGGGGGTTAATACTTTTTATGGGCACTGTAAATTGATGGTATGTCCATAAACTGATGCTAGGTACAGAAGTGTTCTCGTACAGGTGACTCTGACAGGAAATGATTAAAGTAGTATGGAGGATGGATTAGTGGTTGGAGGTGTTGATCAGCCTTACAGCTGGGTGAAAGTGGCTGGTTTTGAGTCTCGTGGCCCTGTCATGGCTGCTACATAGTCTCCTCCTTGATGGGAGTGCGACAGACAGTCCGGAGTAGGATGGGTGGGATCCTTCATGATATTGCTGGCCTCCTCCCGGCATCTTTCTGTATATATGTCCTTGATGTTGGGTAGGCCAGTGCTGGTGATGCATTGGGCACTCCTGACTGCTCCACACCCTCCATTCCACCCCCCCCCCCACACACTCTTTTATTTAAACAAATTTTATTTGGACTTTCTGCCAGGTTTCACCATTTATTGAGCAGCCAAGTGCTACTGCGTTGCCTTTCTCCAGATTCTTCATGTTCCACTGTCCTACTTGTTGTCCAGATCCTGGCAAATCTTGCAGATCATGTGGAATTGGCCTCAAGGTTTTGCTCACAGTCAGGTAAAAAAAAAGGTGCTCTTAAGTAGTTGATTGGTTTTTGCTATTATTTTTGTATCAAGTGTGCTGTTTGTAAGCTTTGTTGGATGAACATTTAAAAATTGGTTTCCCTTGGTCAGCTACTTTAGTTTACCCTTCAAATTTTTATCACAGCACTGAAGTAGCTTTTTTTAATTTATCATGTCATAAAGTATAATATTTTACACAGTGAATGCTGGCTTTCCGTATATTTTTCTCTTTCCATATTCTGCAAGAGTGCTATTTGTTATTAAGGCCTTCAAATATGTAGTACTTCTGCAAACCCCATCAAAAGTTAGAAAATAATGCACTAAAAGAATGCCAAATGAAAAATATCAAATTTGAATTGTCTTTGCTTTGGGTCTCCTTGGCCAGGTGTCGAGGAAACAGTCAAGATTCCTACCCTGTTTTGTAAACCAAGTTGTGATATCTTGATAGTTCATCCAAGTCATTTTCAAGAATGCTTTTATCCTATCCCTGCATAGTCCAATGTGTACGCATAGAATTGGGTACCAGCTCCAATGAAATTGTGGTGGAGTTTGCATATTGTTCCTGTGACGTGTGTTTCCCATATTTGCTGTGGTTTCCTTCCACTCTCCAAAGGCTTTTAGATTAATTGGTAATGTGAGAGAATTAATAGGCATGTATGAGATTATAGACTGCAGGAAAATAAATTGGGAAGGAAAATGAGATTGATGTAATTATTTGAACAGTTGTATAGATTGACATGTCTAAACAGTCTCCTGTATCATAACGAAATATGGAAACTAAGTATACAGCCAGAGGTCGTGGTATATATTGGTACCAACGACATGGGTAGGAAAAGAGAGGAGGTCCTAAAAACAGACTACAGGGAGTTAGGAAGGAAGTTGAGAAACAGGACCTCAAAAGTAAGCCTGTGCCACGTAACAGTTAATATAGGAATGCGATGAGGTGGAGGATAAATGCGTGGCTGAGGGATTGGAGCAGGGGGCAGGGATTCAGATTTCTGGATCATTGGGACCTCTTTTGGGGCAGGAGTGACCTGTACAAAAAGGACGAGTTGCACTTGAATCTCGGGGGGGGGACCAATATCCTGGTGGGGAGGTTGCTTAAGGCTACTGTGGAGAGTTTAAACTAGAATTGCTGGGGAATGGGAACCGAGCTGAAGAGACAGAGAAAAGGGAGGTTGTCTCACAAATAGAGAAAGCTTGGAGACAGTGCGAGAGGGAGGATAGGCAGGTGATAGCGAAGGGACACGCTCAGACCGATGGTTTGAGATGTGTATTTTAATGCGAGGAATATTATGAATAAAGCGGATGAGCTTAGAGCGTGGATCAGCACTTGGAGCTATGATGTTGTGGCCATTACAGAGACTTGGATGGTACGGGGCAGGAATAGATACTTCAAGTGCCAGGCTTTAGATGTTTCAGAAAGGACAGGGAGGGAGGCAAAAGAGGTGGGGGCGTGGCACTGCTGATCAGAGATAGTGTCATGGCTGCAGAAAAGGTGGACGTCATGGAGGGATTGTCTACGGAGTCTCTGTGGGTGGAAGTTAGGAATAGGAAAGGGTCAATAACTCTGTTGGGTATTTTTTATAGACCACCCAAGGACATCGAAGAGCCGATAGGGAGTCAGATTCTGCAAAGGTGTAATAATAACAGGGTTGTTGTAGTGGGAGATTTTAATTTCCTAAATATTGATTGGCATCTCCCTAGTGTGAGGGGTTTAGTTGAGGTGGAGTTTGTTAGGTGTGTTCAAGAAGGTTTCTTGACACAATATGTAGAGGAGCCTACAAGAGGAGGGGCTGTACTTGATCTGGTGTTGGGAAATGAACCTGGTCAGGCGTCAGGTCTCTCAGTGGGAGAGCATTTTGGAGATGGTGATCACAATTCTATCTCCTTTACCATAGCATTGGAGAGGGATAGAAGCAGACAAGTTAGGAAAATGTTTAGTTGGAGTAAGGGGAAATATGAGGCTATCAGGCAGGAACTTCGAAGCATAAATTGGAAACAGATGTTCTCAGGGAAACGTATGGAAGAAATGTGGCAAATGTTCAGGGGATATTTGCATGGGGTTCTGCATAGGTACGTTCCAATGAGACAAGGAAAGGATGGTAGGGTACGGGAACCGTGGTGTACAAAGGTTGTTGTAAATCTAGTCAAGAAGAAGAGCTTATGAAAGGTTCAAAAAGCTAGGTAATAATAGAGATCGAGAAGATTATAAGGTTAGCAGGAAGGAGCTTAAGAATGAAATTAGGAGAGCCAGAAGGGGCTATGAAAAGGCCTTGGCGGACAGGATTAAGGAAAACCCCAAGGCGTTCTACAGGTATGTGAAGAGCAAGAGGATAAGATGTAAGAGAATAGGACCAATCAAGCGTGACAGTGGAAAAGTGTGTATGGAACCGGAGGAGATTGTAGAGGTACTTAGTGAATACTTAATGGAAAGCATCAAGTTGGGTAAGTCACCAGGACCGGACGGGATGTACTCCAGGCTACTGTGGGAGGCGAGAGAGGAGATTGCTGAGCTCCTGGCGATGATGTTTGCATCATCAATGAGGACAGGAGAGGTTCTGGAGGATTGGAGGGTTGTGGATGTTGTTCCCTTATTCAAGAAAGGGAGTAGGGATAGCCCTGGAAATTACAGACCAGTGAGTCTTGGGTAAGTTGATGGAGAAGATCCTGAGAGACAGGATTTATGAACATTTGGAGAGGCATATAATGATTATGAACAGTCAGCATGACTTTGCCAAAGGCAGGTCGTGCCTTACGAGCCTGATTGAATTTTTTGAGGATGTGACTAAACACATTGATGAAGGTAGAGCAGTAGATGTAGTGTATATGGATTTCAGCAAGGCATTTTATAAGGGACCCCATGCAAAGCTTATTGAGAAAGTAAGGAGGCATGGGATCCAAGGGGACGGTTGCTTTGTGGATCCAGAACTGGCTTGCCCACAGAAGGCAAAGAGTGGTTGTAGACGGGTCATATTCTGCATGGAGGTTGGTGACCAGTGGTGTGCCTCAGGGATCTGTCCTGGGACCCCTACTCTTTATGATTTTTATAAATGACCTGGATGAGAAGGTGGAGGGATGGCTTAGTAAGTTTGCTGATGACACAAAGGTTGGGGGTGTTGTGGATAGTGTGGAGGGCTGTCAGAGGTTACAGTGGGACATCGATAGGATGTAAAACTGAGCTGAGAAGTGGCAGATGGAGTTCAACCCAGATAAGTGTGAGGTGGTTCATTTTGGTAGGTCAAATATGATGGCAGAATAAAGTATTAATGGTAAGATGCTTGGCAGTGTGGAGGATCAGAGGGATCTTGGGGTCTGGGTCCATAGGACACTCAAAGCTGCTATGCAGGTTGACTCTGTGGTTAAGAAGGCGTACAGTGTATTGGCCTTCATTAATCGTGGGATTGAGTTTAAGAGCCGAGAGGTAATGTTGCAGCTATAGAGGACCCTGATCAGACCCCACTTGGAGTACTGTGCTCAGTTCTGGTCGCCTCACTACAGGAAGGATGTGGAAGCCATAGAAAGGGGGCAGAGGAGATTTACAAGGATGTTGCCTGGATTGGAGAGCGAGCCTTATGAGACCAGGTTGAGTGAACTCGGCCTTTTCTCCTTGGGGTGACGGAGGATGAGAGGTGACCTGATAGAGGTGTATAAGATGATGAGAGACATTGATCGTGTGGATAGTTGGAGCCTTTTCCCCAGGGCTGAAATGGCATATTGAGTATATTTTAGTGTAATTTTGTGATTGGTGTAAGCAAGTGTTTCCACAGTTGCAAAGTTTTGTGTTCAGTTATCAATAATAAACTTGCCGGTTCCAAAATATGTGTATATTGAATCTTTTTTAACTTGGGGGCTAATCTAGAGCTGTGCATGTCAGCACTTCACCAATTGTTATCCCACCATTACAGACGTTTACTCCACACTGCATCCGTAAAGCAAACAGCATTATGAAGGACCCCACACACCCCTCATTCAAATTCTTCTCCCTCCTGCCATCTGGAAAAAGGCACCAAAGTATTCGGGCTCTCACGACCAGACTATGTAAGTTTCTTCCCCCAAGCCATCAGACTCCTCAATACCCAGAGCCTGGACTGACACCAACCTACTGCCCTCTACTGTGCCTATTGTCTTGTTTATTATTTATTATTATTTATTGTAGTGCCTGCGCTGTTTTGTGCACTTTAAGCAGTTCTGGGTAGGTCTATAGTCTAGTGTAGTTTTGTGTTGTTTTACATAGTTCAGTATAGTTTTTGTATTGTTTCATGTAGCACCATGGTCCTGAAAAATGTCGTCTCATTTTTACTGTGTACTGTACCAGCAGCTATGGTTGAAATGACAATAGAAAGTGACTTGACTTGATACTCCTGCATAACTTGTAACCTGTTGGATACTGAGAAGAGCGATCAGTTGTTTATGTTGCTCTGGTGGGAGTGAATAAAATTGCTCTGACTAACTACTCTGCGGGAATTATTACAATTTTTAGTTTTTTCAATTCTGATATAATACTTGCTCAAAGTTGCTTGAGTTTTGAAGAGTACATGAATTTAACACTGATAGTTTTAACATGCCCCTGATAATGGAGTTTTAATCTGGAATATGCCTCAAAGATCCATGGATATTAATTTTAAACATCTTTTAAATTTTTGATTCATTTTTCTATTCCATCTATTCCCAGCTGAGTGGGATTGGAGATCAGATGGGAATATTGTAAAGGTTTCCCAGAATAATTAGACCTGACATTACCTTTCTTTTTAAAAAAACTATCTCTGTGAAGGGTATTTTGACGGAAAACCTTACTATGATATTGAGATGCAAGGTGCATCCGAAACAATCATTTAAGTGAATTGTATGTTTCTAGCCAAGTTATTGATGTATCTCATTCATAGTGTTTATGTGCTCACAATACAGTCTCATCCACACTGAAGAACAAGTGAGGTAGGGTTTTCAATTTGTGCAACACCTCTATTCAATCCTCACATATGACTGAACTTTATCACTTGTCATTGTAATTTCCTGCCCCACACCAACAGCACCTTTTATTTAGAGCTTTGTGATCTAACAGATATAACACTTGTAATCAAAAATTTTAAATCATACACATTCTTCTCATTGTTTTGATCAGCAATTACTGATACTGTTTCTCCTGTGAGGACCATAGGATATAGGAGCAGAATTTGGCCATTTGGCCCATCAAGTTTGCTCTGCCATTTCATCATGGCTGATTCATTTCCCCCTCTCAGCCCTCATCTCCTGCCTTCTCCCCGTATCCCTTCATGCCTGACTAATCAGGAATCTATCAACTACTGCTGTAAATATACCCAATGACTTAGCGTCCACAGTGCCTGTGACAATGAATTCCACAGAATCACCACTCTCTGGCTAAAGAAATTCCTCTTCCTCATCTCCATTTTAAAAGGACACCCCTCTATTCTGAGGCTGTGTCCTCTGTTCTTAGATTCCCCCACCATAGGAAATATCCTCTCCACATCCACTCTTTCGAGGCTTTTCAACTTTAAATAGGTTTCAGCCCCTCATTCTCCTGAATTCCTGTGAGTAGAAGCCCAGAATCATCAAAAGCTCCTCATGTGACAAGCCTTTCAAACCCAGAATCATTTTTGTGAACCTCCTTTGAAACCTCCCCAATGTTAGCTCATCCTTTCTTGGATAAGGGGCCCAGAACTGCTCACAATACTCCAAATGAGGCCTCACTGATGTTTTATAAAGCCTCAACATTATATCCTTCTTTTACATTCTAGTCCTCTCAAAATGAATGCTAACATAACCTTTACCTTCCTCATCACTGACCCAACTTGCAAATTAACCTTTATGGAATCCTGCACGAGGACTCCCAAGTTTTTGAATTTTCTCTCCTTTTAGAAAATAGTCTCTACGCTTTTATTTCTTCTACCAAGGTGCATGACCATACACTTCCCACCACTGTATTCTATCTGCCATTTCTTTGCCCATTCTCCTAATCTGTCTGCCCTTATGGAGACTCTCTACTTCCTCAAAACAACCTTCCCCTCCACCTATCTTCGTATCACCTGCAAACTTTGCAACAAAGCCATCAATTCCATCATCTTATTCATTGACATATAATGTAAAAAGAATCGGTCCTGACGCAGATCCTGGGAAATACCACTAGTCACTGGCAACCAACTAGAAAAGGCTCCCTTTATTCCCACTCTTTGTCTCTGGCCAATCAGCCAATGCTCTATCTGTGCTCGTATCATTCATGTAATACCAGGGGCACTTATCTTGTGAAGCAGCTTCATGTGTGGCACCTTTGTCAAAGGCCTGAAATTCCAAGTACACAACATCCACCGATTCTCCTTTGTCTATCCTGTTTATTATTTCTTTAAAAAAATAAAACATGTGTCAGGCAAGATTTTCCCTTAGGGAAACCGTACTGACTACGGCCTATTTTATCATTTCCCAAAACCACATCCTTAACAATTGACGCCAACATCTTCTCAACCACTGAGATCAAACTAACTGGTCTATAAATTTCCTTTCTTCTGCCCCTCTCCCTCCTTGAAGAGTGGTGTGACATTTGCAATTTTCCAGTCCTCTAGAACCATGCTAGAATCAATTGATTCCTGAAAGATCATTACTAATGCCTCCACAATATCTTCAGCCTCCTTTTTCAAAACCCTGGGATGACTTATCAATCTTTACCACACCTTTTTGGCTTGCATAATGATTTAATTTGATTATGTAATCATTGAACATTTCACAGTGTAACATTCATATATTAATTCTGCCCATATTTGAATGCTTTTATGCCTGAAGAAGTCCTTACGAAGTTTCAGCCTAAAATGTTGATTCTTTCTTCCTTTCCATAGATGCTGCCTAACCTGTTGAGTTCCTCAAACATTTTGTTTGTGTTACTCTGGATTTCCAGCATTTGCAGAATTTCCTTATGTCTTGTATACCTGAAACTTTTTCCTGATTGCTAGGCCTCATACTATATTTTAACAACTGTCAATCATTAGCACAAGTGATTCAGCAGATGTTGGAAATCTAGAGCAACATACACAAAATGTTGGAAGCTCTCTGGAAATGAATGAATAGTCAATGTATTGGTCTGAGACCCTTCAACAGGACTGATGATAATTTTTTTAAACAATCTGATGACATGATCATCCATCTCTCCTTCCAGTAATTGTTTTCTTTTTGTTCTTTTCCCTTCCCCTTCCCTCTTTTTCTATTCCCCACTCGGACCTCCTACCTCTTCTTCTCACCTGCCTATCACCTCCCCCTCTGCCCCTTCTCTTACTCTTTCGCCCATGTTCCACTCTCCTGTCCTATCAGATTCCTTCTTCTCCAGTCCTTTACCTTCCCACCCACTTGTACTTGTCTTCACCTTTCACCTTCTGGCTTGTCCTGCTTCCCCTCCCCCCACCTCCGTATTCTGGTGTCTTCCTGCTTCCTTTCCAGTCCTGAAAAGGGGTCTGGGCCCAAAACCTTGACTGCTTATTCATTTCCATAGACACTTCCTGACCTGCTGAGTTCCTCCAACATTTTGTGTGTGTTGTTTGAGAACCCTGTTATACTCTGCAACTGAAATTTAAAGCACACAATTTTGGAAGCAGAGCAAAATGCACAGTTGTTATTGGTATTATCAATTGTGCCATTTGGATTTCTTTTGTTGTGCTGGTGAATTATTGAAACAAACTACTGTTTTTCTTTTTTTTTAATCGTCCTGTTTTAGCTGCTGAGTATTTCCAACATTTCTGCTATTGTCTCTGATCCAGCAGTAATGCATCAAATTGATTTATATAGTTATAGATACTTTTTAATAATTTACTTTTTGTTCTTTGCAGCAGCGTGCCTGTTTCTTAACCTATACACGTATGCTTCCTCCAGACCTGACAACTCTGCTTCAGAAGGGCTCTGGCTCCAGCTTGAACAAGAGGTCAGTTCCAAATCTGCATTTTTTTCTGTTGTAAAATTAATACTTCTTTAAAAAAAAAGTTGATAATTTTTTTTAAATGTCCTACTTGGTATTTAGGACAATCTTATTTTTTTGATTACTCAGATACTAAACAACTCTCAAATTTCTCCATTTTAATAGATTGTTCGATTCATCACCAAATTTGGTTTGTCTCATTCTGGTGCCAGTGCTGTGCTGGTAGAACTAGACTGTCCATGCAATACTGAGGTAACCAGTACAGAAATATTGTTAATTCTTTACTCAATGTCTGTCATTTTGGTTTTAACTTGAGCAGATTTAGGAGTTGTTCACAAATTTAAAAACTAATTATATTTACTAATAATTTAGGATGCAGTGCATGTTTAGCATCAGAATGAAGAAACATCAGAACTTAAAATTTTGAAGTAAAATTTCAAAGGCCAAGCTATCCAGTCTTAACTCTGCATGTAGGACATGATTTGATTATGACTTATGACAATGTAAAGAAAAGAATATACTTGATGTCACATCCGCAATCTGAAAATCTTCTCCAATATGAGCATGACACTACTGGTGATTTTACCTTTTCTGCCTGTAAGATTTTTAATTCTACCATTCACACAACTTTTAAGTGCCTTTTTTTCTTATAATCAGTTATTTGATTTCCAGTGAATCATTTATAACATCATTTTCAGAGCTTGAATCATATAGACTCCTTTGCTTCTGCAATGCATATTTTATTTGTTCCATTCATTGAGTTGGCACAGACAGATATGTTGATAGTTATAAAAGATTCATGACACTGAACATTCTTCCTTCATACTTGAGAAATCTGCAATTTGAAATGCTAAAATTATGCTGAAATGCTCTGTGATATTGGTTGTTTACATATGATATAGCATTCATTGTGAATAAGTAAGAACTTTATGTGACTAAGTAGTAGTTATCATAAGACAGGAACAGAATTAGGCCACTTGACCCATTGAGTGTGCTCCACCATTGCATCATGGCTGATTTGTTATTCCTCTCAAACCCATTTCCTTGCCTTCTCCCCGTAACCTTTAATGTCCTGACTAATCAAGAACCTATCAATGTCTGTTTTTAAATATTCTCAGTGACTTGACTCTATGACAGTAAATTGCACAGATTCACAACCCTCTGTCAACAGAAATTCCTCCTCATTTCTGTTCTAAATGGACGTCCCTCTATTCTGAGGCTGTGCCCTCTGATCCTAAACCCTGACACTATTGGAAATATACTCTCCACCATCCACTCTATTTAGGCCTTTCAATATTTGATAGATTTCAATAAGATTTTCCCCACATTCTTTTAACCTCCAGCAAGTATACGTTTGCATTTTCTTATTTTGCAGATATTGAAGACTTTAATAGTTATGTTACACCGACAGTGGCTTACCATTCGACTATCCACACAGGATCTCCCTTCACTGGGTAATCAAGCTATAGTGCAGTTTCTGCGAGAAGCAGTAATGCTGCTGCACTCCCTGTCACAGAGGGACAAAAACTTTACAGACCATTGTTTTGTTGTATTGCACTTATATGATCAAGTTATGCATGGAATTAAAGCTATTTTTAAACAACTACCGGATCTGGAAGAAAATGAGGGTGAGAGATATTTTTCTTAATTCTTTTTAATATAACATTTTTAATACAAAGTGTCATGGGGCACAGTTAGTAATTTTTAAAACTCTTTCATAGGATTTGGGCACAATTAGCAAGTGTGTTAACATTTTTCCCCAACTGCATGTGAGCGGGTGTTGTTGAGCTGCCTCTTTGAATTGCTGCAGTTCATAGATTAGATATGGCAAAGTTATTTCCCATGGTAGGGGGAGTCTAGGACAAGAGGGCACGACTTCAGGGTTGAAGGATGTCCATTTAGAACAGAGATGTGGAGAAATTACTTGGCTGTGGAGGCCAAGTCATTGGGTGCATTTAGGGCAGAGATAGATAGGTTCTTGATTAGCCAGGGCATCAAAGGGTATGGGGAGAAGGTAGGGGAGTGGGGATGACTGGAAGAATTGGATCAGCCTGTGATTGAATGGCAGAGCAGACTCGATGGGCCAAATGGCCCACTTCTGATGCTATATCTTACGATTTTGTATGGTCGGGGGCTTTCAAGGTATTATTAGATTGGGTCAAAATTCTGGAATAATGTACGTCAGTATATTTCCCGGAAGGAATGTTACAGTATATAACCCAGTGACTGATTTGTAAGTGCTGGCATTCTCAGATGAGATTGTAAAGTGTGTTTGACTGGGAGATGCCATCAGAGAAGCCCTGAAGAGATCTTGCCTTGCATCTTGATGATACAACAATCCATCAGTTTCAATGTCGTATTTGACAACGCTTAATTCCATTTTATAATCTGAATTCCATGGAATTTGTACTTGGTTTCCTAAATTACATTTTAACATTGTCAGCTATTCATTCTTTCAACCAATAGGGTACCGTGGTGTACCAAGGACACAGCAGTTCATAAATGCAAATTATTAGAGAACTTTGGGACTTCGTTGGCATGGGAGAAGTTAGGATTGATTGTTATTTAACTGCTCATAAGCTTTGTTTCAATAACTTTCTTGGAATCACTAAAAATAATTTCTTGGGTAACTAGCGTAGTTCAGAGTTCTTGTATTTTATTTGAAATAGTTCATATGCTGTTTTAAAACATGTTATTATTTAAATAACTGGCATCATTTATTTGCAATTTTATTTCAGAAATTGCATTGGAAGAGCTTTGTTCTCCTGAGCCTGAAGCTGAGTATCAGGGATTGGAAACTGATGGACCTTAAAACACCATGCACAAAAATGGAAAATAAGCCTTCCATAGTCCGTTATAACTGAGCTTACCCTTCTCAAGCATGTCACAAAAATCATAATGATTTGCTTTTAAAGTACCAGTTTTGGTTAGTTTTGTAGATGAAATAGGTGCAGCTATTTTTCTTCTTCATTGATTTGATGACAAAAGAAAACCCTGCTGGTTAATAACATGCATCCAACTATCACTATCAAAATGGTTGTAAATATCTTTTAGTGTTCTAAAATGCAGCTATGCAATTTTTATTTTCAGACCATGCAATAAGAGTTTGTTTGTTTATTAACGCGCACCAGGAAAATTAACTTGCAGTGCTTTAATTGTCAAGTGGTTTGTGTTTTCTCTAGGAAACTACTGTACCTCAGCTCCGAGTGTTTGATACGCATTTTTATAATGTGTTTAACAATGTGCAAAGTTATTCTTTGATGCCTGAATGATTAATTGAGGAAACTGAGGTGTCAAAATGGTATATTTTTGATTCCATGATAATGCTCTAGCAGCTCAGAATATTTACAGGTGCGATATAATAAAAATGGAAAATGTTGAAATGACCTAGAAGGTTTGGAAACATCTAAAAGGAAAAGAAAAGTTTCAGAATTAAATGGCCAACTTGTTTGCAAAGCAGGTGCAAGCTGACCTGGGTGCTCCAGCATTTTCCAATATTGTTTCAGATTTCTTGCATTCTTTGTGTTTGACAGGTATTTGATATGTGATAATTTCAACAGCTAATGCCTCGAGTCATGGGTCCAGAACATGATTCAAGAAGGATTTCCATTGATTGATTCATACTTGAGAAATAAGAACGCTTAATTTGCAAAAGAGAATACTCAAGTTGATAGCTGAATTAATGTGTCCTGTGCTGGTCAAATGTGGGTGATTACTGCATCTTCAGATGTGTAAAGTATTTTCCAGTTTACCTGTACAACGTTGTTTACAATAAATATAAAAATTATAAACATTTTGTTTATTTTCATTCTGTTTCAAGATTAAACAAGTTTTCTTAGCTCTTTACTCATGAAAAAGTAACTTTTAAAAATTGGGTGAAAAATGAGTAAAAGCGAAATTTTATAATAGAAAATTTGTAGTGTTTTTTGCAATTATCTTCAAATGTCAATTTGCAGGAACATAAATAATTACATTGTCACATCTTACATCTTCCGGCTGCTTTTGATTGTCTATCCCCTCTTGACTTTAAACCTTGTAAGTATCAATGTTAAATTAGAAACATGCAAAATTCTGCAGATGTTGAAATTCCAGAGCAACACATGTAAAATGCTGGAGGAATGTTAGAACATTAGAACGTCTTTGACAAGAGCAGGCCATTCTGCCCAGCAAAGTTTGCCAAATTCCTATTCACATAGGAATTCTATCAAAGTTAGATTTGAAAGTCTCCAAGATATTACTCTCAACTACACAACTAGGTAATTTGTTCAAGGTGTCCACAATTCACTGTGTAAAGAAATGCTTCCTGATGTTAGTCTGAAATCTTCCCTTTAACATGCTGAGCTCGTCAATTTCATCGACTTTACTTCAAACTTCCACCCAGCCCTCAAATTCACTTGGTCTATCTCGGACACTTCTCTCCCCTTTCTCGATCTCTCGGTCTCCATCTCTGGAAACAGACTGTCCACTGACATCTTCTACAAGCCCACTGACTCTCATAACTACCTCGACTATACCTCTTCCCACCCCACCACATGCAAAAATGCCATTCCCTATTCCCAGTTCCTCCGTCTCTGCCGCATCTGCTCCCAGGATGAGGCTTTCCGTTCCAGGACATCTCAAATGCCCTCTTTCTTTAAGGATCGTGGTTTCCCTTCTGCTGTCATCAATGATGCCCTCACCCGCAGCTCCTCCATTTCCCACACTTAGGCCCTCACCCCATCTTCCTGCCACCACAACAGGGACAGAGTTCCCCTTGTCCTCACCTACCACCCCATTGCCACCACCTTCAACAGGACCCTACCACTAAGCACATGTTTCCCTCTCCACCCCTCTCTGCTTTCCGCAGGGATCGGTCCCTCTGCGACTCCCTGATCCACACATCCCTCCCCACTGATCTCCCACCCGGCACTTATCCCTGTAAGCGTAAGTGCTACACCTGTCCCTACACCTCCTCTCTTGCCACCATTCAGGGCCCCAAACAGTCCTTCCAGGTGAGACAACACTTCACTTGTGAGTCTGTTGGGGTCATCTATTGCATCCGGTGCTCCCGGTGCGGCCTCCTCTACATCGATGAAACCTGACGCAGATTGGGGGACCGCTTTGTCGAGCACCTCCACTCCGTCCGCCACAACAGACAGGATCTCCCAGTAGCCACCCACTTCAACTCTGCTTCCCATTCCCATTCGGATATGTCCATATATGGCCGCCTCTACTGCCATGATGAGGCTAAACTCAGGTTGGAGGAGCAACACCTCATATACCGTCTAGGTAGTCTCCAGCCCCTTGGTATGAACATAGAATTCTCCAACTTCCGGTAATTCCCTCCCTCTCTCTTCCCCTATCCCTATGTCACTCTGCCCCGTCCTGCAGCTGCCTATCACCTCCCTAATGGTTCCGCCGCCTCCTACTACCCATTGTGTTTTCCCCTATTCCTTCTTCACCTTTCCTGCCTATCACCTCCCTGCTTCCCCTCCCCCACTCCTTTATCTTTCCCCTTACTGGTTTTTCACCTGGAACCCACCAGCCTTCTCCTTCCCAACCCTCCCCCCACCTTCTTTATAGGGCTACTGCCCCTTCCCTCTACAGTCCTGACGAAGGGTTCTGGCCCAAAGCGTTGACTGATCTTTTCCACGGATGCTGCCCGACCTGCTGAGTTCCTCCAGCGTGTTGTGAGTGTTGCTTTGACCCCAGCGTCTGCAGAGTATTTTGTGATTACAATCCCCTTTAAGCAGTCTCCACATATGGATTAATTTTGAAGTAGCAGCTGGCATCCACTTTATTTATACCCTTAATGATTTTGGACAGTTCTAACATGCCTCTTCTCATTCTACTTGGGCTAAAAAGATTTAATTATTTCAATCTTCCTTCATATCTCATATCCTGCAGACCTGGAATGGGTCTCGTCACCCTTCTCTAAACTCTCCAGTGTCTTCACAACCCTCACAAGATTTGGAGACCAAAATTGTACACAGTAGTCAAGCACATTATAGAGCTTAAGGAGAACGTCTCTAGACTTGACCACTGAGCTCAACATTCTTTTACCTTCATAATTGCTTCTGTGCATTGTCAGATGTTGATGTCTATCAGGATGCCCAAATCCTTCTTGTGCAGTGCATCTTCTATCTCAAGACCCTCATTGTATATTTACATCTGGTATTTCTGCTTCCCATTTGTCATATTTTACATTTACCTGTATTAAATTTCATCTGCCCACATCTGGATTTAGTTTAGATCTAACTGTATTGATTCTGCTGCCTGAATGTTATCAGCCCATCCCCTTAATTTTGTGTCACCTGCAAACTTGTTTATTTGTTATGTGCTTATCCAAATCATTAATGTAAGTTTAAAAGCACCAGCGGCCCTGAAACTGATCCCCACGGAGCACCACTTTTAACATTTTCTAGGTGTGAAAGTGATCCTCTCAGCATAACTCATTTTCTATTTTTGAGGCAATTCTGCACCCATTTGCACACCTTACTCTGAATCCCTACATCCTGTTACTAATCTCTCATGGGGTACTTTGTGAAAAGCCCCCTGAAAGTTAACTGCTCTACATTTTAGTTGCCTCTTCATAGAACTCCAGCATATTAGTAAAACATAATTTCCCCTTTCTGAACCCATGCTGGCTTTCTGCCTGTTCTATTAGATAACCCCGTGTCTGTCAGGGTTCAGAGAAAGGCAATATATTTTCAGAATGTAAGAGAATACGTTTCAAATCAAAATAATGCATAAAAGATATCTGTTAGCTTTATTGCATGGTATTGTAAAGTGGTACCTTCTGGTTGCTGACTTACCATCAGTGCAATACTCTGGAGATGGAATCTGGCTCTCGAGTCTTGACCACATCTGTACATTATGATTACTGACCTTACCATCAGTTCAATATCCATAACTACATTGATGAGATATTTCAGAACTCTACCTTGTACCAAATTTACAGTTTGGT
The DNA here is from genome assembly GCF_963921235.1 of Mobula hypostoma. Lineage (NCBI taxonomy): Eukaryota > Metazoa > Chordata > Chondrichthyes > Myliobatiformes > Myliobatidae > Mobula > Mobula hypostoma. The sequence goes on from NC_086111.1 coordinate 1,568,320, forward strand.
ATCCAATTGACCTTTGGGGTTCAGCCAGTGTAAGATTTTAACTATTTGCAAAATTAATCACTACAAATTGTAAAGTTGTTTATTGGCATATTCACTTCTTTTATTGTTTTATCTGCCAAGGTAAATGACATCAGATGGAAATTAAATGTCCTTAAGTTCTGTTTCTTAAGTTATGTAAAAGTGAGTAGAAAAATGATAGCAATGGCACTTGTAAAATTAAACTGCCTTTATAAGGAACTAAACCATCAACACACTATTTTTATTAATAAGTGTAAAATCTGTTAAAGGATTGACAAATTTGTGGTGCAGTTTTCAAACCACTTCCTTTGTAATTAATAACCATTGACAGAAAAAATAAGTAAGCAATTTCTGACAATTAACAATAAAATTAATTTCCAGATGGTCTGTATTTGTGTTATTGTATGATCATGACATTATGCATACAGCCTTGTTTGAAGATCCACCCACACTGCACAACCAATTGTTGATTTAAGCCAATTTTTTTTGAAAGGACAGCACCTCTGCCTATGATGAACTTCCTCCTTTGTGCAGTCATTGGCTGGGTTCCATAACATATTGATCCAGCCAGAAATTATTGCTCAACCAGCAGATCATTGTGGTGTCTTAACTGTGGAATGGCCAGATTGTAAAGTTGTTCTAATTATTTCTTCTTCTGACAATGAAATTTGTCAGTTTTGTGATATGAACCATGATTCTCAAATTATTATTTCTCACAAACGTGCCCACTACATCTTATCTTTTACTTGCTGTCATTCATTGCAGAAGAGAGTTTATAGAACTGAAGTGATGTAGCAGCAACAGCAACCTCACACTCAACATCGGCAAGACCAAGGAATTAATTGTGGACTTCAGGAAGGGGAAGTCAGAAGAATAAATGCCAGTTCTTACTGCAGGGTCAAGGAAAGGGTGAGCAGCTTCAAGTTTCTGGGTGTCCAAATCTCAGAGGATCTAACCTGGATGCAAAACATTGATGCGTTCACAAAGAAGGCACACCAATAATTCTACTTTGTGAGGAGTTTGAGGAGATTTTGTACGTCACCAAAGAGATAACTTTTTCTATGGAGAACATTCTGACTGGTTGCATCAGTCTGGTACAGAGCCTCCAATGCACAGGATCACAAAATAGTGCAGGGGGTTATAGACTCGTGCAGCTCCATCACAAGCAGAACCCTTCCCATCTCCGAGAAGGATGGCATCCATTGTAAAGACCCACACCACCTAGAATATACCCTTCTCTCTTTGCTACCAACAGGAGCCTGAAGACTTTCAATGTTTTATGAACAGCAGCTTCAACACCTTTAGATCTTTGAAGTCAAGTCTTGAACATTACCTTACTATACCTTTTCATTGAACAAAAATGTCACGTCATGTATCAGTGATAATAAATCTGATTCTGTAATTGGATTTGCCTCTACCACCTCCTCTGGCAACACTTAACAAAACCACCACCCTTTGTGTGGAAACCTTGCTTCTCAAATCTCTACATTTCTCTCATTTCACCTTAAACATGTGTTTTAGATACCCATACCCTGGGAAAAATACTTTCTCTGCCCCATATCATTTTATAAATCTCTACAGTTTTACACTTCAGCCTCCTATACCCCAGTATTAACAAATCCAACCAATCCAATCTTTCCTTATAACTAAACCCTGCTCATCTCTCCAGCACCGTCTCTATTACACATCCTTCCTGAAGTATGATGACCAGAACTATACACAAGTGTAGCTTGACCAATGTATTACACAGTTGCAACATCAAACTCCAATTCCTGTACTCAGTGCCTTGTCCCAACAATGCAGGCATGATAATTGCCTTCTTCACTTCCTTAACCACCTGTGTTATTATTTTCAGGTTAAGTATGAACTTGCATCGTCAGGTATTTGACATGCCAAAACTTACTACCTCACGTAAGCACGAGGAATTCTGCAGATGCTGGAAATTCAAGCAACACACATCAAAGTTGCTGGTGAACGCAGCAGGCCAGGCAGCATCTCTAGGAAGAGGTACTGTCGACGTTTCGGACCGAGACCCTTGGTCAGGACTAACTGAAGGAAGAGCTAGTAAGAGATTTGAAAGGGAGAGGGGGAGAGGGAGATCCAAAATGATAGAAGAAGACAGGAGGGGGAGCGATGGAGCCAAGAGCTGGACAGGTGATTGGCAAAAGGAATGTGAGAGGATCATGGGACAGGAGACGAACTGAAGGAAGAACCTTGATTAATTTGATTACTCACAGTTGTTTTGATCAAATTCCAGCTGTCCAACTTTCTGGAAGATCTATGCCCCTCTGTATACTAAGATAGTCTTCATTAACTAGAATCCATCAATTTTCATGTCATCAAACTTGATAATTAGACCACCCAAGTTTTCATCCAAGTCATGTATGACAAACAACCAGCACTGATCCCCGCGGTAGACCACTGGTTAAAGACTTCATTCAGAAAAGCAACTGTTGGTCATGTGGATTTAAAATATGGAAGAAAACGTTGAACTCGAACCCATCAAGGACTGTGGCAGCGGACAGGTCAATTGTCTTTGTTCCTGCCACGTGCTTGGAAATGGAGGCTACCATTTTGTGGAACTGTTTTACATCCTCCATTTTATGAGATGGAGTTGCTTTGCTTTCTGTGTTTTAAAGTAAACACAATGATGTTTCAGGTAATCTGCAGGACAGGAGATAATTTCCAAATAACAAGTTATTTGTGAGGTGTTTTTGATATAACGTACAGGTTTGTGAATGTTGGGGTTGGTGCCTGCTTGGAGTGATTCGACGTGGTTACTGAAGAGAACAAAGCCATAAATTACTGACTGTCACTTGCTGGGAAGAGGGCAATAAATGGATGCTGGCTTGGAGCAGAGCCAATAAAACATGTTTAAGGTCAATCAGATGACCTACAGCCAATGACATTGGAATGCAATGTTTGAATTGGGAAGGAAGGAATATAAAAGTGGACACTTCAAGTGTGCTATCAGCAATAAATCTCTCGAGACCCACTATCACAAGGAAGAACCCCCATGCCAGGGGCTGGGCAGAGAACGGATCCCCTATTTCAGTGTTATCAATGGGAAAAGTGGTCTGAGTGGGTATTGGTACAGAGGAAACAGTATAATTCATGTTCTAAGATGTTGGTACGGGGTCAACGTAGTCACGTTATTGTTTTTACAGAGACAATAAGGTGCGAACTTTGATTAATTATGAGTTGTTTAGTGAATTTCCAAATGTAGTCCTGTTGATGAACAGTCAGCACAACCCACCACTGCCACTGTGCCTCCTATCACCCTGCCAGCATAACTTGGATCCAGTGTGGATCCATCTGGGTAAATAGTATAACATGTTTTCAGTTATGAAAAACATTATGCTGCTTCATTCATCTTAGTAATTGGATCTGTTAATTATAGAAGACTTTCTTAACATATGAAAGCAACACTAAAAATGGTTAAAAATATTCAAAATGCCTTTCTGAGCCACAAGCAGCATATTCAACTTTGAAAAGGTGCTTTATTTTCTAGTAATAAACTTGATTTAAAAATAATAATGTTCTTTTGTCACATCATAGCTAAATACCTCAGGAGCACTGAAGAACTTGGATGTAACGATGAACCTTTAATTGATCTGAAGCAAAAAAAAGCAGCAAATGATTTTCTTTGTCACATCTGAGAGCAGCACTTGATCTATTACTTATGTTCTGGACAGCTGAGTACTGTGCAGGTTTAAGTGTTTGTAATGTTTTGGTGAGATGTTATAAATCAATAAAAAATCCAGTTTATACTGTATGGTTAAACTGTCAGCCACGAGAGTAACTATTTTGCATATATATTTTGGAGAAAGAGAGCAGGATGATGTTTTACAAATTAATGATTTTGTGATTATTCTAAGATCGTGTTGGGTGAGATATCCCAAAGTCATCATTCTTGCAATAGCCAATGATATTTCTGGAGGAAAGATTTCTACTATTTAGGAAAATGATCTTCTATTCAGAATTTTTTTTTTAGATTATGAGAACACTCAGTCCTCGTTTATTGTCATGTAAAATGCATGCATACATTAAGAAATGATACAATGCTCCTCCAGAGTGATAGCACAGAAAAACAGGACAAACCAAAGACGAACACTGACAGAACCACATAATTATAACATATAGTTACAGCAGGGCAAAACAATACCATAATTTGATAAAGAACAGACCATGGGGACAGTAAAATAAAGTCTCAAAGTCCCGAGTCGATCGACTCCCGAGTCCCCGATAGCAGGCGGCAAAGGGAGAAACTCCCCGCCATAAACCTCCAGGCACTGACAACTGCCAATGCATTGGAAGCACCTGACCACAGCCGACACTGAGTCCATCCGTCAGAAAACATCGAGCCTCTGACCAGCCCCTCTGATACAGCCTCCCGAGTGCCTTCGACCTCGCCCGGCCACCGAAACAAGCAAAACCGAGGATTCGAGGCCTTCTCCTCTGGAGATTCCGGACCACACGGTAACAGCGGCAGCGAAGCAGGCATTTCAGAAGTTTCACCAGATGTTCCTCCCTACTCTCACGTCTGACTCCACCAAATCAGAATTGTGCATGGTCCCCTACTTGACAAATAACAGACATCACCACCGAAGTGGCTGCACGTGCTACCGTCGTGCCGCCATCTTCTCCTCCTCCTGTGGCCACAGGTGAGCTGCCAGAGGATTAGAGGAGATCCAATGATGTTCTGTTGTTTGAAAAAGGCTCTAATAATAAGTCAGGAAATTATAGTCTGACATCGATAGTGGGAAGGATATTGGAAGGTATTCTAAGGGACCATATATTTAAGTACAGTATTTGGATAGACAGGGACTGATTAGGGGTGGTCAGCATGGCCTTGTGCATGGTAAGTCATGTGTAACCAATCTTATAGAATTTTTTGAGGAAGTTACTAGGAAGGTTGATGAAGGCAAAGCAGTTGATGTTGTCTACATGGACTCTTGCAAAGCCTTTGATAAGGTGCTGCATGGGAGGTTAGTCCTGAAGGTTTGGTCACTTGGCATTCAAGATGAAATAGTAAATTAGATTAGACATTGGCTTCATGGGAGAAGCCAGAGAGTGATATTAGATGGTTGCCTCTCTGACTGTGATTAGTGGTGTGCCGCAGGGATCGGTGCTGGGTTCATTGTTGTTTGTCATCTATATCAATGATCTGGATGATAATGTGGTGAGCTGTATCAGCAAATTTGTAAATGACACCACCACTCGGGGTGTACTGGACAGTGAGGAAGATTATCAAAACTTGCAGTGGGATCTGGACCAGCTGGAAAAAAATGGTCTGAAAATGGCAGACAGAATTTAATTCACACAAGTGTGAGGTGTTGCACTTTGGGAGGACCAACCAAAGAAAGTCTTACATGGTGAGTGGTAGGGCAGTGAGGGGTGCAGTAGGACAGAGGGTTATGGGAATACAAATCCATGATTCCTTGGAAATGGCATTGCAGATGGGGCCATAAAGAGAGCTTTTGGCACATTGGCCTTCATAAGTCAATGTATTGAGTACATGAGTTGGGACATTATGTTGAAATTGTTTAGAAGTTGGTGAGGCCTTACTTGGAGTATTGTGTGCAGTTTTGATCACCTACCTACAGGTCAGATGTAAATAAGATTGAAAGAGTACAGAGAAAATTTACAAGAATGTTGCTGGGACTTGAAGTTCGGTGGGATGACAACCAGAGGTCATGGGTTAAGGGTGAAAGGTGAAATGATTAAGGGGAACATGAGGGGAACTTCTTCACTTAGAGGTGGTGAGAGTGTGAAATGAGCTGCCAGTGCAAGTGGTGGATACGGGGTCAATTTCAACATTTGAGGGAAATTTGTATGGGTACATGGATAAGAGGGGTGTGGAGGACTATGGTCTGGGTGCAGGTTGATGGGACGAGACAGATTAATAGTTTGGCACAGTCTAGATGGGCTGATTGGGCTGTTTCTGTGCTAGTGTTCTATGACGCTATTGTCACTTGTACCAAATTTCAGTGAAAATCTTTGTTTTGCATGCCAGCCATACACATCGTTTCATCGTGTACAGTAAGTGAATTGTTGGTCTGAAAGAGTTTTAAAAATTTGGTTTAGTTGTGATTTGTAGAATTGCTTTCCTCTTGGTATTAAGTGTTTTCCTTGGCAGTACTATCTTGGAGGGCTCCTTATCAAAGATAACCTCCATGCTTACAGATGGCATACTTTCCCATAAAAGGTAAGGACAGCATGTACAAAAGTATTTACAGTGACACGTTGTAACCTAATTCAAACCAGGGGCATCACTTCAATCTAAATCTGAACCTCTTGTTGATCGGGATGCAGTATCACTTTAATTCTAAAAGCTGTATGCATCATTTATTACTTATAATTTTCATATTAAGTCTATTTTTTCCCCTCAAGGTAACATTTGCTGACAAGCTTAGAATTTTGTAAATATATTGTTTGATTGAGCTTTATTTGTTGTTTATATAATTCATTATGGTTATAAGTAAAAATGTGTGAATTGCATATGTCGTCACACTACCAGGTGATGCGTGCATGTCTTTCTGAAAGCAAAACATGACGTTAGACTCACATTTTGGACTTCCGTGTCTTCCTTTGAATTAGTTTAATGTTTTGAAATTACAGAACATAACGCCCTCTTCAATAGCAGCATGTCCTTACTCAGATATGAGGCGCAAAACTGCTTATAATTTCCCAACGTGGTGTGATCAATTCTTTGTAAAGGCTCAGCATTGCATCCTTGCTTTTATATTCTCGTCCTCTTGCAATGAAGTCTAACATTACATTTGTCTTCCTTACTACTGACTCACCTGCGAGTTAACCATCAGGGAATCCCGCACTAGGACTCCCAAATCCTTTTGCACCTCCGATTTCAGAATCAGGTTTATTATCACCGGCAGCAGGTCAATGCAATACATAATATAGAGGGAAAAATTAAAATAATAATAATAAATAAATAAATAAATAAATCAATTACCGTATACATATCTTGAATAGATTAAAAATCATGCAAAAAACAGAAATAATTTATATTAAAAATATTTCTGATTTTACTCAGTTTAAAAAATCGTCTATGCCTTTATTTCTCTTACCAATGTCCATGACTATATACTTCCTGACACTGTATTCCATTTGCCCTTTCTTTGCCTATTCTCCTTCTACAGAAGGATCTATGTCCTCCTTTAACCTCCCTGTAATGAGCTCTTCGGGCCTGTCTGGAGCACTGAGAGTGTTAGGCTCCAAGGTTGTTAAAACATCCGAATTGTTACTTAACCAGAGTCAGTAATCGCGAAGAGTTCCTCGTGTTTTTCTTGAGTGACTTGATCTTTGTAATGTTGTCTCCTGGTGCTTTCTGTTTAAGCTTGTTAAGTTTATTTTGATAGGCTTGGGGAGTACACAGAAACATAGAAAATAGGTGCAGGAGTAGGCCATTCGGCCCTTCGAGCCTGCACCACCATTCAGTATGATCATGGCTGATCATCCAACTCAGAACCCCGCCCCAGCCTTCCCTCCATACCCCCTGATCCCTTTAGCCACAAGGGCCATATCTAACTCCCTCTTAAATATAGCCAATGAACTGGCCTCAACTGTTTCCTGTGGCAGAGAATTCCACAGATTCACCACTCTCTGTGTGAAGAAGTTTTTCCTAATCTCGGTCCTAAAAGGCTTCCCCTTTATCCTCAAACTGTGACCCCTCGTTCTGGACTTCCCCAACATCGGGAACAATCTTCCTGCATCTAGCCTGTCCAATCCCTTTAGGATTTTATACGTTTTAATCAGATCCCCCCTCAATCTTCTAAATTCCAACGAGTATAAGCCCAGTTCATCCAGTCTTTCAACATATGAAAGTCCTGCCATCCCAGGAATCTGTGTTACTTGTAATATTTAAGTGGATGCCCAATTAGCACTAACTGCAGGATCCTAGTTTTGAGAATGTTACCTCTCATGGTGTCATTCTGCTGAGCCACCGATGTTCTTTTGGAATTATTATGAAAAAAACTCTCCTTGCCATCTCTACATTGGAGACTGTCTTTCCTCATCACTTGGGTTCTGATATTGCCAACACACATCATAATACTCCCTGTGTTCTCAACACTACATTCCCCTCCAACTATCTTTGTATCATCTACAAACGTGGCCCACAAAGCCATCAATTCCATCATTCAGATCACAAACATATAATGTGAAAAGAGGTGGACCCAACACCAATTCCTGTGGAACACCACCAGTAACCAACCAAGAAAGTGCCCCCTTTATCCCCACATTTTGCCTTCTGCTTGTCAACCAATCTTCTGTTCATGCTAGTTACTTTCCTGTATTACCATGTGCTTTTACCTTGGTAAGCAGCCTCCTGTGCGGCACCTTACCAAAGGCCTTCTGAAAGTCCAAGTGAACAACATCCATGGACTCGCCTTTGTCAATGTTACTTGTTAATTACTGTACTTCCAACAGGTTAGTTAAGCAAGAATTCCCCCTAAGGAAACCATGAGACTTTGGCCTATTTTATCATGTACTTCCAAAGACCCTGAGATCTCATCCTTAATAATGGACTCTAACATCTTGCAAAGCACGGAAGTCAGGCTAACTGGCCTATAATTTCCTGTCCTTTACCTTCCCCCTTTTTTAAAGCGCACAGTTATATTCGTGATTCTCCAGTCCACTGGAAGCATTCCAGAATCTGATGATTCTTGAAATACCTCTAAGAATGCCTCCACAATCTCTTCAGCCACTTCTTTCGGAGCCCTGGATTATAGTCCATTTGATCCAAATGACTTATTTACCTTTGGCTGCCATTACATCTTCTTATTCCTAATAGTGACTACACTCACTTGTGACCCCTGACTCTCTCGAATTTCTGGCATGATGCTGATGTATGTCAGTGCAGACTGACGCAAAATACTCATTCAGTTCATCTGCCATTTCTTTGTCCCCCATTGCTACCTCTCCAGCGTCATTTTCCAGTGGCCCTATGTCCACTCTTGCCTCTCTTTTACCCTTTATATGTCCAAAGAAATGAGATATCCTCTTTTATATTATTGGCTACTTTACCTTCATTAACTTTTCATTCCTTATTGCTTTTTCAGTTGTCTTCTGATGGTTTTCAAAAGTTTCCCAATCCTCTAGCTTCTCACTAATTCTTGCTATCTTTCATGCTCTCTTTGTCTTCTCTTGCCAGCCACGGTTGCCTCATCCTCCCTTTAGAATACTCTTCTTCTTTGGAATTAACCAGTCCTGCATCTTCCGAATTACTTCCATCCATCGAGGTTCTGCTATCATCCCTGCTCATGTCCCCTTTCAATCAACTTTGGTCAGCTCCTCTCTCATGCCTCTGTAATTCCCTTTACTCAGCTGTAATAACCAATGCATCAATATTAGCTTCATCCTCTCAAATTGCATGGTAAATTCTGTCATACTATGAATACTGCTACTGAGGGTTCCTTTAAGATCATAAGGTAGAGGAGCAGAATTAGGCCATTTGGCCTATCGAGTCTGCTCCACCATTTCATCATGGCTGATCCAATTTTCCTCTCAGCCCCAATCTCCTGCCTTTTCTTGTATCCCTTCATACCTTGACCAATCAAGAATCTGTCAACCTCTGCCTTAAATATACCCAATGATTTGGCCTGCAGCCATCGGGCTCCTGGATTGGCTTCACTCACCTCAGCTCTGAACTGCCTCCATGGCCGTGGCCTGCGTTCATCGGACCCCTGGACTGGTTTCACTCACCTCAGCGGTGAAGTGACTCTGCAGCTGTGGCCTGCAGTCATCGGGCTCCTGGACCGGCTTCCTCGCCTCAGCGGTGAACTGGCTCCATGGCCGTGGCCTGCGTTCATCGGACCCCTGGACTGGTGTCACTCACCTCAGCTCTAATCTGTCTCCATGACTGTGGCCCGCGGTCATCGGGCTCCTGGACTGGTGTCACTCACCTCAGCTCTAATCTGTCTCCATGACTGTGGCCCGCGGTCATCGGGCTCCTGGACTGGTGTCACTCACCTCAGCTCTAATCTGTCTCCATGACTGTGGCCTGCAGTCATCGGGCTCCTGGACCGGCTTCCTCGCCTCAGCTCTAATCTGGCTCCATGGCCGTGGACTCACTTTCAGTGAATCTGCAGCTCATGTTCTGTGTGTTATTTGTTTGCTTTTCTATTGTTTGAACGATTTGTCTTTTCCACCACATTGGGTAATTGGTGGTTCCTCTTGTGTGGGTTTCTTTTAAATGAGTTCTTTTGTGTTTCTTTGTTTTGTGGCTGTCTGTGAGAAAACAAATCTCAAGTTTGATATTTTGATAATTGATACGTACTTTGAACTATAAGATGTACTTTGGTTAATAAATGTACTGGAATATAGAAACATAGAAACATAGAAAATAGGTGCAGGAGTAGGCCATTCGGCCCTTCGAGCCTGCACCGCCATTTATTATGATCATGGCTGATCATCCAACTCAGAACCCAGCCTTCCCTCCATACCCCCTGACCCCTGTAGCCACAAGGGCCATATCTAACTTCCTTTTAAACATAGCTAATGAACTGGCCTCAACAGTTTGCTGTGGCAGAGAATTCCACAGATTCACCACTCTCTGTGTGAAGAAGTTTTTCCTAACCTCGGTCCTAAAAGGCTTCCCCTCTATCCTCAAACTGTGACCCCTCGTTCTAGACCTCCCCAACATCGGGAACAATCTTCCCGCATCTAGCCTGTCCAATCCCTTTAGGATCTTATACGTTTCAATCAGATCCCCCCTCAATCTTCTAAATTCCAACGAGTACAAGCCCAGTTCATCCAGTCTTTCTTCATATGAAAGTCCTGCCATCCCAGGAATCAATCTGGTGAACCTTCTTTGTACTCCCTCTATGGCAAAGATGTCTTTCCTCAGATTAGGGGACCAAAACTGCACACAATATAGGAGCAAGGATGTAATGCTGAAGCTTTATAAGGCATTGGTCAGACCACACTTGAAATATTGTGGGCAATTTTGGGTTCCTTATCTAAGGAAAGACGGGCCAGCATTGAAAAGGGTCCAGAGGAATTTCACAACAATGATTCTGGAAATGCAAGTGTTAACGCATGAGGAGGCTTTATTGGCTCCGGGACTGTACTCACTAGAGTTTAGAAGATTGAGGGGATCTCATTGAAAAGTATTGAATATTGAAAGGCCTAGATAGAGTGGATGTGGAAAGAATGTTTCCTATTGTGGGTGATCCTAAGAACAGAGGGCACAGCCTCAGAATAGAGGGACATCCAGTTAGAACAGAGATGAGGAGGAATTTCCTTAGCAGAGGGTGGTGAATCTGTGGAATTCATTGCCACAGACGGCTGTGGAGGCCAAGTCACTGGGTATATTTGAAGTAGAGGTTGACGGGCTCTGGACTGGTCGGGGTGTGAAGGGTAACGGGGAGAAGCTGGGGGAACGGAGATTGAGAGGGATAATATATAAGCCATAATGGAATCATGGAGCAAACTTGATCGGCCAAATGACCAAATTTTGCTCCTATGTCTGATGATCTTATAATCTTCAATCTGTGTTGCTCGTTAACACAAACTGTATGTTTCGATGTACTTGTGACAAATAAAAATCCCGGCTATTCTACCTAAACTGAGAGCTAGCAACCTAAACTATTTTACTGTACTATCCATGAAATGAAAATAAAAAGTACCGATGCTAGAAAACTGAAATAAAACAGAAAATACTGAAGACACTTTATAGGTCAGGCAGCATTTGTGAAAGACAATATTAATTTTAAAGATCGTTCATTAGAGCGTAACGGAAACGTTGCTCTGTTTCTCTACACGGCTGTACACTGACGTGCTGAGCACTTACTGCATTTCAGAATCAGAATCAGGTTCATTATCACCGGCATGTGTCATGAAATTTGTTAACTTAGCAGCAGCAGCTCAATGCAATACATAATATAGATGAAGAAGAAAATAAAATAATAATAATAAATAAGTAAATCATTTTACGGTATATGTACATTGAATAGATTAAAATCATGCAAAAAACAAGAAATAATATATATTAAAAAAGTGAGGTAGTGTCCAAAGATTCAATGTCCATTTAGGAATCGGATGGCAGAGGGGAAGAAGCTGTTCCTGAATCGCTGAGTGTGTGCCTTCAGGCTTCTGTATCTCCTACCTGATGGTAACAGTGAGAAAAGGGCATGTCCTGGGTGCTGGAGGTACTTAATAATGGACGCTGCCTTTCTGAGACACCGCTCCTTGAAGATGTCCTGTGTACTTTGTAGGCTAGTGCCCGAGATGGAGCTGACTAGATTTACAAACTTCTGCAGCTTCTTTTGGTCCTGTGCAGTAGCCCCTCCATACCAGACAGTGATGCAGTCTGTCAGAATGCTCTCCACGGTATATCTATAGAAGTTTTTGAGTGTATTTATTAACATACCAAATTTCTTCAAACTCTTAATGAAGTATTGTTGCTGTCTTGACTTCTTTATAACTGCACCAATATGTTGGGACCAGGTTAGATCCTCAGAGATCTTGACACCCAGGAACTTGAAGCTGCTCACTCTCTCCACTTCTGATCCCTCTATGAGGATTGGTATGTGTTCCTTCATCTTGCCCTTCCTGAAGTCCACAATCAGTTCTTTCGTCTTACTGATGTTGAGTACCAGGTTGTTGCTGCGACACCACTCTGCTAGTTGGCATATCTCACTCCTCTATGGCCTCGCGTCACCACCTGAGATTCTACCACAATGGTTGTATCATCAGCAAATTTATGGATGGTATTTGAGATATGCCTAGCCACACAATCATGTGTATATAGAGAGTAGAGCAGTGGGCTAAGCACACACCCCTGGGGTGCTCCAGTATTGATTGTCAGTGAGGAGGATATGTTATCACTAATCCGTACAGACTGTGGTCTTCCGGTTAGGAAGTCGAGGATCCAATTGCAGAGGGAGGTACAGAGGTCCAGGTTCTGTAACTTCTCAATCAGGATTGTGGAAATGATGGTATTAAATGCTGACCTATAGTCGATGAACAGCATCCTGACGTAGGTGTTTGTGTTGTCCAGATGGTCTAAAGCCGTGTGGAGAGCCATTGAGATTGTGTCTGCCATTGACCCATTGTGGCGATAGGCAAATTGCAATGGGTCCAGGTCCTTGCTGAGGCAGGAGTTCAGTCTAGTCATGATCAATCTCTCAAAGCGTTTCATCACTGTAGATGTGAGCGCTAGTGGGCGATAGTCAGTACGGCAGCCCACATTATTCTTCTTGGGCACTTCTTGTTGCCTTTTGGAAGCAAGTGGGAACTTCTGCCAGTAGCAGCGAGAGGTTGAAAATGTCCTTGAATACTCCTGCCAGTTGGTTGGCACAGGTTTTCAGAGCCTTACCAGGTACCCCATCGGGATTTTCCACCTTGTGAGGGTTCACTCTCTTTAAAGACATCCTAACATATGATACAGAGATCCCAGGGTCCCCGGGTGCAGCAGGGATCTTCACAGCTGTAGTTATATTCTCCCTTTCAAAGCGGGCATAGAAGGTGTTGAGTTCATCTGGTAGTGAAGCATCGCTGTCATACATGCTTTTGGCTTTCGCTTTAGAACATAGAACATAGAATAGTACAGCACAGTACAGGCCCTTCGGCCCACAATGTTGAGCCGACCCTTAAACCCTGCCTCCCATATAAACCCCCACCTTAAATTCCTTCATATATCTGTCTAGTGGTCTCTTAAATTTCACTAGTGTATCTGCCTCCACCACTGACTCAGGCAGTGTATTCCACGCACCAACCACTCTCTGAGTAAAAAACCTTCCTCTAATATCCCCCTTGAACCTCCCACCCCTTACCTTAAAGCCATGTCCTCTTGTATTGAGCAGTGGTGCCCTGGGGAAGAGGCACTGGCTATCCACTCTATCTATTCTTCTTATTATCTTGTACACCTCTATCATGTCTCCTCTCATCCTCCTTCTCTCCAAAGAGTAAAGCCCTAGCTCCCTTAATCTCTGATCATAATGCGTACTCTCTAAACCAGGCAGCATCCTGGTAAGTCTCCTCTGTACCCTTTCCAATGCTTCCACATCCTTCCTATAGTGAGGCGACCAGAACTGGACACAGTACTCCAAGTGCGGCCTAACCAGAGTTTTATAGAGCTGTATCATTACCTCGCAACTCTTAAACTCTATCCCTCGACTTATGAAAGCTAACACCCCATAAGCTTTCTTAACTACCCTATCCACCTGTGAGGCAACTTTCAGGGATCTATGGACATGTACCCCCAGATCCCTCTGCTCCTCCACACTACCAAGTATCCCGCCATTTACTTTGTACTCTACCTCGGAGTTTGTCCTTCCAAAGTGTACTACCTCACACTTCTCCAGGTTGAACTCCATCTGCCACTTCTCAGTCCACTTCTGCGTCCTATCAATGTCTCTCTGCAATCTTTGACAATCCTCTACACTATCCACAATACCACCAACCTTTGTGTCGTCTGCAAACTTGCCAACCCACCCTTCTACCCCCACATCCAGGTCGTTAATAAAAATCACGAAAAGTAGAGGTCCCAGAACAGATCCTGGTGGGACACCACTAGTCACAATCCTCCAATCTGAATGTACTCCCTCCACCACCACCCTCTGCCTTCTGCAGGCAAGCCAATTCTGTATCCACCTGGCCAAACTTCCCTGGATCCCATGCCTTCTGACTTTCTGAATAAGCCTACCATGTGGAACCTTGTCAAATGCCTTACTAAAATCCATGTATATCACATCCACTGCACTACCCTCATCTATATGCCTGGTCACCTCCTCAAAGAACTCTATCAGAACTTGTAGGAAGCAATGTCTTGCAAACCCTGCCAGAGTTGTCGTACATCCAATGTTGCCTCCAAATTCATTCGAAATTGTCCCTTCACCCTTGAAACAGCCCTCCGCAAATCATACCTGGCTTTCTGATACAGGCCTGTGTCGCCAGACATGAATGCTGCAGATCCAGCCTTCATCGGATGACATACCTCCTGGTTGATTTTCTGTTTTATTATTTCTTTTATCCAACTATCATACACTATTATACGAAGTATTTAAGATCAGGAGTGTCCATTAGATTAAATACGGTGCTCCTCAGTTACTTGTGCTGTTCGGTCTTTGTATTCTGGTTTTTGATCTAGACATGAACCAGGTGAACTAGAAATGGCACTACAAACATCCCAGGGCAAGCCCACAACAAAGAAATTATACTTATATACAAGACAACAAATGGAACCTAGTTGCTCGAATCCTGTGGTCTGGACTGGCATCAGGTCATACTTTAAACATTTCCTGCTGCATACACTTACACCCTGGGCTTAGCACTAATCATGAAAAAGCTTAAGAGTGTAAGACAGAGCCGAAATATAGATAACCACTTATAAGTACACCAGTGATATAAGAAAAAGAATCACTTGCAAAGTGAAAAATGTGCTCCATCAGATATCTTAATTATCAGGATTTGGAAAGGGTTTGTATTTATCAGCTGTTCAATGCGTTATTTTTATTTACTTCAGATAGATCCAGTGCGCTTGAATCTGGGCTAAAGCCAACAGTTGAACAGCGGTGGATTCAATTACAGGTACAGGATTATTCATTGTGATTCAAGCAGAAAGTTCTTCAAATACTCAGCAAGGTGGGCACGGTTGATGGAGAAAGAAACAAATAACACTTTAGTATGATGAGCTTTCATTGTAATGTCTCCCGAACTTCCAAATCTCAGCAGTAAGCTAATTTTTCAGTCCTATGGTGATTGCTTAGAAAATGATTTGTAGCAATTTATAATTCTCACTTCCCGAGCTCTTTGACTATCTTTCCTAATTTGAAAATTCTTATGGCCCCTCATCCATGTGGCCATTCCTGCATAGCTGTTGAAGTGCTTATTAATTCACTGATTTATCACACCTATCCCTACTCCCTCAAGTTTGTTTTTGGTTTCTCACATCAAGTTTATAACTTTTAAATTTTATGTCATGAACTTTCTCTGCTAATATCTCCATAATATCTCAGAGAGTCCAGAATTAATTACTGCTGTTGCTATGATGATTCTGATCTGCTCTTGATCCACCTTTACTTCCTCTTCTCTTGTCAATTTTCATATCCCTTTCAAAGTCTGCCATGTCCTCCATGCATTGAAAAGATTTGACATTCCAAGATATAGAGCTTAGGAGGCAGTCGCAATGTATAGAAATTGGAAAGGTGGCAATAATTCGAACATTTCATTGGAGAAGGATGACAGACATTTGGACAAAACAATTTAAAAGTTTTGTCTACTGCTTGTGTTTTTATGGAGCTGCAAAATTTTGAAAGTCCAAAGGATACAATTAGTCCCAATTTGGGAATCTATATGCTCAGAGATCTCTTTCTTCAGTCTTGCCGATGTATAAGACAGAGCTTGTGGTTTAGAATAAGATTAGCTCTGTTTGTTACATGTACATCACAACAACAAAACATTCAGTGAAATGCCTCGTTAATATTGAATCCAATCAGTGTCACTCTGCTTCTGCTCCGTCATAGTAAGCCCACCAGTTACTAAACCTAATCCACAGGTCTTTGGAATGTGGGAGGAAACCTGAACACACAGAGGAAACTACATCATTGCGGGGAGAACGTGCAAACTCCTTACAGACAGCAGTGGAAATTGATGCCTGATCAGTGATCGGAGGTGCTGTGAGGAGATGCAGTAACTGCTAGAACTTTGTGCCACCTACAATAGGTTAAAAGTTCAGGTGATCATCATAGCAGCAACACCATTGTCATCATTTCTGGAAGCTAAGCGTCAGTGAGTGGAGCATTGTACAAGTTTATGCCTCCAATTATTTCTCCAGTGATTTCTTCAGAGATTGGTGGAGATTGACGTCCCTTTGAATGAGAGCCATAGAGAAGTACAGTACAGAAACAGTTCCTTAGCCCATCTAGTCCATGCAAAAAAGCATTTTAACTGCCTACTCCCATTGACCTGCACTGGGTCCAGACCCCTCATTACACCTACTATCCATGTACCTATCCAAACTTCTCTTAAACATTGAAATCGAGTTTGCATGCACTACTTGTTCTGGCAGCTCGTTCCACTCTCGTATGATGCTCTTAATGAAGAAGTTTCCTCTCATGTTCCCCTTAAACTTCTCACCTTTCACCCTTAAGCCATGATCTCTGGTTGTAGTCCCACCCATCCTCAATGGAAAAAGCCTGTTTGCATTTGCCCTATCTATAACCTTAATATTTTGTATACCTCTATCAAATCTCCCCTCAATCTTCTACGTTCTAAAGAATACAGCCCTAACCTATTGAATTTTTCCATATAACTCGGGTCCTCCAAACCTGGAAACGTCCTTGTAAATTTTCTCTGTACTCTTTCAACCTTGTTTACATCTTTCCTGTAGGCAGGTGACCAAACCTGCATACAATACTCCAAATTTGGCCTCACCAATGTCTTAAAGAACTTCAACACAACATCCCATCTCCTGTACTTAATACATTGATTTATGAAAGCCCATGTGCCAAATGCTTTCTTTACAACCTGTGACACTCCTTTCAATAAATTATGGACCTGTATTCTCAGATCCCTTTGTTCTACCGCACTCCTCAGTGCCCTACCATTCACTGTGTAAGACCTACTCTGGTTGGTCTTGCCGAAGTGCAAAACCTCGCACTTGTCTACATTAAATTCCATCTGCCAGTTTTCAGCCCATTTTCCCAGCTGATGCAGACCCCTCTGCAAGCCATGATAGCCTTCCTTGCAGTCCACTACCCTCCACCCCCCCGCAGCTTGATGCAATCCACAAACTTGCTGATCCAGTTAACCACATTATCATAGAACCACAGAACACTACAGCACAGAAAACAGGCCATTTGGCCCTTCTAGTCCGTGCCAAAACGTTATTCTGCTAGTCCCATTGACCTGCATCCAGTCCATAACCCTCCAGACCTCTCCCGTCCATGTACCTATCCAATTTATTCTTAAAACTTAAAAGTGAGCCCACATTTACCACGTCAGATGGCAGCTCGTTCCATACTCCCACCACTCTCTGAGTGAAGAAGTTCCCCCTAAAGCCATGTCCTCTAGCATTTATCTCTCATAATCTAAGTGGAAAGAGCCTACTCACATTTACTCTGTCTATTCCCCTCATAATTTTGTAAAAATATCATCCAAATCATTGATATAGATGGCAAACAACAAAGAACCTAGCACCATTCCCTGTGGCACACCGCTGGTCACAGGTCTCCAGTCAGAGAGGCAACTCTCCATGACCACTCTCTGGTATCTCCCACAAAACCAAGGTCTAATCCAATTTACTACCTCATCCTGAATGCCAATTGACTGAACCTTCTTGATCAGCCTCCCACGTGGGACCTTGTCAAATGCTTTACTAAAATCCATGTAGATGACATTCACTGCCTTACTTTCATCCACTTTCCTGATAACTTCCTCAAAAAACTCGAAAGGATTGGTTAGACATGACCTACCACGCACAAAACCATGCTGATTATCCGTAATCAATCCATGTCTATCCAAATATTTATACTGTATATCCGGTCCCTTAGAATACCTTCCAATAACTTTCCCACACTTGATGTCAGACTCAGTGGCCTATAATTTCCTGGTTTATGTTTCGAGCCTTTGTTAGATAGAGGAACAATACTAGCTGTCCTCCAATCCTCTGCTCTCTTCCCTATCACTAAGGATGGTTTAAATATTTCTGCTAGGGTCCCAGCCATTTCTGCACTTGCCTACCGTAGGGTCCAAGGGGACACATGGTCATGCCCTGGGGATTTATCCACCCTGATCTAGCTCAGGAGAGCAAACACCTCCTCCTCTGTAATCTGTACAGGGTCCATGAAGTTGATGCCTTTGCCTCACCTCTATAGACTCTCCTGACTAAATACAGATGCAAAGAATTCATACAAGAATCCTGGCCCCATCTGTTTTGACTCCACACATGGCTTATCATTCTGGTCTTCCAGCGGACAGGCTTTGTCCCTTACAATTCTTTTGCTCTTAACGTACCTGTAGAATCCCTTAAGGTTCTTGTCTACCTTGTCTGTTAGAGCAACTTTCTCTTAGTCTTCCTGATTTCTTTCTGAAGTGTTCTCTTGCATTTCCTGTACACGATAAGCACCTCATTTGTTCCTACCTACCTCTACCTGCTCTGCACCTCCTTTTTTAAAATCTTCACCAGGGCCTCAATATCTCCTGAAAACCAAGGTTCCCTACAATTGTTATCTTCACCTTTTATTCTGACAGGCACGTACAAGCTTTGTGCTCTCAAAACTTAATTTTTTGAAGGCCTCCCAGTTACTAAGTACGCCTTTACCTGAAAACAACCTGTTCAATCTGCACTTGCTGGATCATTTCTGATACCATCAAAGTTGTCCTTTCTCCCATTTAGAACCTCAGCCCAGACCGATCTCTTTGCATGAATTGAATCTTGGTACAGAGTAGGAAGACAAATGGAGTTCAAACAACTCATTCCAGTCAAGTGGAAGGAATGGGTAAAATTTGTCCAAATGTCCAAATTGAGTCGGTTGAGTCGGTAGTGAAGAAGGCAAACGCAATGTTGGCATTCATTTCTAGAGGAATAGAGTATAGGAGCAGGGATGTGATGTTGAGGCTCTATACGGCGCTGGCGAGACCTCACTTGGAGTACTGTGGGCAGTTTTGGTCTCCTTATTTAAGAAAGGATGTGCTGACTTTGGAGAGGGTACAGAGAAGATTCACTAGAATGATTCCGGGAATGAGGGGGTTAACATATGAGGAACGTTTGTCCGCTCTTGGACTGTATTCCTTGGAGTTTAGAAGAATGAGGGGGGACCTCATAGAAACATCTTGAATATTGAAAGGCATGGACAGAGTGAATGTGGCAAAGTTGTTTCCCATGATGGGGGTCTAGTACGAGAGGGCATGACTTAAGGATTGAAGGGCGCCCATTCAGAACAGAAATGCAAAGAAATTTTTTTAGCCAGAGGGTGGTGAATCTGTGGAATTTGTTGCTACGGGTGGCAGTGGAGGCCAAGTCATTGGGTGTATTTAAGGCAGAGATTGATAGGTATCTGAGTAGCCAGGGCATCAAAGGTTATGGTGAGAAGGCGGGGGAGTGGGACTAAATGGGAGAATGGATCAGCTATTGATAAAATGGCGGAGCAGACTCGATGGGCCGAATGGCCGACTTCTGCTCCTTTGTCTTATGGTCTTATGGTCTAACATTGTAAAATGTTATTTTCTAAATCAAAAGATTTTCTCAATAGTCCATTACACCACCTAGCATTGCAAAGCTGCTATATTTGAAGGAAACACTCAGTTTGAAGCACGTGATTAACATTGTAACAATGAACTTTTATTTTGATTATGCAATTTCTAAATCTGCAGTGTTTTCTGAATTTGCTGCCTTATTATGCGATAGGTATTATAATATTTAAAGCTACATGTGAGCGTTAAGTGAAGCCAATTATTTAAAAATGATTTCTGATCCGTTTGGGAATTTCAGGTCGACAAGTCTAATTGTCTTTGATCTGAAATTTAGCCAACCTGAATTTGCTCAATTGTCCTCATTACTATTATTTTCTGCATTGAAATTTGAAATGACACCTTTGTACTAAAATGAACCCATCTTCCATGGTACAATAAACCAGGGGTCCCCAATCTTTCTTGCACTGTGGACCGGTTTAATATTGACAATATTCTTGTGGACCGGCCGCCCCGGGGGGTGGGGGGGGAGTGGGGGGGTAGGGTTGCCAATGGACAATAGTAGCAGTCAAATACGTTGTGTTTACCCCGAGAAAGACTACAGTTACCATGAAGCCTTGTGCGGGCACCAGTGCGCGTGCGTGTACGTGCCAATTTCTCCCCCCTACAAATCGTTTTCAGCGATTCTGTTCGGTTGGGAGTGGGGGTGTGTTAAATCACGACTGGAATATAGGTGATAAGTGGCTAATACACTCAATTTCATTTCTAAAAGGGTTTATCTAACAAATTTAATATTAAACACACAGCGCATATTTTCCTCGCATGAATATAGCGATAAGTCAATTATCAGGGGAGGACCGGGGAGCTTGAAGTAAGTGTTGAATGAACTTCGAGTAGAAGTGGTAGAGGCAGGTTCGATATTATCATTTAAAGAAAAATTGGATAGGTATATGGACAGGAAAGGAATGGAGGGTTATGGGCTGAGTGCAGGTCGGTGGGACGAGGTGAGAGTCGCGTTCGGCACGGACTAGAAGGGCCGAGAAGGCTTGTTTCCATGCTGTAATTGTTATATGGTTACATAAGTCACTTATAAGTCAATAGTATCATAACATTTTAAGTAACGTTTGGATATTAAACACACAGTGCATATTTTCCTTGTATGAACATATAAAATCATTGCAACACACCAATATCGCTGAATCAGTGGGAGCCCTGGGCTGAATATTTGTTCCCTGCAACAAGACGGTCCCATCGAGGGGTGATGGGAGACAGCGATACTCAAGGGGGTTCCTGATGTCCAGTCTATTCCGCAATTTAGTTTTCGTTGCATTCATTGCAGAGATATGTTGGAAATGGAAGCAACGTTTTCAGTGCTTTTGTGGCTATCTCAGGATATTTAGCCTTGACTTTGATCCAGAATGCCGGCAGAGATGTTATGTCAAACATACTTTTCAGCCTGCCGTCATTTGCAAGCTCAAGGAGTTGATCTCCTTCCTGCGCTGACATGGATGACACGTGCGTAATGACCTCGCGCGCGTTCAGGCTCAACAGTGGGCGTGACAGGGAATGAGGAAAGGTGCAGCTGACTCATATCGCCAAATTGTATCGTTTCCTCGCGGCCCGGTGGTTGGGGACCGCTGCAATGAATAGCATAAATAACCCTGCAATATATGTGATTAGATTGTCATTGCATTAATCCATAACATTTGAACAATAAGAATACTGACTGAACTAATTGGTGGTGTTTTTGAGAAACCAGTTCATTCAGTTCTTACTTCGAATGTTGTATTGCTGCTACTGTGCATAAGGAGCCTGCTCGGACTCAGCTCTCAGAGGGTTATATAGTTAGAATAAATTTATCTACACTTACACCACACAACAGTAATTACAAACTTAAATTATCTTTAACTGTTATACATTTCTTATTTTAAAAGGTTACAAAGGTTTAAAAGGGGAAAAAAATGACAGTTATTGGAATGACAGGAAAAATCCTGGGTTTGAGTGTAGATTCAATCAGTTCTTTTGAAGATTATTTGGTTCTTCATAGTTGTGGGTGGTGACTAATAAAGCAAAGCATGTAACTGGTTTCCTGTCATCAATTGTGTAAAATTTACTCAACACCTTTCATGAACTCCAAGAATTCTGCAAAAGAACAGAATAAAACACAGTGTCAAATTCTCAATTTTTTTTCTTCAATGTTTTTGAAAAAGTGCGTGGTGAATCATCGTGTGGAAGCAGGCTCCTCAGACAATGACTACAACGACTGTCAGGTACCGCCTACACTGATTCCAGATCTCCTCTCACAGACCCCCTTCCACTACACTAGGGGCAATTGTAAAGTATCCATTTCATCCATCAACCAGCTCATCTTAGACAAAGAGGAAAAACAGACGAAATCCTTGCAGTCCAAGGAGAAGGTGCAAATTACACACAGATAGCAAACTGAAACTGGGTCACTGGAGTTGAGAGGCAGTATACATTCACTTCAGAACAAAGTACTTGCTCCTTTTTTAAAAAGAAATCGTGTGATAAAAGTTAGTGATTAAAAAAATTATTGTAACATTTCTGAATTGTTTTCTCTTCTGGGGGAGGTGTGACCGATTCAAAAGTGACAGGTTGCACCTGAACCCGAGGGGGACCAATATTCTCATGGGCAGGTTTGTCAGATCTGTTGGGGAGAGTTTAAACTAATTTGGCAGGGGGGGTGGGATCTGGAGTGAAGGGACTCAGGGTAGGAGAAATGGTAAAAAAGTAAAGGTAGCTTGCAGTCAGACTGTCAGGAAGGGCAGGCAGGCGATGGGACATAGTTGCAGCCAACAGGCTGAGTATCAAGGCATTAGGGATGCAGAATAAGAAGGGATAGCAAATATGGTACTCAAGGTGTTTTATCTAAATGCACATAGTATAAGAAATAAGGCGGATGGACGATCTTGTTGCAATATTACAGATTGTCAGGTATGATGTTGTGGCCATCACTGAATCGTGGCTGAAGGATGGTTGTAGTTGGGAGCTGAATGTCCAAGGTTACACGTTATATCGAAGGGATAGGGAGGTCGGCAGAGGGGGTGATGTGGCTCTACTGGTAATGAATGGCATCAAATCAGGAGAAAGATGTGACATAGGATGGGAAGATGTTGAATCCTTGTGGGTTGAGTTAAGAAACTGCAAAGGTAAAAGGACCCTGATGGCAGTTATATACAGGCCTCCTAACAGTGGCTGCAAGCTGGACCACAGGTTACAACAGGAAGTAGAAAAGGTGAGACAAAAGGGCAATGTAATGGTAGTCATGGGAGATTTTAACATGTAGGTTGATTGCGAAAATCAGGTTGGTAATGGATCTCAAGAGAGTGAGCTTGTTGAATGCCTAAGAGAGCTTTTTAGAGCAGTTTGTTGTTGAGCCTACTAGGGGATCAGCGATACTGGATTGGGTGTTATGTAATGAACCAGAGGTGATTAGGGAGCTTAAGGTAAAAGAACCCTTAGGAACCAGTGATCACAATATAGCTCCTTGGGGGCCGCGTTAGGGAACTAGCGATGCAGATCAATGACCTTCATCTGGTTGGGGAGAGCGGGGAGGTGATAGAGAGAAGCTGTAGGCAGATAGTCCCACTTCAACTCTGCTTCCCACTCCCATTCAGATATGTCCATACATGGCCTCCTCTACTGCCATGATGAGGCTAAACTCAGGTTGGAGGAGCAACACCTCATATACCATCTAGGTAGTCTCCAGCCCCTTGGTATGAACATAGAATTCTCCAACTTCTGGTAATTCCCTCCCCCTCCCTTCCTCTATCCCTATTTCACTCCGCCCCCTCCCCCAGCTCCCTCATGGTTCCGCCTCCATCTTCTACCACCCATTGTTTTCAGGGCTATGACGTCAATACTTCCCCTTCCCCACCTCTTTGTCTTTCAAATTACTGGTCTTTCAAATGAAGCTACAAGCATTCTTCAAATCCTTCCCCATCTTTCATTCTTCAGTCCTGACGAAGGGTTCCGGCCCGAAACGTTGACTCATCATTTCTAACTGATGCTGCCCGACCTGCTGAGTTCATCCAGCGTACTGAAAGTGTTGCTCTAGTCACACCAGGGCCTTGGGAGACAGATACGTAGGTACCAGTCAGGAGAGGGAAGGACAGGAGTCAGATACTAGACAGCACCCCTGTGGCTGTCCCCCTTGACAATAAGTACTCCTGCTCGAGTACTGTTGGGGGGGGGGAACGGCCTACCTGGGGGAAGCAACAGTGGCACAGAGTCTGGCCCTGTGGCTCAGAAGGGTAGGGAAAGGAAGAGGATGGCAGCAGTGATAGGGGACTTTATAGTTAGGAGGTCAGACAGGCGATTCTGTGGATGCAGGAAAGAAGCACAGATGGTAGTTTGCCTCTCAGGGGCCAGGGTCTGGGATGTTTCTGATTGTGTCCACGATATGCTGAAGTGGGAAGGAGAACAGCCAGAGGTCGTGGTACATATTGGTACCAACAACATTGGCAGGAAAAAGGGGGTGGTCCTGAAAGCAGACTCCAGGGAACTAGAAAGGAGGTTGAGAAGCAGGACCACAAAGGTAGTAATCTCGGGATGACTGCCTGTGCCACGTGACAGTGAGTATAGGAATAGAGTGAGGTGGAGGATAAATGCGTGGCTGAGGGATTGGAGCAGGGGACAAGGATTCAGATTTCTGGATCATTGGGACCTCTTTCAGGGCAGGCGTGACCTGTACAAAAAGGGGGATCAATATCCTGGCAGGGAGGTTTGCTAAGGCTACTGGGGAGAGTTTAAACTGGGATTGCTGGGGGGTGGGAACCAAACTGAAGGATGGAGGAAGAGGTGGTTGGCTCACAAATAGAGAAATCTTGGAGACAGTGTGTGAGGGAGGATAGGCTGGTGATAGAGAAGGGACGTGCTCAGACTGATGGTTTAAGATGCATCTATTTTAATGTAAGAAGCATCATGAACAAAGTGGATGAGCTTAGAGCGTGGATCAGTACTTGGAGCTATGATGTTGTGGCCATTGCAGAGACTTGGATGGCTCAGGGGCAGGAATGGTTACTTCGAGTGCCAGGCTTTAGATGTTTCAGAAAGGACAGGGAGGGAGGCAAAAGAGGTGGGGGCGTGGCACTGTTGATCAGAGATAATGTCACGGCTGCAGAAAAGGAGGAAATTCTGGGGAGATTGTCTACAGAGTCTCTGTGGGTGGAAGTTTGGAACAGGAAGGGGGTCAATAACTCTACTGGGTGTTTTTTATAGACCACCCAATAGTAACAGGGACATTGAGGAGCAGACAGGGAGACAGATTCTGGAAAGGTGTAATAATAACAGGGTTGTCGTGGGAGATTTTAATTTCCCCAATATCGATTGGCATCTCCCTAGAGTGAGGGGCTTAGATTGGGTGGAGTTTGTTAGGTGTGTTCAGGAAGATTTCTTGACACAATATGTAGGTAAGCCTACAAGAGGGGAGGGGGTACTTGATCTGGTATTGGGAAATGAACCTGGTCGGGTGTCAGGTCTCTCAGTGGGAGAGCATTTTGGAGATAGTGATCACAATTCTATCTCCTTTACCATAGCATTGGAGAGGGATAGGAACAGATAAGTTAGGAAAGCATCTAAATGGAGTAAGGGGAAACATGAAGCTATCAGGCAGGAACTTGGAGGCATAAATTGGAAACAGATATTCACAGGGAAACATACAGAAGAAATGTGGCAAATGTTCAGGGGATATCTGCGTGGGGTTCTGCATAGGTACATTCCAATGAGACAGGGAAAGGATGGTAGGGTACAGGAACCGTGGTGTACAAAGGCTGTTGTAAATCTAGTCAAAAAGAAAAGAAGAGTATACGAAAGATTCAAAAAGCAGGATAATGATAGAGATCTAGAAGAATATAAGGCTAGCAGGAAGGAGCTTAAGAATGAAATTAGGAGAGCCAGAATGAGCCATGAGAAGGACTTGGCGGACAGGATTAAGGAAAACCCCAAGGCATTCTACAACTATGTGAAGAGCAAGAGGATAAGATGTGAGAGAATAGGACCAATCAAGTGAGACAGTGGAAAAGTGTGTATGGAACCGGAGGAGATAGCAGAGGTACTTAATGAATACTTTTCTTCAGTATTCACTACGGAAAAGGATCTTCGTGATTGTAGGGCTGACTTACAGCGGACTGAAAAGCTTGAGCATGCAGATATTAAGAAAGACGATGTGCTGGAGCTTTTGGAAAGCATTAAGCTGGATAAGTCATTGGGACCGAACGAGATGTACCCCAGGCTACTGTGGGAGGCGAGGGAGGAGATTGCTGAGCCTCTGGCAATGATCTTTGCATCATCAATGGGGACGGGAGAGGTTCTGGAGGTTTGGAGGGTTATGGATGTTGTTCCCTTATTCAAGAAAGGGAGTAGAGATAGCCCAGGAAATTATAGACCAGTGAGTCTTACTTTCGTGGTTGGTAAGTTGTTGGAGAAGATCCTGAGAGGCAGGATTTATGAACATTTGGAGAGGCATAATATGATTAGGAATAGTCAGCATGGCTTTGTCAAAGGCAGATTGTGCCTTACGAGCCTGATTGAATTTTTTGAGGATGTGACTAAACACATTGATGAAGATAGACCAGTAGATGCAGTGTATATGGATTTTAGCAAGGCATTTGATAAGGTACCCCATGCAAGGCTTATTGAGAAAGTAAGGAGGCATGGGATCCAAGGGGACATTGCTTTCTAGATCCAGAACTGGCTTGCCCACAGAAGGCAAAGAGTGGTTGTAGACAGGTCATATTCTGCATGGAGGTTGGTGACCAGTGATGTGCCTCAGGAATCTGTTTTCGGACCACTACTCTTCGTGATTTTTATAAATGACCTGGATGAGGAAGTGGAGGGGTGGGTTAGTAAATTTGCTGATAACACAAAGGTTGGGGGTGTTGTGGATAGTGTGGAGGGCTGTCAGAGGTTACAGCGGGACATCGATAGGATGCAAAACTGGGCTGAGAAGTGGCAGATGGAGTTCAATCCAGATTAGTGTGAGGTGGTTCATTTTGGTAGATCAAATATGATGGCAGAATATAGTATTAATGGTAAGACTCTTGGCAGTGTGGAGGATCAGAGGGATCTTGGGGTCTGAGTCCATAGGTTACTCAAAGCTGCTACACAGGTTGACTGTGTGGTTAAGAAGGCATACAGTGCATTGGCCTTCATCAACATGGGATTGAGTTCAGGAGCTGACAGGTAATGTTAGATCAATATAGGACCCTGGTCAGGCCCCACTTGGAGTACTGTACTCAGTTCTGGTCACCTCATTACAGGAAGGATGTGGAAACCATAGAAAGGGTTCAGAGGAAATTTACAAGGATTTTTGCCTGGATTGGGGAGCATGCCTTATGAGAATAGGTTGAGTGAACTTGGTCTTTTCTCCTTGGAGCGACGAAGGATGAGAGGTGACCTGTTAGAGGTGTATAAAATGATGAGAGGTATTGATCGTGTGGATAGTCAGAGGCTTTTTCCCAGGGTTGGAATGGCTAGCACAAGAGGGCACAGTTTTAAGGTGCTTGGAAGTAGGTACAGAGGAGGTGTTAGGGGTAAGTTTTTTACGCAGAGAGTGGTGAGTGCATGGAATGGGCTGCTGGCAACTGTGGTGGAGGCGGAAATGATAGGGTCTTTTAAGAGACTCCTGGGTAGGTACATGGAGCTTAGAAAAATAGAGAGCTATGGGTAACCCTAGGTAATTTCTAAGGTAAGGACATGTTCGGCACAGCATTGTGGGCCGAAGGGCCTGTATTGTACTGTAGGTTTTCTATGTTTCTACATTTCTACAGTATGATTATGTTCAACTTGACATTTGATAGGGAGAAAGTAAAGTCTGATGTAGCAGTATTTCAGTGGAGTAAGGGAAATTACAGTGGTGTGAGAGAGGAGTTGGCCAAAGTAAATTGGAAGGAGCTGCTGACAGGGATGTCAGCAGAGCAGCAATGGCGTGAGTTTCTGGGGAAACATGAGGAAGGTGCAGGACATGTGTATTCCAAAAATGAAGAAATACTCAAATGGTAAAATAGTACAACCGTGGCTGACAAGGGAAGTCAAAGCTATTGTAAAAGCAAAAGAAAGAGCATACAACAAAGCAAAAATTAGTGGGAAGATGGGGGATTGGGAAGTTTTTAAAAACCTACAGAGAGCAACTAAAAAAAATTCATTAGAATGGAAAAGATGAAATATGAAAGAATGCTAGCAAATAATATCAAAGTGGATAGTCAAAGTTTTTTGAAGAATGTTAGAAATAAAAGTGAAATGAGAGTGGATATAGGACCGCTAGAAAGTGAGGCAGGAAAAATCATAATGGGGGACAAGGAGATGGCTGCTGAACTAAATAAGTATTTTGTGTCAGTCTTCACTGTGGAAGACACTAGCAACATGCCTGATGTTGTAGTGTGAAGGAAGAGAAGTGGGTGCAGTTACTGTTACAAGGGAGAAGGTGCTCAAAAAGCTGAAAGATCTAAAGGTACATAAGTCAGCCGGACCAGATGAACTGCACCCTAAGGTTATGAAAAAGGTAGCTTTCGAGATTGTGGTGGCATTAGAAATTATCTTTCAAAAATTATTGGACTCTGGCATGGTGCCAGAGGACTGGAAAATTGGACATGTCACTCCACTCTTTAGGAAAGGAGGAAGGCAGCAGAAAGGAAATTATAGACCAGTTAGCCTGACCTCAGTGGTTGGGAAGATGTTGGAGTCAATTGTTACGGATGAGGTGATAGAGTACTTGGTGACACAGGACAAGATTGGACAAAGTTAGCATGGTTTCCTTAAGGGAAAATCCTGCCTGATGAATCTATTGGAATTCTTTGAGGAGATTACAAACAGAATAGGTAAAGGGGATGCAGTGGATGTTGTATATTTGGACTTTCAGAAGGCCTTTGACAAAGCGCCACACATGAGGCTGCTTACCAAGTTAAGAGCCCATGGTATTACAGAAAAGTTACTAATGTGGTTAGAGCATTGGCTGATTGGTAGGAGGCAGCGAGTGGGAATAAAAGGATCCTTGTCTGGTTGGCTGCCAGTGACTAGTGGTGTTCCACAGGGGTTGGTGTTGGGACCACTTCTTTTTATGTTGTATATAAATGATTTAGATGATGGAATAGATGGCTTTGTTGCCAAGTTTTCAGATGATACAAAGATTGGTAGAGGGGCAGGTAGTGTTGAGGAAACAGGTCGGATGCAGAAGGACAAGAAAGATTAGGAGAATGGGCAAGAAAATGCATGGTCATGCACGTTGGTAGTAGAAATAAATGTGTGGACTATTTTCTAAACGTGGAGAAAATCCAGGAATCTGATATGCATAGGGATTTGGGAGTCCTTGTGCAGAACACCCTGAAGGTTAACTCGCAGGTCAAGTCAGTGGTGAGGAAGGCAAATGCCATGTTAGTATTCATTTCAAGAGGTCTAGAATACAAGAGCAGGGATGTGATGTTGAGGCTTTTTAAGACACTGGTGAGGCCTCACTTTGAGTATTGTGAACAGTGTTGGGCCCTTTATTGTAGAAAAGATGTGTTGACATTGGAGAGGGTCCAGAGGAGGTTCACAAGGATGATTCCAGGAATGAAAGGGTTATCATACGAGGAACGTTTGATGGCTCTGGGTCTGTACTCGCTGGAATTCAGAAGGATGAGGAGGGATCTCATTGAAACCTTTCAAAAGTTGAAAGGCCTAGACAGGGTAGATGTGGAAAGGATGTTTCCCATGGTGGGGGAGTCTAGGACAAGAGGGCATAGCCTCAGGATAGAGGGCCATCCATTTAAAACATAGATGTGGAGAAATTTCTTTAGCCAGAGGATGGTGAATTTGTGGAATTTGTTGCCACATGCAGCTGTGGAGGCCGGGTCACTGGGTGTATTTAAGGCAGAGATGGAGGCAGACGTTCTTGATTGGACATGGCATCAAAGGTTACGGGGAGAAGTACAGGAACTGGAGTTGAGAGAGAAAAAAGGATCAGCCATAGAAACGTAGAAACATAGAAAACCTACAGCACAAGACAGGCCCTCTGGCTCACAAAGCTGTGCCGAACATGTCCTTATCTGAGCAATTACCTAGGGTTACCCATAGCCCTCTAGTTTTCTAAGCTCCATGTACCTGTCCAGGAGTCTCTTAAAAGACCCTATTGTATCTGCCTCCATCACCGTCGCCGGCAGTCCATTCCACGTACTCACCACTCTCTGCGTAAAAAACTTACCCCTGACATCTCCTCTGTACCTACTTCCAAGCACCTTCAAACTGTGCCCTCTCATGCTAACCATTTCAGCCCTGGGAAAAAGCCTCTGACTATCCACACGATCAATGCCTCTCATCATCTTATACACCTCTATCAGTCACCTCTCATCCTCTGTTGCTCCAAGGAGAAAAGGACGAGTTGACTCAACAAAAATGCTTACATCAGTGGTCAGATTGTTAACCCTCAGCTCTTGCCCCAGCAACTTCCAAGCATAAACATTTTCACCAAGTCCTCCACAGATATCGTATCTGCCCCCTTCTTCATTTTGAAATGCAGCAAGGATTCGAATGTCATCATGTCTATGTCGAGACACACTGGCAGAACTGGTAGAACGCAATCTGTATGAAGCAGAATTGCCTCGATCTCTGGCCAAAGAATACTTTAAATTGTCTTGGTTGGCTGTAGCAACGTCAATCCTTGTGTCCCAGTCATTCCAGCGCTGCTACTTGTTCAACTGAGTGCTCAGGGGTCTTTGGCTCATTACCTGCCTAACAACATGTCACCCGCCTTCGAAAGGTGTGCCTGCCACCACCAGTTGGAGACGAGATGAGGTGAGGCGAGGGGAGAAGAGGGGAAGGGAGGCGGGTCGCTGGGCCCGGGCTGACGGAGCATTGGTCAGGGTGCTGTGGGACTGGAGACTGAAACCCCTTCCCCCGGCTGAGCTACAGCCGTGATTAAGTGGCGGAGGAGACTCGATGGGCTAGATGACCTAATTCTGCTCCGATGTCTTATGGTGTTCCGGAAATAAAAATAGAAGTTGAGGATGAGGGTAAGTCAGATTCAGATTCCTTTATCTCCTGTACATTGAGACAGATGGTGCAATGAGTCATTTGTATTGACGATTAACACAACCTGGAGCAGCTGATCAGTGCCATCACATACTCCAGTGCTAACGTAATGTGCTTCCATTGTTCAGCAGAGCAACATGTGCAACGACAACGACCTTACAACAGCAGCAAAACAAGCCCCCTTCCTCACTCCTACCCGCCGACAGGCCTCAACCCCAGAAGAAGTCATCAATCTACAGTCCCTAGTCCAGAGTCGCAGACATTGGGCCACAAATTTAGGACATGATGACCAATCATCAGGCCTCAACTTTGGACTTTGACCTTTGAGGTTCGAATTTAGCTATGGACCCCAGGTCTCACAACACAGGACTTTGAACTCCAGGTTGACACAGACCTCTACCTCTGGGGCACACTGACCGGAGGGGAAGGGGCCACCAGCCCTCACGAATCTTGTCCACAGAAATCTTAGATCCTAGGACTCACTGTTCTGGGGATACCGACCACCCTCTGGAGGAATCACTGGTCCAATGTTCATCTAAGACCTGTTGACATTTAATAGATGGCTCAACCCATCCTCAATATGTGAATTCCTTTCCGAAAAGAGCACCATTATTTTGTGTTTACAATCCTTGGGCCTGGATTTCCTCAGTTTTCCCAATGTTGCGTCCCAGCTGGCTACGTGATACGCAAGCCAGTATATAAGCCGAGACTGTCTGATTTTGAGAGCAGGCCATCGCCTCTGCAGCAGTCTCCTTCTGTCCACACAACTGGAATTGTACAGACCAATATATCTCGTCAGCAGTGGCATCGCAAAAGCTGCCAGTCAGCAACAAGCTCAACGTAGGACTCGCTTAGGGAATTCAGCTCTGAATGTTTCCTTAGAGTCTTCCCCCATGAGTGGGTGTAGCCACAAGGCAGTGGAGGTTTGAGATCAGAGTTTGCCTTCGCCTGGATGAGCTGCCAACCACGGCTGACGAGCCCCAGCTGCCCAGAGCGACTGGTTTTAAGGCATCAGTAACCCACGTTTACCCCTTCTGTCAGTAGAAACAGTTCCGTCGGACTTAGTAACTAAGCCACACGTAAAGGCCAGGAGCTGGACTTGGTTGTCAGAGGTTATTTGAGATGCATGCCATTGTGAGCATTTAATAGGTAGTGGGGGCTTATTCCACTACTATCCTCGTCTATAAGAATCTTGATTTCACAATGATCATGATTTAACAATGGGCTTCTGCACATTCAAGTTTGGATTTTGCAGTCAGAAAAGCAAGAACAGCTAAGGAGGAGACAATGGCGCCTAACGACAACTCCTCTGCTTGCATCTTCGGAAACAGCTCTATTTCCATCTTTAATATCTCTACTTTGTCCTTTCAGGGTTCTTTTGAAGACCCTGACAGAGAACTACACACTGACTACGGTTCTTTGCGGGAATGGGCTTTGCTCTCGGGGTTTCACGACTGGCCATTATTCGATATGCCAAGGATGTGGCCTGAGAGCTGGGCTCGCCTTTGGAGGTCCAGGATCTCGTGACTCTGGAGACAGGTGGACCGAAGGTCGGTGTCCTGGCAGGAAATCGGTGTGTCGTGGGAGATGGAAGATCTCTGGCTGTGTGCCCAGAGACTCGTGTTCTTTGGGCACAGAGCTCAGAAAAAGCGACATAACAGACTTTTAATATCATAAATCAGTGAGTTGTTTTTATGTTTCCCCTCTGGCTGTGAAATGGAGACACCTCTTTCTCCCTTATTGGGGAGAGAGAGAGCCTGTGGTATGTTGAATACCGGGTGAATGAGTAGTCTATGGGGTACTGTAAGTCTGTGTCTTTGCTGTTGCTTTGTTGCACGCTTGAGTGCTCTGTGGAGGGGGCGCCAATCCTTCTTTTTGCTGGTGGGGGAAGGGGGGGGATCATTGCTTTGCTGCTGCTTATGCGTGGGAGGGGGTTGCTGGGGGGACTTTGGGGTTCTAACATTAATTGTCATTCATTTTTTGGGGCACTCCTCTGTTTTTGTGGATGTTTGTGAAGAAAAAGCATTTCAGGGTGTATATTGTATACATTTCTCTGACATTAAATGTACCTTTGAATACCACTCTTTATTAACCTCTAAGAACATTACCCACAGAGATCTAGAGATTTCAAAATCAGTTGCCAGTTTCAGGATGATTCTGACCTTTAGGAACAACAGTGTCAATTCTAACATTGTAACAAGAGAGCTATGGATGGTGGTAAACCCAAGCACAGAGAAAGACTCAGACTCAACTCCACAAACAAAATCCAAAGGGAAAACCCACAGATATTAGTACTGAAAATGGAGCTCCTACAATTGAGCACTGAATGTTCAGCACAAAGCTGTTAAGTACAGACTTTCTAGGAAGGAATGTGGCGGGCAATAATGGTCAGTCTGAGTCTTAAAGGGGCAGCGGTAGCTACCATAGTCCGGGGAAATGGAGCACCGAAACCTGTATGCCTGACACTATTCATTCAGAACCATGACAAACATATTGCACACTAGGGAGTATCGTTTATAACTTTTAAATATTTTTGTTTTTTTAAAAGTACAGTATGTCTTAATATGTTCTGAGTTCTGATTTAATAACTGGCTGAATATCAAATCCCTTTAAAAAGATGCCTCCCACAGTAGCATAGCCGTTAGTGCAACACCATCACAGCCCAGAGCAGTTCAGAGTTCAAAGTTCAATTCCAGCACCCTCTGTAATGACCTTGTACATTCTCCCCTTGACCACATGGGTTTCCTCTGGGTGCTCTGGTTTCCCCCCACAGTCTAAAGACGTACCAGTTAATAGGTTAATTGGTCATTGTAAAATTGTTTTGTGATTAGGCTACTATTAAATAAGTGGGTTGTTGGGCAGAGCTGATTGTTGTTTCAAAAGGACCCGTTTCACATTGCATCTCTGAATTAAATAAGATTCTAGTCACTCTGAAACTTGGGACTATTCAACAAATAGCTAACTCTTTGGAGATTATTTTAGTTGCTGAAATCTGTGGCCTACAAAAAGGTAAATGGTTAAGTAACATACCATCATAATCTATTCTTCCATCACTATTTTTGTCACCATCTTGCATTAGCTCCTCTATATCATCTTCAGTGATGCATTCACCTGTTTCCTCCAGCATTGTCTTTAATTCGTCAACGTCAATGTAACCATCAGCTTTTCTGTTAAAATATCGGCAGGTATAAAAGTCAGACTATTATTTTCCTTGTTATGTACTTCCCATTTATGCAACTTAATTTTAAGCTCGTTGCCTTTATTCCTGAAATAACAATTGTTTACAAACTACTTTGAATCAATTATTGAAGTAAGCAAGTAAAAATCAATGATAATATTCAAGTAAAAAATTGCTTGCTTGCATTGAGGGCAAGAGTAGGTCTCATGGTTTGATTTTATGTTACAAATACATTTAGTGAAGCATTCTTCAAAATCTTTAACAATTTTAAAAGTATAACTGAGTGAGCTGGCCTCTTTCTATTGGCAAAAGTTAGCAGACAAAGGAGATACATATTAACATTTGGTAATTAAAATCAAAGGAAATGGGCCTTAAGGGAAGTTCATTTTTCTCGCTAAAGAAGTAATTATTGTGCTTAGAAATAATTAAGACTCGCCTCTTCGTTTAGAATTTACCTACACTGGAGCAAAATGGTCTTGTGCATTGAAATAGCAATAGCAAAATATAAGACCATAAGATATATGAGCAGAAGTAGGCTATTCGGCCCATCAAGTCTGCTCCACCATTAAATCATGGGCTGATTCAATTCTTCCAATCATCCCCACTCCCCTGCCTTCTCCCCATACCCTTTTGATGCTCTGGCTAATCAAGAACCTATCTATCTCTGCCTTAAATGCACCCAATGACTTGGCCTCCACAGCCACACATAGCAACAAATTCCACAGATTTACCACCCTCTGACTAAAGTAATTTTTCTGCATCTCTGTTTTAAATGGACATCCTTCAATACTGAAGTCGTGCCCTCTTGTCTTAGACTCCCCTACCATGCAAAATAACTTTGCCATATCTAATCTGTTCAGCCCTTTTAACATTTGGAATGTTTCTATGAGCTCCCCCCTCATTCTCCTGAAATCCAGGGAATACAGCCCAAGAGCTGCCAGACGTTCCTCATACAGTAACTCTTTCATTCCTGGAATCATTCTCGTGAGTCTTCTCTGAACCCTCTCCAATGTCAGTATATCCTTTCTAAAATAACTGCACACAATACTCCAAGTGTGGTCTCATGAGTGCCTTATAGAGCCTCAACATCACATCCCTGCTCTTATAGTCTATACCTCTAGAAATGAATGCCAACATTGCATTCACCTTCTTCACCACGGACTCAACCTGGAGGTTAACCTTTAGGGTATCCTGTACAAGGACTCCCAAGTCCCTTTGCACCTCTGCGTTTTGAATTCTCTCCCCATCTAAATAATAGTCTGCCCATTTATTTCTTCCATCAACGTGCATGACCATACACTTTCCAACATTGTATTTCATTTGCCATTTCTTTGTCCATCCCCCTAAACTATCTAAGTCTCTCTGCAGACTCTCTGTTTCCTCAACACTACCCTCTCCTCCACCTATCTTTGTATCATTGGCAAATTTCACCACAAATCCATTAATCCCATAGTCCAAATCATCGACATACATTGTAAAAAGCAGCGGTCCCAACACCGACCCCTGTGGAACTCCACTGGTAACCGGCAGCAAACCAGAATAGGATCCCTTTATTCCCACTCTCTATTTTCTGCTGATCAGCCAATACTCCACCCATGCTAGTAACTCCCCTGTAATTCTATGGGCTCTTATCTCGCTAAGCAGCCTCATGTGCGGCACCTTGTCAAAGACCTTCTGAAAATCCAAGTACACCACATCTACTGCATCTCCTTTGTGTACCCTGCTTGTAATTTCCTCAAAAAAATTGCAGTAGGTTAGTCAGGCAGGATTTTCCTTTCAGAAAACCATGGTGGCTTTGGCCCATCTTGTCATGTGCCTCCAGGTATTCCATAATTTCATCCCTAACAATCGATTCCAGCAACTTCCCAACCACTGATGTCAGGCTAACAAATCTATAGTTTCCTTTCTGCTGCCTCCCACCCTTCTTAAACAGTGGAGTAACATCTGCAAATTTCCAGTCATCCAGTACAATGCCAGAACCTGATGCAAAATACACATTCAGTTCCTCTCTAATCTCTGTGTCTGTCATTACAAAATCTCCAGTGCCATTTTCTATTGGTCCTATATCTACCCTCAACTCTCTTGTACTCTTCATATACTTAAAAAAACTTTTAGTATCTTCTTTGATATTAGTCGCCAGCTTCCTTTCATAATTCATCTTTTCCTTCCGAATGACCTTCATAGTTTCCTTCTGAAAAATTTAAAAATCTTCCCAATCCTCTATCTTCCCACTAACTTTGGTTTCCTTGTATGCCCCTTCTTTTGCTTTTACTTTGGCTCTGACTTGTCAGCTGTGGTAGTGTCCTTCTTCCATTTGAAAATTTCTTTTTATTTGGAATATATCTGGCCTGCACTTCCCTCATTTTTCACAGAAACTCCAGCCATTGCTGCTCTGCTGTCCTTCCTGCTCGTGTCCCTTTCCAGTCAATCTTGGTCAGTTTCCTTCTCATGTCATTGTAATTTCCTTTATTCCACTGAAATACCGTCACATTGGAATTTAGTTTCCCCTTCTCAAATTTCAAAGTGAACTCGATCATATTGTGATCACTGTTCCCCAAGGATTCCTTAACCTTAAGCTCTCTTATCACCTCTGGATCATTGCACAACATCCAATCCAGCACAGCTGATTCCCTAGTGGGCTCAACAACAAGCTGTTCTGAAAATCCATCCCTTAGACATTCGGCAAATTCTCTCTCTCGGGGTCCAGTACTGGCCTGGTTTTCCCAATCCACTTTCATGATAAAGTCCTCAGTGATTATCATGACATTGCCCTTCTGACACGCCTTTTCTATCTCCTGTTGTAATTTGTAATCCACATCCCGGCTGCTGTTTGGAGGCCTGTATACAACTGCCATTAGGGTCCTTTTACCATTGCCATTTCTTAACCCAACCCATAGAGAGTCTACACCTTCCAATCCTATATCATCCCTTTCTCATGATTTAATATTATTTCTTATACACAGGGACACACCACCCACTCTGCCTAATAACCTATCTTTCTAATACACCGTATATCCTTGGATGTTCAACTTCCAATGGCAGCCATCTTTTAGCCAAGTTTCAGAGATGGCCACAATGTCGTACTTGCCAATCTGTAGCTGAATTTCAAGATCGTCCATTTTATTTCTTATGTTGCGTTAATTCAAATATAACACTTTCAGTCCAGTATTTGTTGCTTTCTGTTTTAACTACACCATGCCTCTATTGCCCTGTAATTCATCCCACTGGCTGTGATTATGTCTCATCTCCTGCCTGTCCTTTCTATCATCTCTGTTGCACGCTGTCTTTGATTTATTTCTGTTTCCCCCTTCCTCAGTCCTATCACTCTGGTTCCCATCCCCTTGCCAAACTATAAACTGTATTTGTAAGAAAGGTTTTCAACTTTGTTATTTTGTGCATTTTTATTTCATCTTTCCTATTGAAAACCATTCAAGAACACATTTTTGAAGAATGAGGGATTACATAATTTCTGTTTACATTCTGAACTTTGTATGTGGTTATAAATTGACTGACTTGCACATTAATAATGCCACTACACTGGTAGATACACTATTATTTCTAAAATACAATTTCACTAAATTGGCTCTTCCAACATTTTCAGAACAATGAAAATCCACAAATGTCTTCCTATTGACATACAACAATTTTGTGATTAGCATTGCATTAGAAAGTTTAATAACTGCACTGGCAGTGAGTATATAAATATCTAGGAAAACGAACTGAGGGTTTACATGTATATTTCAAACTATGAGTATTTACTTATCGAACATTCGAAACAGTTCTGCCAGTTCTTCTTCTGATTTTCCTTTACTGTCATCTTTCATACATCTCACCAGCATGACCAAGAACTCATCAAAGTCAACTGTCCCACTGCCTAAATGAAAAGCAAAAAAAGATATATTTTCAATGATTGTACAGTATCAGTTTGCCATATTGCAGCCCAGTATACTTCACAAATACGAATTGATGCACATTATTGTAACATTTATTGATATAAAAAATTAACTTGGTGATACCTTCAATATTCTGATACCAGAGTACTTAACATTTTTTTGGTTTTGGCTCAAAACAATACATCAAGATGTCGACATTGGTAAATTTTGATGTGCTGTTGCAAAAGTAAGATACCATGGTATAATAGTCATACTGATATTTGTTTAATCTATCATGGTTTAGAATATTCATTCTGTTGTGTATTTAATATTTAAGTAATGTTTGAGTAATCTTGTGTGTGTATATATGTGTGTATATATATATATTGATTAAGCATTCGTGTTTGCTACCACATGATATGCGCATGCCTCACTTAAAGTGAACATGAAGTTAGACCCTCATTCCCAGACTCCTCTGTCTTCCTTTGAATTAGTTTAATATTTTGAAGTTACATAACATAACAATAGTGGTGAGATATTTTTAAAACAATGCCAAAATGGCTAGTAACCCATTCAAGCGCAGTGAGACATTCAAGTAAAAATAAAAATGTGCAGTGAGGAACAGAAAAATAGAGCAGCACATGTTCTTTGGAAGGGAAGACATGATTGAGTATTTGAAAAAAAGAGCAGGAAATGGAACAATTCATAGCTTCGCAAACAGTGAGTACTGGGTGATACTAATCATTAAAATAAAGAGCAGAAATTATTGGTTACATTGGGAAAATTGATGCATTTGATTACGCTGAAGGTAACTGGAATATGTATACTAAGCTAATTCAACAATATTTTGAATCAAATGAAATAGACACTGAGTACCAATCTTGCTCAGTGCATCGGATATAAAGGGATATTGTCTGCTTCAAAGTTTGACTGCTCCAACCTAACGATCTGAAATTAGCTTTGCTGATATTGTCAAAGTAATGCAGGACCATTTAGAACTGAAACCATTGTCGATTGCAGATGCTTTAGCTTTCATAAGCAGAATCAAACAGAAGGGGAGTCCATTTCAACGTGGGTGACTGAATTGAAGAGATTGTCTGAGCATTGTCAGTTCAGTAATGGCTTCATGATGCACTAGGTGATTGTTTAGTTTGTGGAATCTTACAAGAAAGCTTTTAAAAATGGCTCCTAACTAAAGTGCAACTTACATTTAAAAGAGCAGTTGAAATTGTTGTTTCAATGGTGTGATGAAAAACCAAGTTATCAGAAGATTGATGCTGATGAGAGAGATAAGAGGGGACATCCGGTAGCGCTCATGGAGTGAAGTCGCGTTCTTGACTCGCTCCATTACCTCTGAGTTTTTTTTCTCTATGGTCAGCTATACTTTAATTAATCATTAAGGCATCAATTCTTACAATACTTTGAATTAAACTGAATTCTCCGACAACTGGATGATACTTAGATCTGCTATGTCTAAGAACGGGAAAAACGGCAAGGATGGTAAACCTCCGGTTAAACCGAAAGCTACGGATCTCCCCCCGACTGAATCACCGGTGACTTTGAAAGCGATATCGGAGTTAATTCAGAGGGAAATTTCAACCTCTGTTAGGGAGATGATTCGTACGGAAATTGCAGGCCCTGTTAAAGACCTGATTCATACGGAAATCTCAACTATCTCCAGAAAATTGCCGATTCAATTGATAAGATGCAAACATTTATTGCGGAACATCAGTCGGCTATATCTGATCTTCAAAAATTCGCGCAACAAAGTGAGCTTAAGATGGGGAAAATCGAAGAAACAATTAATGTAATGAAGAAGAAACTTGACTTTTTGACTTTTAAAAACTCTGACTTGGAATCTAGAATGCGACGGCAGAATTTACGAATGATCGGGGTGAGGGAAGCTGTGGAATCTAACAACCCCATGAAGTATTTTTCTCAACTTTTAAAAGATGCATTCCCTACTGTATTTCCTGACCAACCACCGCTTCTGGATCGTGTTCACAGAATCCCATCATACTCGTCTAGGTCAGATAGACCTAGGCATGTTATCTTACGTTTTCATTACTTTCAAGACAAGGAGAGACTGTTTCGATTCGCTCGATCTAAAGGTTTTATTGATTTTTCGGATCTTAAGTTCCGATTCGTGGAAGATTTCAGTAAACCAATCTGGGACCAACGGGTTCGTTACAGATCCGTGATGTCGGAATTCTATAAGATGGACTTAAGACCAGCGCTGCTGTACCCTGCACGTCTAAGGATTCGCATGTCAGATGGAGCCCTTCGTTTTTTTGATTCTCCATAGGATGCCCAGAGTTATCTGGATCAACTTTCATCTTCAACATCTTAATTGCTTTTTTTTAATTATCTCCGTTGATCGGAGGCTGTGAATTGGTTGGTTTTAACTTTTTCGTGCCCTATTTGGGCAGAAAAGTTTATTTTTGATTTCTTAATATGGTTGCTAAACTTTCTTTTTTTAACTGCGTCATTTTTTTCTTTTCCCAGGGGACTCTGGGTGGTTACTTCCTTTTTGTCATCTTACGTATTTCCTGTGTGGCCTTAAATTTTGTAGTTTTTTAAAATTTTATTCTGTTTTGCTTTTTATAACCACTTTATGTCAATAATCTTATTTTTTCTTGTTGCTGTGTTTATTCATGGGTTTGAGGTTTATTGTGGTTTTTT
Organism: Mobula hypostoma; assembly: GCF_963921235.1. NCBI lineage: Eukaryota > Metazoa > Chordata > Chondrichthyes > Myliobatiformes > Myliobatidae > Mobula > Mobula hypostoma. The sequence goes on from NC_086111.1 coordinate 1,609,249, forward strand.
TTAATATATATTTTCCGGCTTTTGTTCTGTTCTGTGTGTATTTTAATTGAGCTACCTTTTTTTTACTTTTTTACTGTTTTACAATTAGCTGATCCTTTTCATATTTATACCTTTTTTTTTAGGGAGCGTATACCGGAAGTCATGGGGGTAGTTTTAGCGCTTGCTTCTTTCTGGCGGGTCTGCTTTAGATTTTGCCTTGGGGTTTTGGGGCGGGGGGTGGTGGGAGGGGCTTCACGTTTTAGTTTGTTTCTCTTTGGGCTATATACATTATTGAAGTACTGGTTGCGTCCTTTTTCCCGGTATCTTTTGTATGTTCTGTTTCCTCTCCGGGTTTGTGGGTCGCGCCTATCGTCAATCCTCCTTGTTGTGGGTTGACTTTAAGATTTATGGAGTCTATTATTAATTTTGTCTCCTGGAATACTAACGGTCTTAATCATCCTATTAAAAGGAAAAAAGTTTTTAAAGTGTTCCAGAGACTTAAAGCACAAATTTTATTTTTACAAGAGACCCATGTACGGAGGGGGGACAGACTACGTTTTTTCAAATTCTGGAAGGGACAACAATTTCATTCGAACTCCAATGCTAAGATTCGAGGTGTCTCTATTTTTATAGATTCCTCAGTTACTTTTATACAACAGGATATTATCTCTGATCCGAATGGTAGATTTTTATTGGTTAGTGGTTTACTATTTAATAAAAAAGTAGTTTTGGTTAATGTTTATGCTCCTAATATGGATTGTCCGGAATTTTATAAATCATTGTTTGATCAGTTTCCGAATTTGAACGAGTTTTCATTGATCTGGGGCGGAGATCTTAATACCTGTTTGTCTCCAGCTTTGGACCGTTCGGCTCCTTTACGGACTTTACCTAATAAATCTGCAAATTTGATTAATTTTTTCCTTTCTGATTCTGGGTCGACGGACATTTGGCGTTTTCTGCATCCTCAGGAAAAAGATTTTTCCTTCTTTTCACATGTTCATCATTCCTATTCAAGAATTGATTATTTTTTCATTGATTCTCGTCTTATTCCTTCAGTGATTAAATGTGATTATGATTCTATAACCATTTCGGATCATGCTCCACTTAAGCTTTCTGTTAAAATTATGGCCAATATACCAAATAATAGACAATGGCGTTTTAATTCGCTGTTGCTTCAGGACTCGGACTTTGTTAATTTTATGAATGAACAGATTGAGCTTTTTTTTACAATTAACCATACAGAAGATATTTCGGTTAACACTCTTTGGGACACTTTTAAAGCCTATATTCGGGGTCAGATTATTTCGTATTCTGTTGCTTTGAGGAAGAAACAGAAGCAGGAGGAGATGGCAATTGTGGACAAGATTAAAGAAATTGATAAGAAATATGTTATGGCTCCTTCTGAGGAGTTATACAAACAAAGAACTGAACTTCAAATGGAACACAGTTTACTACTCTCGTCCTCGATTGTAAACCAATTAAAGAAAACAAGAAGTGACTTTTATGTTCACAGTGACAAAATTGGCAAGCTGTTGGCTAATCAATTGAAATCTAATTATGTTAAATCTCAAATCAATCAGATTTATAACCAAAATGATCGATTGATACTGGATCATGTGGGGATTAATCAAACCTTTTGTGATTTTTATTCTTCTTTATATCAATCAGAGTCTCCTCGAGATTCTAAATATATGAATGATTTTTTAGATAAGTTAGACTTCCCTCAGATTTCACAGGATATGTCTTCTTTATTAGATACTTCCATTACAATGGATGAGATTAAGAATGTTATTTTTTCTATGAATCTGGGGAAAGCTCCTGGCCCTGATGGGTTTACCGTTGAATTTTATAAATGTTTTGCTTCTTTATTGATTCCTTGGCTCTGTAGGGTTTTTGAGGCTTCTTTGAAACTTGGTAAACTTCCTGAATCTTTTAATAGAGCATCAATTTCTCTAATACTAAAGAAGGATAAAGACCCTGCTCAATGTGCATCTTATAGACCAATATCTTTATTAAATGTTGATTCTAAAGTTTTTTCTAAGTTATTAGCAAATAGACTAGAAAAAGTACTTCCTTCTATTATTTCGGAAGACCAAACGGGTTTTATTAAAGGTCGTTACTCTTTTTATAATATTCGTACATTGTTAAATATCGTTTATACTCCCTCACAAAATGTTCCTGAGTGTGTTATTTCTTTAGATGCCGAGAAAGCTTTTGATAGAGTAGAATGGCCTTATTTATTTAAGGTGCTTGAAATGTTTAATTTTAGCTTGAAATTTATATCCTGGATTAAACTGTTATATCATTCCCCTGTAGCCTCGGTTCGTACTAACTCTTTAAACTCACCTTTTTTTCCTCTCTTTCGTGGTACTCGACAAGGCTGTCCTCTTAGTCCCCTATTATTTGATATTGCATTAGAACCTCTTGCAATTGCTATTCGAGAATCTTCAAATATTACTGGGATAACTCAGAGATTAAAGTCCCATAAATTATCACTCTATGCTGATGATTTACTTTTATATATTTCTAATCCTGAGAAATCCATTCCTGCTGTTTTACAGTTATTAGCACAATTTGGTCTTTTCTCAGGTTATAAATTAAATCTTAGTAAGAGTGAACTTTTTCCGATTAATAAACATCTTCCCTTATATTATAAATTTCCATTTAAATTGATTAATAATTATTTTTCATATCTTGGGATTAAAATTACTTGTAAATACAAAGATTTATTTAAGACTAACTTCTTACCATTAATAGACCATATTACTCAACTTTCATCTAAATGGTTTCCCTTATATTTAACTTTGATTGGTCGTATTAATGCAGTTAAGATTTTTTTTTGCCAAAATTTTTATATGTGTTTCAGGCATTACCAATTTTCGTTCCAAAATCTTTTTTTGATAAAGTTGACTCTAAAATTTCTTCATTTATTTGGCAGAATAAGAATCCGAGACTGGGTAAAATACATTTACAGAAAGCTAAGAGAGATGGAGGTTTAGCATTACCTAACTTTAGATTCTATTATTGGGCTATTAATATTCGACATATGAAATTTTGGTTACTTGACCAGGACATACTATCTATTCCTAAATGGGTAGCATTGGAATTACAATCTGTTCAGGGTTATACACTTGGTTCTATTTTAGGCTCCTCTCTCCCTTTTGATTCGAAACGTCTTAAGCAGGTCTCTAACCCGATAGTTAAATATGCTTTGCGCATTTGGTTTCAATTCAGAAAATTTTTTGATCTTAATCAATTCGGGTTAGCGATTCCTATTTTAGGTAACATATTTTTTCCTCCCTCTTTTACGGATCGCGCTTTTCAAACTTGGAAGACTAAGGGTATTTTACGGTTTTTGGATTTATTTTTAGATGGTTCCCTTATGTCTTTTGAACAATTATCTAATAAATATAACTTATCAAGAATACATTTTTTTAGATATTTACAAGTTAGAAATTTCCTAAGTACTATACTTTCTTCCTTTCCAATGCTTCCTCCTACATATATTTTAGATTCGATAATTAACCTCAATCCATGTCAGAAAGGTGCATCGGCTATGATTTATAATATTATTATGAAACTTAGGAAAGCTCCATTTGATAAGATTAGGGTAGATTGGGAACAGGAATTGGGGCTTACCATTTCTGTGGATGATTGGGGGCAGATTTTACAATTAGTTAATACTTCCTCTATTTGTGCTAAACATTCCCTAATTCAATTTAAAGTGGTTCATAGAGCACATATGTCCAAAGATAAGTTAGCGCGTTTTTACTCGCATATTAATCCTTTCTGTGATAGATGTTCGGGGCAGATAGCCTCTTTAACTCATATGTTTTGGTCTTGCCCTACTTTGGAAACTTTTTGGAGAGATATTTTCAATATTATTTCTAAGGTATTAAATATAGATATCTCCCCTCACCCTATTACTGCTATCTTTGGACTACCTAAAATTTCTAGTAATCTTTCCCCTTCAGCCCGTAGAATGATTGCATTTCTTACTTTAATGGCGAAAAGATGTATTTTACAACATTGGAAAGAGCTTAATGCTCCAACTACCTTTTTTTGGTTTTCTCAGACGATTTTATGTTTGAATTTGGAGAAAATTAGAAGTAACCTTTTTGATTCTTCATTTAAATTTGAACAGATTTGGGGACCTTTTATTCGATATTTTCATTTAATGTAATATTTACCCTTCTTGTTTTTTTTTTCACTGTTTTTAATGGAGGTCGGGATTGATGACGTGATTTTAAGTTTAACTCTGTTTGGTTTCAAGTTAGCCCATTGCTTTGCCTTGCTTTTAGTTAGCTGCACGGTGGGTTTTTTTTTGGGGGTTTTTTTTTCTTTTTTTTTCCATTGATATATATAAAATTTAGTATACTATTATGTTATCTTGGTTTCTTATGTTTAAATTACATTGTTTGTAGTATTTTTTTTTGGTATTGATATCTTTTGGAATTTTATTATACTTTAACATTGTATTAATGTTTATATGGCTTACCTTTTTTGTATACTTACTCAATAAAAAGATTTAAAAAGAAAGAAAGAGAGAGATAAGAGAGACAAAGGAAGAAGCGTTCAAAATGTTAATGAGAGAGGAAAGAGATTAACAAAATGAGACACAGTTCCGAGTATTGACAGACCAGTTGCTTTGAACCTGAACTGTTTGAAGTTTGATGGACAGGCGATACCCCAGCAGGGGGATAAAAGGAACAGGTTTGCTAAGGCAACAGAGACACCACAAGATCACGAGATAACGAGACCCTGGAAGTGCGGTGTGCCCCCACAAGTTGGTGGAAGTTTGGAGATCTGGTCGCAGGACCGACCATAGACGCACAGGGTGAAAAGGTACTATCAGTGGGAACTTGGTGTGTGTGTCCGCCCTTGCCTGGGTGCCGGGTTCACTGCGGAAGAATGGTCGTATCCGGAACGGAGGGGTCACAGTCGGTGACCTCAGAAGACATTAAAAGGGCTCTCCCGAAGCTAACTGCGAGGAACATCAAAGGTCTGTTTGAATCAGAATTTGCATATTCGCTCTCTCTCTCTCCAACGGCACAACAGCGATTACTGCGAACTGTACTCAGCTGAACTGAACTCTGCGTCACTTGAGACTGATCATTTTACCCCTAGACTGCGATAGAGCTTGATTGATTCCTATTATCCTAGTTCTGTGTACGTGTGTTTTATCATTGCTAACCTGTTGCATTTATATCCTTACAATTAGAGTACTGTGTTACTTATTTCTTTAATAAAACTTCCTTAGTTCCAGTAATCCAGACTCCAACTAAGTGGTCCATTTCTGCTGGCTTGGCAACCCAGTTACGGGGTATGTAACAATGGATACCACAGACAGGGATGCAATTGAATTGCAGTCAGGAATGAAAGTGAACAAAATTGAAAAGTCTAAACAGAAACCGACCTGGCTGAACAAATTGCGTTACTGCTGTGGCAGGGGCTTGCATACACCAGGCCAGTTCAAATTTAAAGGCAAGACTTGCAGAAGATACAACAAAATAGGACAACAAATACAACAAAAAGTATGTTGGCCAGCCAGAACTAAATGGACTGCACAGGGAAGAGAAAAAGCTAAGAAGTCAGGTTGCAGTTTCAAAAAGAGAACTATTCTAAATGATTAGTGCAGATTAATTAGATGAAAGATCTGATAATGATGAGAGTGACACAGGTCTGTGAAGCTTTGAGATTTACAGTGTGAAAATTACAATAGACAAGCAATATAACTTATGCCAGAAATGAACAGCAAATAAATTAAAATGGAATTGGACACTGGTTCAGCTGTTTCAGTCATTAAACAAAATGAGTTCAAATGACATTTCAAAGATATTGAACTGAAGCCTGCTGATATCAAACTAAGAACTTATACTAGAGAAAAGAAAACTCCTGTGAGAATGATATTTGTAAAAGTGAAATACAACCAACAAGCCACATTGAGCCTGTATGTGGTAAAAATAGAAGGCCAGCATTGTGGGTGCGTGATAGGCTGAGACAACTACAGATGGATTGGAGATCCACCCACCATTTGCATGCCACATTCCCTACAATGAACCCAACTGAAAGTGAATTAAGAAATATTGGATGATGCCACAACTATCTGAATGCTGAACGCCATGAACTGCTGCCCATCAAAGGACAAACAGGTGTTGGTGCCAACCTCTGTGCCTCTGATTGGAAAGTAGGGGTTCAACTACAACTGTTTTTTAGGAAACATATCTGAGAAAGCTTCTAGCATGTTAATCAGGCAGTTACTTGTGAAATGTGGCTTGGTTTTAGGTTGGGAATGAGTTCAGGGAGCTTCAGAAAAGCTGCAAGCATTTTGCTTTTGTCAGTATAAAGAACCAGAATCTACTCTGCATGCATTAAAGTTTTTGCATGAACTTCAAGTGGGAGACAAAAAGCTGCTTGTAAAGATAGATGCAAAGACCAAAGCCAAAATGACAGGAGTCATTGGCGATATGAAATCAGAGGATTTGTTAGATGATATTGTGGATGAGGAAACAAAGAGGCGAGGGAGCAATAGAAAGATTAATAAGAGTATACTCTGATGAACTACAAACGTGGACTTTCCCAAGACCAAGATACATAATCTAGAAGAAGAAAAAGGTTGGTTACTGCTATTAGAGCCATTTTGGCAGTCTCAGAGCCAACTCCTGCCAACAGCACAGAGGAGACCCCTGTTTCACAGCCACAAGTCTCACCTGCCAAGGAGAGTGATTCCCCTTGCCAAGAAAGACATTATCCCACAAGGGTAAAAAATCCCCCACAGCAGTTAAATCTTTAGGGGATAATTTAAAATTTACTATGCTGTGGATGTCAGTATATAGTAGTTGTATTCTGTAGTATACAGTGTATTCTCTATCGTGTTGGAGTATATAACTAATTACAGAGGAGTGTTGTGTATTTAATATTTCAGTAACATTTGAGTAATCATATATATCAAACAATATGTATATATGTGTGTGTGTGTGTATATACACACATATATATATATACATATATATACATACATATATATATACATATATATATACATATATACACACACACATACACACACACACACATATTGTTTGAAAAAGCATTCTTGTTAATTTAAGTAATTCATTACGGGTTATATGTATAAATATATGAATTGCATATGTCATCACGCTACCATGTGATCAAAACATGCCTTGCTTAAAGTAAGCTTGAAGTTAGACCTGCATTCCAGGACTCCCATGGCTTCCTCCTTTGAATTAATTGAATGTTTTGAAGTTATATAACATGACATATTCTTTTTTATTTTTTCCAGTCAAGTTTTAGGAAATATGCAGGATTTTATTCCAGCACAGTCTAATCACTGTGTAAAGAACAGATTTTCATTAATATACTGTGCAAAGATGGAGTAGTGACCTTGTCAGCAAAAGTCTCAGGCTTATAGGCACCCTAGCTGTATGTAGAGCGGGCAGCGTAGTTTGCGGGCGGCAGAGTGAGCCGGAAGCAGAGTGAAGACCTAAGGGCTTCGGCTCACCGGGCTTAGGCGGAAGCGGGCGAGGCGAGGAAGGTTTGACATTCATTTTCTGTTGTTATTTGAGGAGAGGGGCATTATGAGTGAGAGGGCAGTTTGCTGTTCTCGGTGTCGGATGTGGGAGGCCCTGGAGTCTCCAAGCCTCCCGGACGTCTACATCTGCGCCAAGTGCATCGAGATGCAGCTCCTAAGGGACCGCGTTACGGAACTGGAGCTGCAGCTCGATGACCTTCGTCTGGTCAGGGAGAGTGAGGAGGTGATAGAGAGGAGTGGAAGGCAGGTGGTCAAGCCGGGGCCACGGGAGGCAGACAAGTGGGTCACAGTTAGGAGGGGGAAGGGGAAAAGGCAGGTGATGGGGAGTACCCCGGTGGCTGTGCCCCTTAACAACAGGTACTCCTGTTTGAGTACTGTTGGGGGGGACAGCTTACCCGGGGGAAGCGACAGTGGCCGTGCCTCCGGCACAGAGTCTGGCCCTGTAGCTCAGAAGGGTAGGGCAAGGAAGAGGAGGGCAGTTGTGATAGGGGACTCAATAGTAAGGGGGTCAGGTAGGCGATTCTGTGGACGCAGTCCAGAGACCCGGATGGTAGTTTGCCTCCCTGGTGCCAGGGTCCGGGATATTTCTGATCGTGTCCAAGATATCCTGAAGTGGGAGGGTGAGGAGCCAGAGGTCGTGGTACATATAGGTACCAATGACATAGGTAGGAAAAGGGATGAGGTCCTGAAAGGAGGATATAGGGAGCTAGGAAGGGAGTTGAGAAAAAGGACCGCAAAGGTAGTAATCTCGGGATTACTGCTTGTGCCACGTGACAGTGAGAGTAGGAATGCGATGAGGTGGATGATAAATGCGTGGCTGAGGGATTGGAGCAGGGGGCAGGGATTCAAGTTTTTGGATCATTGGGACCTCTTTTGGCGCAGGCGTGACCTGTACAAAAAGGACGGGTTACACTTGAATCCTAGGGGGACCAATATCCTGGCAGGGAGATTAGCGGGGGTATAAGATCCTAAAGGGATTGGACAGGCTAGATGCAGGAAGATTGTTCCCGATGTTGGGGAAGTCCAGAACGAGGGGTCACAGTTTGAGGATAGAGGGGAAGCCTTTTAGGACCGAGATTAGGAAAAGCTTCTTCACGCAGAGAGTGGTGAATCTGTGGAATTCTCTGCCACAGGAAACTGTTGAGGCCAGTTCATTGGCTATATTTAAGAGGAAGTTAGATATGGCCCTTGTGGCTAAGGGGATCAGGGGGTATGGAGGGAAGGCTGGGGCGGGGTTCTGAGTTGGATGATCAGCCATGATCATAATAAATGGCGGTGCAGGCTCGAAGGGCCGAATGGCCTACTCCTGCACCTATTTTCTATGTTTCTATGTTTGCACAGTACTGTATATTGTGTTTCCAGTTATAGCTAATACAAAGCTAAGTACTCTTATTTCTGATTTGCAACCATCTTCCTATTTTAACCAGTAAACAATACTATGCAAAAGTCTTAGTCACCCTAGCTACATACATATCCATAAGACACTTGCACAGTACCATATTAGGATACATAATGTTATACAGTTTTAGACTTGAGTCATAGATATTGAAATCTCATTTTAGTTTGATAAATTATTGAATGAGATGATGCAACATAATTCATAACTGTACCATCTTCATCCACTTCATCAATCATCTCCTGTAGCTCCTCTGGTGTTGGGTTTTGACCCAACATTCGCATTACTTTACCCAGCTCCTTGGTACTAATGCAGCCATCTTCAGCATCTTGCACAAAAATATCAAAAGCTGCCTTGAATTCTGTAGAAGGAAAAACAAAAAAGGCATCAGGACCATCCAATTCAACTATTACTTTGAACTGCTTTTAATTTCCTTTAACGTTTTATGACTCCTTACCATTCTTCTGTTCCTCAGTGAGCTGCTCAACCTATAGTGCAAAAACACAATGAGTTCCGTAGGTATGATTTAAAATGAAAAGTTAAAGTTAGATGTGTTACTCAAACTCTCATCATTATCGTTGTCAAGTTGACAGTCAACTCTTTTAATGTCCACTTGTTCCTTCTCCTTTTTCACACTGTCATAGATAAAATTCAGCTGCACCTATCCTCCAGGCACCCTTGTTCTTGATAATTAAAATCGAAAAATGATCCCATAATCTGAAATTTAAAATGCTTATCTTTGTGTTTAAAGTTATTAATAGCCAAGGACTAAAGAACTGTGCAGATCAACTGGCTGAAATGTTTGCTGGCATCTTTACCTCAGTCTGAGGTATCCACCTTCTCTAAGCCGGCTTCACCTATCTAAGAAGAATGTGGTGACCTACCTCAATGCTTATCCTCCAGTAGCACTTAAACCCACTGTGATTAAGTGCTTTGAGAGGTTGGTGATGAAACACATCAACTCCTACTAGAGAAACAACTTGGATCCATTCCAATTTGCCTACAGTACAACAGGTCCACAGTAAATGTCATCTCGTTAACTCTTCACTCAACCCTGGAGTATCTGGACAGCAAAGATGCATATATCATAATGCTTTTTATTGTCTACATCTTGGCATTCAATACCATCATCCCCAATAAACTAATCAATAAGCTACAAAACCTTGGCCTTGATACTTCCCTGTGCAAATGGGTCCTCGATTTCCTCACTTGCAGACCCCAATCAGGGCAGACTGGCAACAACATCTCCTCAACAATCCTCATCAGCATAGCTGCACCACAAGGCTGTGTGCTTATACCCCTGCTCTACTCGCTTCACACTTATGATTGTGCGGCTAAGCACAATTCCACTGCCATACTCAAGTCTGCTGAAGATGTAGGCTGAATCAAAGGTGGTGACAAATCTACATATAGAAGGGAGATTGAAAATCTGGCAGGTACATGCAATAACAACAACCTCTTAATATCGGCAAGACTAAGGAGTTGATTGTTGACTTCAGGAGGAGGAAAGCAGAGGTGCATGAGCCAGTCCTCATTTGAGAATGGGAGGTGAGGAGGATCAGCAATTTCAAATTCCTCGGTGTGATTCATTTGGAGGACCTGACCTGGCACCCAGCATGCGAGTACAATTATGAAGGAAGCACAGCAGCACCTCTCCTTCCTTAGGAGTTTGCGAAGATTGAACACGACATCTAGAACTATGACAAACTTCTATAGATGTGTGGTGGAAAGTATATTGACTGGCTGCATCACAGCCTGATCTGGAAACACCGATACCCTTGAATGGAAAATCCTACAAATACTAATGGATATTACCCAGTCCAACGCGGGTGAAACCCTCCCCGCCATTGAGCACATCTACACTGAACACTGTTGCAGGAAAGTAGCATCCATCATCAGGGACCTCCACCACCCAGGTCACACTCTCCTCGTGCTGCTGGCCTCAGGAAGAAGGTACAGGAGCGTCAGGACTCACACAACTGGGATCAGGAACAGTTATTACACGTCAGCCATCAGACTCTTGAACCAAAGGAGATAATTTCACTTGTACCATCACTGAAATGTCCCACAACCCATGGACTCACCTTCAAGGACTCTAGTTCTCATGTTCTCAATTTTTATTGCTTACTTATTAATTTATATTTTTTCAAGGTCGCTGCACAGGTTGATAGGATAGTTAAGAAGACCTATGGGCTGCTAGGCTTCGTTAATAGGGGGATTGAGTTCAACAGTCGAGAGGTCATGTTGCAACTCTACAAATCTCTGGTGAGACCACACTTAGAGTATTGTGTTCAGTTCTGGTCACCTCATTATAGGAAGGATGTGGAAGCTATGGAGAGGGTGCAGAGGAGATTTACCAGGATGTTGCCTGGATTGGAAAACAAGTCTTATGAGGCAAGGTTAGCAGAGCTGGGACTTTCTCTTTGGAGCGTAGAAGGATGAGAGGGGACTTGATAGAGGTCTACAAGATTATGAGAGGCATAGATAGGGTGGATAGCCAGTACCTGTTTCCCAGGGCATGAATAGCAAACACTAGAGGGCATATGTACAAAGTTAAGGGAGGGAAGTTTAGGGGAGATATCAGGGGTAAGTTTTTTTACAGAGGGTTGTGGGTGCCTGGAATAACTTGCCAGGGATGGTGGTGGAGGCTAAAACATTAGGGGTATTTAAGAGCCTCTTGGACAGGCACATGGATGAAAGAAAAATAAAGGGTTATGGGGTAGTGTGGGTTTAGTATGATTTTCTAAGGAATATATGGGTCAGCACAATATTGAGGGCCGAAGGGCCTGTACTGTGCTGTAGTATTCTAGTGTTTCGTGTCTAATGTGGGGATATGTAAATGGTGTAGGCAGCAGGAATTAGTGTTTGGTTGTTTTTGATTTGCTTTTCAGCTAGTTTGGCACAACACTGGGCTGAATAGCCTGTTCCCGTGCTATTCTATGTTCCATTATAATAGTTCTAGTGTTTTCTCTTTACATTTCTGCCATCTCTATCATTTCAGTTTACTGATTTTCTTGTGATTTCTTGTCAAGTTGTATACTGTCTCGGTTTCCTTTATGAAATACGGGATTCACTGGTGTGTTCAGAATTTATTGAACATCCGTCACTCACCTCAATAAGCAAATGCTTTGAGAGGCTGGTCGAGGACTACATCTGCAGCTTGCTACCACCCACACTGGACCCCCTACAATTCACCTACGGACACAACCGATCGACAGATGATGCAATAGCCACGGCTCTACACATCGTCCTTATACATATAGAGAAGAAAGGTGCTTATGTGAGAATGCTGTTCTTGGACTACAGTTCAGCATTCAACACCATAAATCCCTCCAGGCTCGACAAGAAGCTCAGAGACTTCGGCCTTCACCCTGCCTTGTGTAGCTGGATCCTGGACTTCCTGTCACCTTGCCGGCAGGTGATAAGAGTGGGCTCCCTCACTTCTGCCCCTCAGACCCTCAGGGCTGTGCCCTAAGCCCCATCCTTTACTCTCTGTATACCCATGACTGTCACCCACAGCTCCAATCTGCTAATTAAATTTGCTGACAGCACTACACTGATTGGCCTAATGTCAAATAATAATGAGGCATCCTGCAGAGAAGAAATCATCAGCCTGACAAGAAAACAACCTCTCCCTCAATGTTACAAAAACAAAGGAGCTGGTTGTGGAGCACGGGAGGAATGGAGACAGGCTAATCTCTATTGACATCAATAGATCTGGGGTTGAGAGGGTGAACAGCTTTAAGTTCCTCGGCATAAACATCACCGAGGATTTCACATGTTCTGTACATACCGGCTGTGTGGTGAAAAAAGCACAACAGTGCCTCTTTAATCTCAGACAGTTGAAGAAGTTTGGCATCAGTCCCCAAATCCTAAGAACTTTCTATAGGGTCACAATTGAGAGCATCCTGACTGGCTGCTTCACTGCCTGGTATGGGAACTGTACCTCCCTCAATCACAGGACTCTGCAGAGAGTGGTGCGGACAGCCCAGCGCATCGGTAGATGTGAACTTCCACGTGATTCAGGACATTTACAAAGACAGGTGTGTAAAAAGGGCTTTAAGGATCACTGGGGACCCTAGTCACCCCAACCACAATCTATTCCAGCTGCTACCATCCAGGAGACTGTACCGCAGCATAAAAGCCAGGACCAACAGGCTCCAGGACCGCATCTTCCACCAGGCCATCAGACTGATTAATTCATGCTGATACAATTGTATTTCTGTGTTATATTGATTCTTCTGTTGTACATACTATTTATTATAAATTACTATAAATTGCACATTTAGATGGAGATGCAACGTAAAGATTTTTTTCCTCATGTATATAAAGGAGGAAGGATGAGAAGATGGTGGCGTTACGCAGCTCGCAGCGGCCACTCCGGTGGTGATGTCTATTATTTGTCAGGTAGGGTGCCGTGCACAATCCTGATTTGATGGAGACGGACGTGAGAGCACGGAGGAACATCTGGTGAAACTTCTGAAATGCCTGTTTCGCTGCCGCTGCTACTGTGTGATCCAGAATCTCCGAAGGGGAAGGCCCCGAGTCCTCGGGTTTGCTTGTTGCTCAGTGGCCAGGGCAGGGTCGAAGCGCTCAGCAGAGATGATGCTCGGAGGGCTGTGTTGGAGGGGCTGGTTGGAGGCTCGAAGTTTTCGGACGAACTCAGAGTCGGCTGCGGTCGGGTGCTTCCAGGGTGCTGCATCGGCAAGTTTGCGGCGCTTGAAGGTTCATGGCAGGGAGAGTTTCTCCCTTCTACCGTCTGCGTGAGATGATGGGCTATCGGGACTTGAGACTTTTTTTTACCATGCCCATGGTCTGCTCTTATCAAATTACGGTATTGCTTTGCATTGTTGTAACTATACTGTATAATTATGTGGTTTTGTCAGTTTTAGTCTTGGTTTGTCCTGTGTTTTCTTGTGATATCTTTCTGGAGGAACGTTGTATCATTTTTTAATGCATGCATTTCTAAATGACAATAAACGAGGATTGAGTGTCCTCATAATCTAATCTAATCTGAAAAATGGAAGTAATAAGGTCAATCCAATTCAATTGAGAAGTTGCCATTGAGCTGGCCATAGTTGATGTGATAGATTCTCATTCAGTATAAATAGTGGGAAGTTACAAGTTTACACCCAGCGACTATGAAGAAAAGGCCATTTGCTTCCAACTCAGTATAAAGTATGATTCATTTTGGAAGGTGCTGTTGAATAAGTTTTAATACATTACTGCAGTGTATTTCCTTGGCTATAAATCCTGTAGCCATGTTCTGTGAATGCAATGAATATGTAAAGTGCAGATCAGATGGGCAGCTTTGTCCTGGATGACGTAAAGCTTACTGATATTTTATGGAAAGATGAAATTAGAGTATTTCATCACACTCCTGATTACGAGTGACCTCCACATTATGGTTGTTCAGGTTTTGGAAATTCATCTGAGCAAATTTCACAGATCGCACTATAATATTTTGAAAAAATCATATACACTCAAGGAATTAATATGAAAAAACTAAATAAATGTTTATTTGCATTTCATGTTTTTGGCATATGAGCAGATGATACAGCTGGGCAATATGGGAAACTGAGAATAGACTGTTTTCTGGGAAGACATTACCCCACCCACCGTCACAATGTGAGAGCCTTTGCAGATGCTGGAAATATACGGGGAGTGTGGAAATACACGGGGAGTTTGGAAATACACGAGGAGTGCGGAAATGCACGGGGAGTGCGGAAATACACGGGGAGTGCGGAAATACACGGGGAGTGTGGAAATACACGGTGAGTACGGAAATACACGGGGAGTACGGAAGTACACGGGGAGTGTGGAAGTACACGGGGACCGTGGAAATACACGGGGAGTACGGAAATACACAGGGAGTACGGAAGACAGTATCTGGCAGGGGACATCCTGCTTCTGATTGCACTCAGCGCTGGTTCAGCTAGGCTTCTCTCCTCAGGGACCTCACCACCGGCATCCCCATCCCACCCAGGATATTGAGAGCAGGGGACCCTGCAATGATAATGCTGTTGAACAACAAAGGTACATGGTTAGATTCTCTCTTACTGGAGATGATCCTTGTCTGGTATGTTTGTAGCACAAGTGTTAATTGTCTCTTATCAGCTCATACCCAATTGCTGTTGGATCCTGTTCCATTGTGGGGCTTTGTCAAGAACATTCCTCCAATGACATCCTGGGCTGAAATAATTGACCATCACCTCTGCACTAAATATAATTCCGCTAGTATAAAGTTGTCCTCTATTGACATTAATTTTACAATGTCTAGATGAAGCAATTTTGGTCAAATATTATCTAACTAAGAGGGCATTCTTTGCCTCTGGAATTCAATTTGTTCATATTTAAGTCTCCTGGTGAAATCCAACTGAACCAGTGAGTGATGAATCATTAGTGTATAAATACCATCTGTTAGCTCTGTTGAATGATATTTTCCAGTACTTGCTAATGGCTGAGAGCTGACCGAGGGAACTTAATTCGATACAGCGGATTTGCCTTTTTTGTGGAAAGGATGTACACTCAGTGGCCTGATAAAGTGTAAGGTGGCCACTGAGTGTATGCTCATGGCCTTCTGCTGCTGTAGCCCATCCAATTCAAGGCCACCATTCGGAGATGCTCTTCTGCACACCATAGTCTTAATGCCAGCTTATGAGTTCCAGTTGAGCTTTGTCTTTTTGTGTGTTTCCCCCAGCTGTCAGTCTGTGGTTTGGTATTGCCATGCGCTCCTGTTCTACTCCGGCCCCTGTGTTACTGAGTACTCCATCTCTCATCTGCTTCTCATTATTATTCAACGACATTTTGATTTTTTTCTAAGTCCCTTGCTGAACACGCAGAGTTCCCCAGCCAGTGGAGGCACCAGAGATTTTTTCTTGCTGGTGCTGCAGTGGGGCTGAATTATTCAGTGATGGTGCTGAGGGATGTACCCTATGGTAATATGTATTCGCAAGGCCAGACGCATGGCGTTCAAAAGTCAGTTTCAAGCATTATGTGTCTACTATAAATGCCTCTGTTGATTCACAAGCAACAGCAATTGATATATATAATATAGAAGTGAACTGTGACAGTGTCAACAGCTCAGAGACAACCCGGGCTACACGGAGCATAAACAAACAAACCAACAGAGCATCCGACCCACAACGCACAATGTGAATCACGCACCAAACCCGCAATCTGCGATTAACGTGTGCTTTTCAACTGAAAACCACGACACTAACCCACAATGTCCACTGTTATTCACATTACACAGACAGACAATGCCAAAAGATACACCGTTATTAAAGTCAAATAAGGCAAGCAACAGCTGCAAGGCTTTACCAGGAGTTGGACAAATCATACTCTGACCATGCAATACCTCAATTAATTTGGCTACTGAATTTAAAACAAAAATAACAGAATAACCACTTGGAAGTCTAAGCAAAACCAATAGGCTTAATAGCAGTAAATGTAATATTTTAGGATTTGCAGGAAGCATAATAATAATCTTGGCCCAATTTTTTAAAAAAAATCAACTGCACTCACCATTGATGTTTTCAGAGAAGCACAATCCATCTGTTGTTGTGATTGGTGGTGAAAGCATCAATGATTTTTCTGGATGTCAAATGCTTTGGTACTCCGGCTGTTTATGGCCAACAAGGCCAAGTTGCCGATCCGAGCACCTTAGGTGCCATTCTTAGTCTGGATTGATCACAAGAATCTGGAATACATCCGTACGGCCAAGCGTCTCAATCCCGTCAAGCTCGTTGGTCCCTGTTTTTCTCAAGATTCAGTTTTACTGTCCTTCCGCCCCGGTTTCAAGAATGGAAAACCTGATGCCCTCTCCCGAAGATTTCCTTCCTCTGAGACCCCTGAGGTACCTGATGTCATCCCCCCTGCTCACTGTCTCGTGGGTGTAGCGTAATGGGACATTGAAGCCATGGTGCAAACCGCTGAACAGAGTGAGGCAGCCCCTGGTCTAAGCCCCACTGACCGTGATTATGTTCCCAGCTCTGTCCGCTCACAGGTATTGCAGTGGGGTCATTCCTCCCGGTTATCCTGTCACCCTGGAACCAAGCCTACTCAGGCCTTCATCAGTCAGCGGTTCTGGTGGCCCTCCATGGGAGATGACATCCACAACTTCGTCTCAACCTGCTGGTCTGTTACAACCCCTGTCTATCCCCAAGAGACCCTGGTCCCACATTGCCCTGGATTTTATCACCGGTCTTCCCCCATCAGACGGTAACACCACCATTCTCACAGTAGTTATCATTTCTCCAAGTCTGTACGCTTCATTCCTTTACCTAAACTCCCCTTGACCAAAGAAACAGCCAAATTACTTGTACTGCATTTTTTTAAATTACATGGTTTACCTGTAGATGTTGTGTCAGACAGGATCCCTCAATTCACATCCAACTTCTGGAGGGCATTCTGTAATCTTCTGAGTGCCTCTGTGAATCTGTCTTCAGGATTGCACCCACAGACCAATGGCCAGACCGAGCGGGCCAACCATCAGCTGGAGACAATTATTGCGGTGTCTGGTCTCCCAGAGCCCCTCTGCATGTAGTCAGCACTGTTTCCTGCCCGGGAGGAGGAGGTTGGCATTCCATCTGCCGAGGCATTCAGCTGCCATTGTCAGCGGACGTGGAGGCACATTCGCTCTGCCCTTCTCCGTGCCTCTGCTAGGATCAAGCGTCAAGCTGACCGCCATTGCTCCAAGGCCCCACCTTACCGCCAGGGACAACGTGTGTGGCTTTCAACCCGAGACCTGCCCCTCCAGGTGAATTCCCGCAAGCTTGCCTCTCACTTCATCGGCCCCTTTCCCATTGCTAAACTCATCAGCCCTACTGTCGTCCATCTCAAGCTCCCCTCCACTCTCAGCCATATTCATCCCACCTTCCATGTGTCCCGCATCAAGCCTTTCATGAGCCACCCCCTGTGTCCCGTCCCCAAACCCCCACTCCCCATGGCTCATCGATGGGTCAGAGGCCTTCACGGTGCATTTTCTGCTGGATGTTCGTCTCCGGGGCTGTGGCCTCCAGTCCCTTGTGGACTGGGAGGGCTACAGTCCTGAGGAGAGGTGCTGAGTCCCCGCCTGTAACATCCTGGACCCCTCTCTCAACAGGGACTTCCATCGCCAGCACCCAGCTCTGCTTGCCGTGACGCCAGGAGGCGTCTGTGGGGGTGGGGGTGGGGGGGGGTTACTGACTGTACCTCCAATTGAACTCTGTCTTTTTGTGTGTTTCCCCCTAGCCGTCAGTCTGTGGTTTTGTATTGCCATGTGCTCTTGTTTGTTTTCATGCCCCATGTGCTCTTGTTCCCACTCCTGCTCTACTCCGGCCCCTGTATTACTGAGTGCTCCGTCTCTCATCTGCTCCTCATTATTACCTGTATTGCTGCCACCTGTGTCTCATTGTGCTCCACCTATCATCTGCCTCTCTGTTTATTGCTCAGTGTGGTTCAGTCCTGTGTTTTCAACTGTTTGTTGCCAGATTGTGCCAGTGAATTTTCCTGAGTTTTTCCGACATTCATATCTGTACTCTGTCCCTCTGAATATCGACTCTGCCTGTTTCCTGATTCGGGTCTTTGGATTTCTGTGGATGTTTTGATCTCTGCCTGAACTTTGACACTGACTTTGTTTGCACCTTGGGATTTGTTACTCAATTAATGTCACTGTGTGCACAGTACTGGGTCTGCGATTAGATCCCTGCTCCAGTGGCCTGACACCACCTATAAGTTTGAACCAGCCTGGCCACTCCTCTTCTGACCTCCCTCATTGTCACCCACAAAACTGCCACTCACTGGATTTTGTTTCTTTGTGGGGTTTTTTTGCACCATTCTCTGTAAACTCTGGAGGCGGTTGTGCATAAAAATCCCAGGAGATCAGCAATGTTTGAGATACTCAAACCACCCTTCTGGTACACCAATGATTCCACAGTCAAAGCCACTTAGATCACATTTCTTCCCCATTCTGATATTTGGCCTGAACAACAATTGACCATGTCTGCATGCTTTAATGCATTGAGTTGCTGCCACCTGATTGGCTGATGAGATATTTGCATTAATGAGCATGTGTACAGGTATACGTAACAACGTGGGCTCTGAGTGCATTTGGGCACGTTTCCACATTGTCAGCATGAATACCCGGAAGCAAAGCACATCATTTAACAAGAGTATTTAGCACTGTAGCCAGGATACTGGCTGATCCCATAGCTTCTGCGATGTAAGATCACTCATCCATTTCCTGATAATCACATGCAGCAAAAGTTAGAGATTGGCAGGTATGATGCTGTGGGCATCTCCAAGTTGTGGCTGAATGAAAATCATAGCTGGGAGTTTAACATCCAAGAATACACATTGTATTGAAAGGACAGGCATGTAGGCAGTGGGGGTGAAGTAGCTCCAACGGTTAAAAAATGAAATCAATTCCTTAGAAATAGGAGACAATGTATCAAAAGATATAAAATCCTAGTGGGTAGAGTTAAGAAATGACAAGAGTAAAAAGACCCTGATGGGAGTTACATACAGGCCTCTGAGGATATTGGCTACAAATTACAATGAGAAACAGAAAGGGCATGTAAAAGGGGCAATGTTGTGATAATCATGGGGGATTTCAATATGCAGCTCGGTTAGGAAAATCCAGTTGGTGATGGATCCCAAGACAGGGAATTTCACAAGTAAGGAAATTATAGTCCAGTTAGCCAGACTTCACTTGATGTTGGGGTGAGGTTTCGGGGTACTTGGAGGCACATGATAATATGGGGCAAAGTCAGCATGGTTTCCTTAAAGGAAAATGTTGCCTGACAGATCTGTTGTAATTCTTTGAGGAAATAACAGGTAGGATAGACAAGGGAGAGTTGGTGGATCTTTATTTGGATTTTCAGAGGGCCTTTGACAAAGTACTGCACATGAGGCTGCTTAACAAAATAAGAGCCCGTGGTATTATAGGAAGGGTATTAGAATGGATAGAAGTTTGGCTGACTGACAGGGGGCAAAGAGTAGGAATAAAGGAGGCCTTTTCTGATTGGCTGCAGTGACTATTAGTGTACTGCAGGACTGCTTCTTCACGTTGTACGTCAATGATTTGGATGAAGAAATTGATAGCTCTGTGGACAGATTTGTAGATACAAAGATGGGTGGAAAGGCAGGTAGTGTTGTGGAGGTTAGGCTACGTTCACACTACGCCGAATAATTTTGAAAACAAAGCCTCTTCTCTTTGTTTTGACCCTCTGTCCACATTGAAACAGCGTTTTCATCCCCTGAAAACGGAGCTTTTCTAAAACACTCTCCAGAGTGTGTAAATTTGAAAACGATTGCTGCGCGTTGTAGTGTGGACCGGGTAAATGGAGGTATTTAAAAACGCTGTCATGACAACACAACAACAATGCTTTTCCTGCTTCTGCTCGGTACTGCACAAGCACTGCCGGATGGCTGTTATAACACACAGTTGGTGTGAACGGCGAGAGAGTTAAATTGTAAAGTGAGTTTTTTTGACTAGATCCCCTAAACTGATTGGATTGAGTCTATCTTTAAAAATATTGTCAGAAATACTGTGCAGGTCTGGCGGCAGAAGATTCCACTCTCTTGTTGATCTTGGGTAGAGGACGGCTTCATGTGTGTGTTATTTACTTTATTGTCTACGTTAATAGCTTGTTTGAGTTAAACATCTCCATGTTCTTCACTGCTTTGCTGACTTTGTAGTCATTTGTAACTCGTAGAAACAGCTCGACTTCATTGTCTGTCTAAATGAAGAAGTCCGGTTTGCTTTTTCCAGTGGAGGTTTTCTTTGAATTCCTCGAAGACATTGTTGAAAACTTTCTTTCGCTGTTGTTGTTGGTACTCTAGTTTTTGACCAATGGAAATAGCACAACACCACCGCAGAAATGTAAATATTATACCGTTTCCTCTTTGCTTGTTTCCTGTAGATGTGTCTGCACATGCCCAGTAGGAGTAGATTCACCCAAATATCCATTTTAATGTGGACAGATATTTTGAAAAATGCCTAGTGTGGACGCATGTCATTTTTACTGGAAACCAGCGTTTTCAAAATTATCTGGTCTAGTGTGGATATAGCCATTGGGGAAATGGGCAAAGAAGTGGCAGATGGAATATGATGTAGGGAAGTATATGCTTATGCACTTTGGTAGAAGGAATAAAGGCTTGGACTGTTTTTGTAAGTGGGGAGAAAATGTAAAAATCACAGTTGCTGAGGAACTTGGAGTCATTGTGCAAAATTTCCTAAAGGTTAACTTGAAGGTTGAGTCAGTGAGTAAGGCAAGTGCAATGTTAGCCTTCATTTCAAGAGGACTAAAATAGAAAAGAAAGGATGTATTACTGAGCTTTATAAGGCATTGGTTAGACACGCTTGGGGTATTGTGAGCAGTTTTGGTTCCCTTTTGTAAGAAAAGATGTTCTAGTATTGGAGAGAGTCCAAAGGAGACCAAATCCTGGAATCAAAGGGTTAACATATGTATGAGGAGTGCTTGATGGCTTGACCCTGTTTGCTAGAGTTTAGAAGAATTGTTGGGGTGGGGGGGAAACCTCATTGAATCCTATTCAATATTGAAAAGTCTGGATAAAGTGGATGTGGATAGGATGTTTCCGGTAGTGGGGGAGAAGCAGACCAGAGTGCACAGCCTCAGAATTGAGGGATGTCCATTTAGAACAGTAATGAGGAAGATTTCTTTAGCTAGAAGGTGGTGAATCTGGGATTCTTTGCCAGCGATGGCTGTGCAGGCCAAATCATTGGGTATATTTAAGGTGGAGGTTGATAAGTTCTTGATTAATCAGGGCATCAAAGTTATGGGGAGAAGGCAGGCAAATGGGGTTGAGAGGGATAATGAATCAACTGTGACAGAATGGCAGAGCAGACTTGATGGGCTGAATGGCCCAATTCATCTCCGAGATGTTATGGTCTAAACAAATTGGCTAAAGACTATGTCACTTACATGATCTGCATCTTGGGAGGATTATAAACAAATTCACTCAGTAAACAACAGGAATGCTGCAGATGCTGGAAATTCAAGCAACACACATAAAAGTTGCTGGTGAATGCAGCAGGCCAGGCAGCATCTCGAGGAAGAGGTGCAGTCGACATTTCAGGCCGAGACCCTTCATCAGGACTAACTGAAGGAAGAGTGAGTAAGGGATTTGAAAGTTGGAGGGGGAGGGGGAGATCCAAAATGATAGGAGAAGACAGGAGGGGGAGAGATGGAGCCAAGAGCTGGACAGGTGATAGGCAAAAGAGATACAAGAGGATCATGGGACAGGAGGTCCGGGAAGAAAGACGGGGGGGGGGGACCCAGAGGATGGGAAGGGGTATATTCAGAGGGACAGAGGGAGAAAAAGGAGAGAGAGAGAGAGAGAGAGAGAGAGAAAAAAAATGTGTATAAAAATAAGTAACAGATGGGGTACGAGGGGGAGGTGGGGCATTAGCAGAAGTTAGAGAAGTCGATGTTCATGCCATCAGGTTGGAGGCTACCCAGACGGAATACAAGGTGTTGTTCCTCCAACCTGAGTGTGGCTTCATCTTTACAGTAGAGGAGGCCGTGGATAGCCATGTCAGAATGGGAATGGGATGTGGAATTAAAATGTGTGGCCACTGGGAGATCCTGCTTTCTCTGGCGGACAGAGCATAGATGTTCAGCAAAGCGGTCTCCCAGTCTGCGTCGGGTCTCGCCAATATATAGAAGGCCACATCGGGAGCACTGGACGTAGTATATCACCCCAGCCGACTCACAGGTGAAGTGTTGCCTCACCTGGAAGGACTGTTTGGGGCCCTGAATGGTGGTAAGGGAGGAAGTGTAAGGGCATGTGTAGCACTTGTTCCGCTTACACGGGTAAGTGCCAGGAGGGAGATCAGTGGGGAGGGATGGGGGGGACGAATGGACAAGAGAGTTGTGTAGGGAGTGATCCCTGCGGAAAGCAGAAAGGGAGGGGGAGGGAAAGATGTGCTTAGTGGTGGGATCCCGTTGGAGGTGGCGGAAGTTACAGAGAATAATATTTTGGACCCGGAGGCTGGTGGGGTGGTATCAAATTCACTCAGTACTTCAGGTTGAAATGCTTGAATTCACTGCGCTGGTCTCCAGCATCATTATGGATGGGGATGTATTTGGAGTTTCCTTCATCTTTAGCTATTTAATGTCCCCCTGAATTCACAACTGGATGTGGCAGGACTGTGGAACTATTACCCAATCTGTTATTCTATGATCATTCAACTCCCACGGTTACTATTAATGTCTTACTTCTGACACTTGTTCCATTTCCTGCTGCTGATTTTCTCGCTCTAACCTTGATGACCCTGGTCTTTACTCAGAGATTCTGTAGGTCATCCCAGGAATAAATGCACAGTCTGGCTGCTATTGTAAGATCTACACCACCATCACCAAGGACCACACGATCCAGGTCATGGTGTTCTCTCACTGCTGCCATTGGGAAGGAGGTACAGGAGCCTTGCGTTTCACACCACCAGGTTCAGAAATATTTATTTCCCCTCAACTATCAGGCTCCTGAACCAGAATGGATAACTTCACTGGCCTCGACTCTGAACTGATTCCACAAACTATATACACTCATTTTCAAGGACTGGTTACAACTCGTGTTCTCAGTATTATTGTTTTTTTATTTACATATTGATTGTCAGAGTTTGTATAGTTTTGTAAATTCTATTGTATTGCAAATGATGACAAGAAAATTAATCTCAAGTTAGTAAATGGTAACATATACATGTATTGATAACAAAGTTTACTTTGACTTTGAATTAACTGTCACATCGCTTCCAGATTATTTTATACAGGCAGAAACTTTACCCTTTGATGGTTCTAGAATTATCAAATAATCCAAGTTATGTTTGAGCATTGCCTAGAACTGAAATTCATCCATGAATATAATACTAACTTCAGAACGTTTATTGTTAAATAACATGTCACAAACAACAAGAAAAATAGCTACAGCACATTGCAGTAGTTAACACTATCGAAATACAAGATACAAGAGAAGCAGCTTTTCTTTTCATCTTCATTTAGCTTTCAGTGAATTTCTTAGCGCTGAGAATTAAGTCTTTGTCAGCAATGGAGATAGATGTTAGCTGTGGAAGACCCGCGACTCTGAGCAATCTGTCCAAACTTCTCAAACGTTGGAAACAACTGAGGTGGTAAAAAGCGTGGCAGCTGTTGTCTTTGTTAGGCGTCGCGTCCATGTCGGGTGCTCTCGGTATGAATGGGTTCCTAACACACGTGCACACACAAGAAGTTCCTTTAAAGTCCTGTTTGCAAGTGGCCATGGAAATACTACTCCTTGTTATTTTTAACAGTGTGAAAGACAAGACAACTGTGGAGAGCAACATTGGCAAATACTACAAATAGCTTACTTTTGATCCAAGATTTTGACTGACACACACAAATATCCTTGAAATCCTTATCTGAGCTTTGTGGGTGTAGTGGAAGTTATCGACAAGATAAACGCCTCCTGCGACCCAAAATTAGCTTTAAGCCAGTACAACAAAATCTCCGTGCATTCCTTCATGGGTAGAGTAAGAACTACAACAAAAGAGCTGGTAAAATTAACGAAGAATAAATTCTCCTAAACTGTTAAGGTCTTGTTCACCTGCAAGAAATTAAAGGCGACAGACTAACGTTTATGACTGAATCCCTCCAAACCTGGCCTGCTGAGTCCCTCCAGCATTTTGTGTGTCCCTCCAAGCTCTTGTTATTTTTTCCCCCCACATCTGACTGTTTTACAAGTAGATTTAAGCGATTTAACAACAAAGATCAGCAGGATACATCATAGCGTTTGTTGGAGCCACCTGCCGATTGTTTCATATTCCCCGCCTCTAAAATGGAATGAGACGATGTCAAGGCACACCACCTTTGACTACAAGGAGTTTATTTCGAAAGCACGCTGCAACTGCTTGTAAATTACCTTTCAGCAATCAATGAACCCTAATGTTACCCTTCCGCATGTGTAACATTGGACAACTTTAAGTTGCGCATAGACCGGGATTGGATTGAAAGCGATGAAGACAACATCCTGCCGCTAATGTGGACAAGAGGGAATAAGTACTGAGGGTTTTATAATTGACTATTTTTCCACATTCAACATCAAATTTCATAGTGAAAGAGGAAATTTTATTCTGCTCAAAATTATTGGAATAATTGGCTGTCTGGGACAATTTAAAGTAGTTAGAATTCGTGTAAATTTAAGTTTTACTTTATTGTGTATTACGATTGATAGAATATTTTTATAAACCATTGTTTAATCATGCAATTTCTGTCCCAGTATAGATTGGTGGTAAAATACATTTGCGTAGCTTTTCCCATAAGGGTATCTAATGGTTTGTGCTTCAGAACAATTTAAAATTGAAGTTGAATAATTGAACATCTGTACGCAAATTTAAGAAACTGTGCACTCACCGCCGCTTTATAAATGTCTTCCATGGTCATGGATGGATGTAGATGGACAGAGAGACAACGGTCCCAGATCATCACTTATAGGGGGGGTCTAGATTCCACGTTTACCACGCACCGCGCTCTCCATTCAATCCGAACAGCGTGAAATCACTGACGATTTGCCAGATAAGAATTGAATGTCACAAGAGGCAGCCTGGACATAATTAAACTGGCTTCTTGCCCTTTCACCTCCTCTCGCCTCCTCTCGCCTATGCATATGTCACTG
This sequence comes from Mobula hypostoma, assembly GCF_963921235.1. Classification (NCBI taxonomy): domain Eukaryota; kingdom Metazoa; phylum Chordata; class Chondrichthyes; order Myliobatiformes; family Myliobatidae; genus Mobula; species Mobula hypostoma. The sequence goes on from NC_086111.1 coordinate 1,634,829, forward strand.
GGGACAATGCAAGGTGTCCCAGCCCAGAAGTCCTGTTAAAACTCAGCGCAGGGGACAGCCATTTTCTAAATACGTATTCTGGATCACACTGGGATTTATCTGAGTTCAAGCAATGAGGTTATTTTTCTCTTGTGCTGTCTTGTCAAGAATGTGATTAAATAAAATAATGATAAGTCTTAAAATTCGAAGTATATATGTTTTGTTTTACAATACTAAGACAAATGTACTTATAATCAACATATTTTATGTAGTTTATTTTCTTTGGTTCTTTAAGTAAATATGACTATTATCATTGAAATATGCGACCAGGGTTTATGCTAGTTAAATATTTTGCACCAGTTAGGTTTGGTTTGGATTCAAGTGAGCCAGTTTGACTGAGGTTGTGTTTGTATCATTGCAGTTTATGTTATACATTTGAGATGCGAAGTCACTCTTATGAAACTTCAAGTTTTCATTGGCTTAGTACAAAGCAGCACTTGGGTTCAAATTTGACCTTGGGTGTCGTCTGCAGGGAATTCTATGTTCACCCTGTGATCACATGGATTTCTGCTGCGCTCTGACTCCGTCGCACATATCAAAGATAGGTTGCCTGTACATTGCCTCTAGTGGGTGAGGGATTGGGATCGGGGGAAGTTGATGTGAAAAGAGGAAGAATTAAAAAATGAGATTAATATAGTATTAATGTGAATAATGGTTCATGTATTTTAAAAATCACAATAAACTTTTTTCTTAATAAAAATATTATTTACAAGAATAACACATGCAATCCCTTTCCATTCTGACATTCTTAGTCGGTGCATTAAATCGTGTTCTATTACATTCTTTAAAACCAATAGGACTGTTGTCACTCATGTGGCTCCCTGGGACGGTACAGTACACTACTACAAATGGCATGACTCCAGTAGCTATACTGTACATTTAATAGTTCTATTTCAAAGCAGACACAAGCCAGGGTAGTTTTTTTTAAAAAAAGATTTTTTGTCAGTTAGTATGAGGATTGTATTTTCTCAGTGTCACCTCACGGGTAGGCAGTGTTCCTAGGACTGATTACCTTTTATGTCTAATGTTTGTCTTTAGCTAGGTGTGGTCTTACACTTTGTTTTGCAGGTGCACTTTTGGTATTATGGGGAATTTTAATCTCTCTTTGTATTTATAACTTTTATTCAATTTGGGATAATTTAATTAGCATTTTCAATGTTTTGGATTGTAGTTGATGGCTTAGGGGATTATTGCTTCATTTGGACACCTATGTTGTCTTATTGGTCCTGAATTCCTATGTGCTTCAGGGTGTATTTCAGGGCAGTATGCCAACCCCTACTTGCTCAGTCATTGTGCTTCCTTGTTGGGTGAAACTCAGAAGAAGTTCTTCTGTGTATCAGGAGTGATTTCAGTTCCTCAAGATTCTGTACTGAGCTCTTGTTTGCTTTTTTCTGGTCAATTTCTGGTAATAAATCCTTAGTTTTGTTTGAATTGCTGAAGTGTCTGTGATTCCTGTTCTTGAGTTCCCGAGTAATCTTTACAATGACTACTTACAATTATGTTTTAGACATGGTGCATTGCACCATCTTTGCAATAGCTAGTTTCAAGAGCTGATGCTCCTGATGCCTTCAAAGATCATTCTTTAATACAACTTATTTCAATCTTCCAGAAGCTTCTTGTTCTTCTCATTCAGTGCTGTTGCTGTATGTTCATCTACACACCCATTAATGGCTTCATATAGCACCATCCTTCTAGTAGCACTCTTAAGCAGCTACCAGACGAACAACTACTCTCTGTTCTCATTACATGGTATCTGATCACTCAATACAATCCTGATGTCTTGATGAATATATAACTAATCCATTGTCCACGTCTTTGATCCTTATCCAAAACCCCTATTCAGCTGACTCCTTGGTGGAAAGAGGTCTCTTCATGGAGCATGATGGGATATCTGGCATCTCATTTCCATATAACCATATAACCATTACAGCACGGAAACAGGCCATCTCCGCCCTTCTAGTCCGTGCTGAACTCTTACTCTCACCTAGTCCCACCGACCTGCACTCAGCTCATAACCCTCCATTCCTTTCCTGTCCATATAGCTATCCAATTTAACTTTAAATGACAACATCAAACCTGCCTCAACCACTTCTTCTGGAAGCTCGTTCCACACAGCTACCACTCTCTGAGTAAAGAAGTTCCCCCTCATGTTACCCCTAAACTTTTGCCCTTTAATCCTCAACTCATGTCCTCTTGTTTGAATCTCCCCAACTCTCAATGGAAAAAGCCCATCCACGTCAACTCTATCTATCCCCCTCATAATTTTAAACACCTCTATCAAGTCCCCCCTCAACCTTCTATGCTCCAAAGAATAAAGGCAAAACTTGTTCAACCTTTCTCTGTAACTTAGGAGATGAAACCCAGGCAACATTTTAGTAAATCTCCTCTGTACTCTCTCAATCTTATTGACATCTTTCCTATAATTCGGTGACCAGAACTGTACACAATACTCCAAATTTGGCCTCACAAATGCGTTGTACAATTTCAACATTACATCCCAACTCCTATACTCAATGCTCTGATTAATAAAGACCAGCATACCAAAAGCTTTCTTCACCACCCTATCCACATGAGATTCCACCTTCAGAGAACTATGCACCATTATTCCTAGATCCCTCTGTTCTACTGAATCCTTCAATGACCTACCATTTACCATGTATGTCCTATTTTGATTAGTCCTACCAAAATGTAGCACCTCACATTTATCAGCATTAAACTCCATCTGCCATCTTTCAGCCCACTCTTCTAACTGGCCTAAATCTCTCTGCAAGCTTTGAAAACCTACTTCATTATCCGCAACGCCACCTATCTTAGTATCATCTGCATACTTACTAATCCAATTTACCAGCCCATGATCCAGATCATTAATATATATGACAAACAACATTGGACCCAGTACAGATCCCTGAGGCACACCGCTACACACCGTCCTCCAATCTGACACACAGTTATCCACCACTATTCTGTGGTGTCTCCCATCCAGCCACTGCTGAATCTATTTTACTACTTCAATATTAATGCCTAACGATTGAACCTTCCTAACTAACCTTCCGTGTGGAACCTTGTCAAAGGCCTTACTGAAGTCCATACAGACAACATCCACCGCTTTACCCTCGTCAAGGGCTGCTCTTATTACTTATCTCTAATTGTCTTTGTGAGGTTGTGGTCAGTCATCTTGAATTGCTTCAGTTCTTCAGGTGAAAGCACTGTTGGACTGGGAGTTCAAGGATTTAGACCCAGCAATGATGACAGACTGGTAACATACTTCCAAGTCGTGTTGGTGATAGAGTGTCACCTGCCTGTAATGGTTTTCCTTTCTGTGTACTGACCCTGTTCTCCATATTACTAGTGAGATTGGTAGTGATATTGGTGGTGAGATTGGTAGCAATATTAGTAGTGATATTGGTACTGAGATTGGTAGTGATATTAATAGTGAGATTGGTAGTGATATTAGTAGTGAGATTAGCAGTGAGATTGCATTTAAGAGGTGAGCCTGATGAGTAACAACAGTGCAAATTGTAGATAGTACTCAGTTCAGCGTGTTCTGTGTCTGCTGATGATGGATACAGAATTTTATTTCATTTCTCTTTTATTTCCTTATGCCTCTGTATTTTTTTAAACATCTCCTACCACCATCTACCTACCCACAAACCACCCAGATGCTTGTACTTAAAGGTGATGTAGGCGGATTAGAAAAATATATATTTTTTTACCTCTTATCTGCATTGTTCCCTTCACTGGAGTAATGATCGCAAGCTTCAGGATATGCTGGGTAGGTGAAGAGCAACTCATCCACCAAGGCTGTGTGCAAGATTGTGGATGAACAATCATAGTAAATAGTCCTTCCTCTTCCTAATCTTTCATGACGACCATGTAATATTTGCAAGCAATGAAAAAAGGAAAACCTTGTTAATATGAATAAAGTAAAATTAACTTTATTCATATTAACTTTATTAATTTATAAATATTAACTTTATTCTGTACATTCAAACTTAGCCAATTTAGCCAATTGAGGATTGGATTGCCCAAGAAATTAGATGTTAGGTTAAAAGATATTTAGTTTTTATGTATGATCACTGTATCTCCAAGGAACGTGTGTATGAAGAACCAGTACTTTCTCCCTCGTTAGCAATGTATTTCAGAATTTACTGGAATTTCAGTTCTCTGTATCCATTCTGTTCTAATAATGGATCTTCAACTCACACTCCTGGTCTCAATTATAGCAAAAGTGTACCATACAGACACAAAATTATATTACCTGTGATCAAGCACAGTTGGCTACTTAAAGAAAATACTCATGTAATTTCGTAGTTTTTTTTCAAAATACAAAATTAGTGATATTTTTTTCACCAATGTAGTATATTTATCACTAATCAAGTTATTTAATTATTACAACGGCAGCAGAGTATTTGGACTAGTTAGGGATGAGGTTACGTTGCAAGGTTGGGCTAAATTCTGGTAAAGATGAACAATTACTACACTGATATTTACATTGATGGAAATAATGCAAAGCTATACTGGTATATATTCGGATTCACGCCTGCAATCGCCGTTTTTTTGACTTTGTCATGTTAGGCAAAGATCGCAAGATCTTACATCTACGGACTCCAGAGCCTGCCGGCCCCGACGCTAGCAGGCATGAACTTCAAATTGCGGCTCCTGCCATTGATCTCGGCGGCTCCAACACCTCAGGACATATTCAAAACCCGGACTCCAGCAACGACCATGGACACCTTCACAGCGATTGCGCAACCACCAACTGCGACTCCAGCCTTGAACTCCAGGCCGGGTCTTTATGTGCTGCTGTTGTGACTCCCGTCTCCCCTTCCCCCACCAATACTCTGCAATCCCATCTCCCTCAGATCCCACCGTCAACTCCTGGGGTCCTCAGAGGCTCCATCTTCCTCTCACCCCAACCCTCCCCTCTCCATTGACACCCCCAGCCTCCCCCCTCCCCCCTCTGATCCCAGCTCTCATCCGTGCCGGGTCTTTACCATCCCCTCCGACCTTCAACTGTCGGAGGCAGAACGCTCTGTCCTCAGTAAGGGCCTCACGTTTGTCCCCCTTCGCCCACACCTCAGCGAGTTCCATGTTTGCCACGATGCGGAACTTTTCTTCCGCCGTCTCCGTCTCTGAGCCTACTTCTTCGGCAAGGACTCTTCCACCCCCACCGATGACCCCTTCTCCCATCTTCAACCCTCCTCTTCTTCATGGACACCCCGCTCTGGTCTTCTGCCTGCTCTGGATCTCTTTATTGCCAACTGCCGACGGGACATCAACCGTCTCGACTTCACCGCACCTTGCCCCCATTCCAACCTCACTCCTTCGGAACGCTCTGCTCTCCACTCCCTCCGCACTAATCCTAACCTTATTATTAAACCCGCTGATAAAGGGGGTGCTGTTGTAGTCTGGCGTACTGACCTCTACCTTGCCGAGGCACGGCAACAACTCGCGGATACCTCCTCTTATTTACCCCTCGATCGTGACCCCACTAAGGAGCACCAGGCCATTGTCTCCCACACTATCAACGACTTTATCCACTCAGGGGATCTCCCATCCACTGCTACCAACCTTATAGTTCCCACACCTCGCACTTCCCATTTCTACCTCCTACCCAAGATCCACAAACCTGCCTGTCCTGGCCGACCTATTGTCTCAGCTTGCTCCTGCCCCACCGAACTCGTTTCTGCATACCTCGACACCGTTTTATCACCCCTTGTTCAATCCCTTCCGACCTATGTTCGTGACACTTCTCACGCTCTTAAACTTTTCGATGATTTTAAGTTCCCTGGCCCCCACCGCTTTATTTTCACCATGGATGTCCAGTCCTTATATACTTCCATCCCCCATCAGGAAGGTCTCAAAGCTCTACGCTTCTTTTTGGATTCCAGACCTAATCAGTTCCCCTCTACCACCACTCTGCTCCGTCTAGCGGAATTAGTCCTTACTCTTAATAATTTCTCCTTTTGCTCCTCCCATTTCCTCCAAACTAAAGGTGTAGCTATGGGCACCCGTATGGGTCCTAGCTATGCCTGCCTTTTTGTTGGGTTTGTGGAACAATCTATGTTCCGTGCCTATTCTGGTATCTGTCCCCCACTTTTCCTTCGCTACATCGACGACTGCATTGGCGCTGCTTCCTGCACGCATGCAGAGCTCGTTGACTTTATTAACTTTGCCTCCAACTTTCACCCTGCCCTCAAGTTTACCTGGTCCGTTTCCGACACCTCCCTCCCCTTTCTAGATCTTTCTGTCTCTGTCTCTGGAGACAGCTTATCCACTGATGTCTACTATAAGCCTACTGACTCTCACAGCTATCTGGACTATTCCTCTTCTCACCCTGTCTCTTGCAAAAACGCCATCCCCTTCTCACAATTCCTCTGTCTCCGCCGCATCTGCTCTCAGGATAAGGCTTTTCATTCTAGGACGAGGGAGATGTCTTCATTTTTTAAAGAAAGGGGCTTCCCTTCCTCCACTATCAACTCTGCTCTTAAACGCATCTCCCCCATTTCACGTACATCTGCTCTCACTCCATCCTCCCACCACCCCACTAGGAATAGGGTTCCCCTGGTCCTCACCTACCACCCCACCAGCCTCCGGGTCCAACATATTATTCTCCGTAACTTCCGCCACCTCCAACGGGATCCCACCACTAAGCACATCTTTCCCTCCCCCCCCCTCTGCATTCCGCAGGGATCGCTCCCTACACAACTCCCTTGTCCATTCGTCCCCCCCATCCCTCCCCACTGATCTCCCTCCTGGCACTTATCCGTGTAAGCGGAACAAGTGCTACACATGCCCTTACACTTCCTCCCTTACCACCATTCAGGGCCCCAAACAGTCCTTCCAGGTGAGGCATCACTTCACCTGTGAGTCGACTGGGGTGATATACTGCGTCCGGTGCTCCCGATGTGGCCTTCTATATATTGGTGAGACCCGACGCAGACTGGGAGACCGCTTTGCTGAACATCTACGCTCTGTCCACCAGAGAAAGCAGGATCTCCCAGTGGCCACACATTTTAATTCCACATCCCATTCCCATTCTGACATGTCTATCCACGGCCTCCTCTACTGTAAAGATGAAGCCACACTCAGGTTGGAGGAACAACACCTTATATTCCGTCTGGGTAGCCTCCAACCTGATGGCATGAACATTGACTTCTCTAACTTCCGCTAGGCCCCACCTCACCCTCGTACCCCATCTGTTACTCATTTTTATGCACAAATTCTTTCTCTCACTCTCCTTTTTCTCCCTCTGTCCCTCTGAATATACCTCTTGCCCATCCTCTGGGTCACCCCCCCCCTGTCTTTCTTCCCGGACCTCCTGTCCCATGATCCTCTCGTATCCCCTTTTGCCTATCACCTGTCCAGCTCTCGGCTCTATCCCTCCCCCTCCTGTCTTCTCCTATCATTTTGCATCTCCCCCTCCCCCTCCAGCTTTCAAATCCCTTACTCACTCTTCCTTCAGTTAGTCCTGACGAAGGGTCTCGGCCTGAAACGTCGACTGCGCCTCTTCCTATAGATGCTGCTTGGCCTGCTGCGTTCACCAGCAACTTTGATGTGTGTTGCTGGTATATATTAAATAGGTTCCACTTGCTAAATGTACAAATGTTTAATCAATATAGTAGCCAAAATCTAGGGTAATAATTTAAAGGAAGCATAAACCTAAATGAAATGGGGACTACTTCTGCAGAAAAAAAATGCATTTTAGATAAAATTGAGATTTACCGTAACACCTTATGCATCTTAGAATTATTATCTATCCTTTGTAAGCTGTTGACTGTCACCTACTGAATAGTTGTGTTATCTGTTTATGCAGATATCATTTCAAAATAAGCTTCACAATATTTAGACTCTGACTTCTGCAGGAAACACAAGATATTTTATTTTATTTAGAGATACAGGGTAGAATAGGCCTTTCCAGCCCTTTGAGCTGACTAGCTCAGCAAACCTCAACAAAGGGGTACTTTACAATGAAGAGTGAACCTACCCAGTACACCTTTGGGAGGAAACCCTCACGCTCCATGGGGAGGATATACAGAGGCTCCTTACGGACGATGCTGGGATTGAACACACAATTCTGATGTCCTTAGCTGCAATAGCGTAGTGCTAACCGCTATATTACTCAGGCACCTTGCAGTAACACATGTATGACTGCTTAATAATAATTCAACCTGGTTTTGCTTTGGCTCCATTATTTACTGTATAACGAGAAAAGGAAAGCAACAACTAATGTGAGATTGGATGCAGTCAAGCATTGCAAAAGCCAAACAATCTGCATAAGTGCAATTGGGGAAAAATAAGGTTTTTGTTCCTTTTGTGAAAATACTGTATACCTTAAAATATTCTACTGAGATTCACAAAAGGTTGAGTACTAACACCCAAAATGATAGCAAGATGTGCAGACTAGATTCAATTCTGTCTTTTTTTTCTGATTTAGTTAGTCCCATTGTGAAAATATCTGAGTCAGGGGAAGATTCAATTCCTGATGACTTCTAGTGGAAAACATCTCTGTAAAAGTTACCAGTGTCAAAGAGGCTTGCTAACATTTGTCTTTGTTACATCTGCAGGCAGTGCAGACCAATTTCCACAACACACGGCATAATAGTGTTTTTCATAATTCTCTTTACAATTGTGGCCACTAGCCTCTCTGCTTAGGTCTTTATAATTTAATATTCTTCTATCAGATCCTATCTCAGCTAGCTGTTTTCTAAAGAGGGAGGAAAGTCCGTATTCTCTAATCTATCTTTCTAACTGTTGTCCCTATTCTCAGGAGCCATTCTCATAAACCTTTGCTGCACTCTTCATATAGTGAAGTGAACAGAATGAAGTGTTGAAGCCAGGCCATTGTTTCATAAAGTTGAGCATGGCTGGTTTTAGATCAATTGATATTTTGAATGACTGCATTCCTCAGAGTCAGAATCAGGTTTAATAAAACTGTAATATGTTGTAAAATATGTTGTTTCTATATTGCAGTAAAATAATTAAAAACTATAAATTACAACAAGAAATATATTTTAAACATTAAATTAAATAATAATTCAAAAAGAGAGTAAAAATGGAAAAAAGAAGCTAGGGTTCATTGTCCATTCGGAAATCTGATGGTGACGGTGAAGAAGTTGATCCTAAATTGTTCAGTGTCCTCCTGTACTTCCTCCTTGATGATAGCAATGGGAAGAGGGCATGTCCTGGGTCATGGGTCAATGGGAAGAGGGTGTGTCCAGGGTTATGTGTCAATGGGAAGAGGGCATGTCCTGGGTTATGTGTCAATGGGAAGAGGGCATGTCCTGGGTTATGTGTCAATGGGAAGAGGGCATGTCCTGGGTCATGGGTCAATGGGAAGAGGGCATGTCCTGGGTCATGGATCAATGGGAAGAGGGCGTGTCCTGGGTCATGGGTCAATGGGAAGAGGGTGTGTCCTGGGTTATGAGTCATTGGCAAGAGGGCGTGTCCAGGGTTATGGGTCAATGGGAAGAGGGCGTGTCCTGGGTTATGGGTCAATGGGAAGAGGGCATGTCCTGGGTTATGGGTCAATGGGAAGAGGGCGTGTCCTGGGTTATGGGTCAATGGGAAGAGGGTATGTCCTGGGTCATGGGTCAATGGGAAGAGGGCATGTCCTGGGTCATGGGTCAATGGGAAGAGGGCATGTCCTGGGTTATGTGTCAATGGGAAGAGGGCATGTCCTGGGTCATGGGTCAATGGGAAGAGGGCATCTCCAGGGTCATGGGTCAATGGGAAGAGGGCATGTCCTGGGTCATGGGTCAATGGGAAGAGGGCATGTCCTGGGTCATTGGTCAATGGGAAGAGGGCATGTCCTGGGTCATGGGTCAATGGGAAGAGGGCATGTCCTGGGTTATGGGTCAATGGGAAGAGGGCATGTCCTGGGTCATGGGTCAATGGGAAGAGGGTACGTCCTGGGTCATGGGTCAATGGGAAGAGGGCATGTCCTGGGTCATTGGTCAATGGGAAGAGGACATGTCCTGGGTCATTGGTCAATGGGAAGAGGGCATGTCCTGGGTCATGGGTCAATGGGAAGAGGGCATGTCCTGGGTCATGGGTCAATGGGAAGAGGGCATCTCCAGGGTCATGGGTCAATGGGAAGAGGGCATGTCCTGGGTCATGGGTCAATGGGAAGAGGGCATGTCCTGGGTCATTGTTCAATGGGAAGAGGGCGCATCCTGGGTCATGGGTCAATGGGAAGAGGGCATGTCCTGGGTCATTGGTCAATGGGAAGAGGGCATGTCCTGGGTCATTGGTCAATGGGAAGAGGGCGCGTCCTGGGTTACGGGTGTCCTTGATGACAGATGCCTCCTTTTTTGAGGTATCACCTTTTGAAGATGTCCACGATGCTGTGGAGGCTAGTGCCCATGATGAAGCTGGTTCAGTTTGAAACTTTCTGCAGCTTTTTCTGATCTTGTGCAGTGGCCCATCTAAACCAGTCAGTGATGCAAATAGTTAGAATGCTCTCCACGGTACATCTGTCGTTTTTGCAGTTACTGGTCTTAGAATCTCCCACCATAGGAAACATCCTCTCCACATCCACTCTGTCAAGGCCTTTCACCATTCAATGGATTTCACTGAGGTCATCTCTCATTCTTCTAAATTCCAGTGAATACAGGCCCAGGGCCACCAAGTGCTCTTCATATGACAAGACATTCAATCCTGGAATCATTTTTGTGAATCTCCATTGAAGCTTCTCCAGTTTCAACATATACTCTCCAGTTTCAACATATACTTTCCAAGATAGGGTGCCTAAACCTGCTCACAATACTCCAAGTGAGGCCTCACCAGTGCTTTATTAAATTTCAACTTTACATCCTTACTTTTATACTCTAATCTTCTTGAAACGAATGCCAACATTGCATTTGCCATCCTCACCACAGGCTCAGCCTGTAAATGAACCTTTAGGGAATCCTACACAAGGACTCCCAGGTCCCTTTATGCCTCAGGTTTTTGTATTTTCCCTCTAGTTAGAAAATAGTCAACTCTCTCATTTTTATTTCCAAAGTACATGACTAATCACTTACCAACACTGTATCCCATTTCTTTGCCCATTCTCCTAATTTGTCTAAGTCCTTTTACAGCCTCCCTACTTTCTCAAAAGTACCTGTCCCTCCACTTGTCTTCATATTGTCTGCAAACTCTGCAACAAAGCATCAATTCCATCATCCAAATCATTGACATGTAACATAAAAGAAAAGTGGTCCCAACACAAACTCCTGTGAAACACCACTAGTCACTGAAGGCCAACCAGAAAAGGCTCCCTTTATTCCCACTCTTTTCCTCCTGCCAACCAGCCACTGCTTTATCCATGCGAGACTCTTTCTTGTAGTACTATGGGCTCGTAGCTTGTTAAGCAGCCTCATGTGTGGCACCTTGCCAAAGGCCTTCTGAAAATCCAAGTACACAACATCAACCGATTCTCCTTTGTTTATCGTGCTTGTTACTCCTTCAAAGAATTCCAACAGATTTGTCGGACAGGATTTTGAGGAAACCATGCTGATTGTGGCCTATTTTATCATGTGCTTCCAAGTACCCTGAAACCTTCTGCTTAATAATCAACTCTAACATTTTTCTAACCACTGGTCTATGGTTTTTTTTTCTGCCTCTCTGTCTTCCTGAACCAAACCAGAATTTAGTGATTCTTGAAAGATCATTACTAGTGCCTCCACGATCTCTTTAGCCATCTCCTTCGGAACCTTGGGGTGTACAGCATCTTGTCCAGGTGACTTATCTACCTTCAGATCTTTCAATTTCCCAAGAACCTTCTCTCTATGTATGGTAACTTTACACACTTCATGGCCCCTGCTACCTGGAATTTTCTCGATACTACTAGTATCTTCCACAGTGAACACTGATGGAAAATCCTTATTCAGTTCACCTGCTATTTAGTTGTTCCCCAATACTACCTCCCCAACATCGTTTTTCCAGTGGTCTGATATCCAATTTTGCCTCTCTTTTACACTTTATGTATCTGAAGAAACGTTTGGTATCTTCTTTAATTTAATTGGCTAGCTTACTTTCGTATTCCATGTTTACCTTCTAAGTACCACACACAAGCTGCTGGAGGGACTCAGCAGGCCAGGCAGCATCTATGGAAAAGAGTACAGTCGATATTTCGGTCAAAACATAGACTGTGCTCTCCTCCATAGATGCTGCTTGGCCTGCTTAGTTCCTCCAGTATTTTGTGTGTGTGTTGCTTAGATTTTCTCTTATTTCTGATTGGTTTACCTTCTTATTTACATTTTAGTTGCCTTCTCTTGGTATTTACTTTGGTTCTGTCTTCACTAAGGAGGATATAAATAATCTTCCAGAAATAGTAAGGGACAGAGGGTCCAGTGAGATGGAGGAACCGAGCGAAATACATGTTAGTAGGGAAGTGGTGTTAGGTAAATTGAAGGGATTAAAGGCAGATAAATCCCCAGGGCCAGATGGTCTGCATCCTAGAGTGCTTAAGGAAGTAGCCCAAGAAATAGTGGATGCATTAGTGATAATTTTTCAAAACTCGTTAGATTCTGGACTAGTTCCTGAGGATTGGAGGGTGGCTAATGTAACCCCACTTTTTAAAAAAGGAGGGAGAGAGAAACCGGGGAATTATAGACCGGTTAGCCTAACGTCGGTGGTGGGGAAACTGCTGGAGTCAGTTATCAAGGATGTGATAACAGCACATTTGGAAAGCGGTGAAATCATCGGACAAAGTCAGCATGGATTTGTGAAAGGAAAATCATGCCTGACGAATCTCATAGAATTTTTTGAGGATGTAACTAGTAGAGTGGATAGGGGAGAACCAGTGGATGTGGTATATTTGGATTTTCAAAAGGCTTTTGACAAGGTCCCACACAGGAGATTAGTGTGCAAACTTAAAGCACATGGTATTGGGGGTAAGGTATTGATATGGATGGAGAATTGGTTAGCAGACAGGAAGCAAAGAGTGGGAATAAACGGGACCTTTTCAGAATGGCAGGCGGTGACTAGTGGGGTACCGCAAGGCTCAGTGCTGGGACCCCAGTTGTTTACAATATATATTAATGACTTGGATGAGGGAACTAAATGCAGCATCTCCAAGTTTGCGGATGACACGAAGCTGGGCGGCAGTGTTAGCTGTGAGGAGGATGCTAAGAGGATGCAGAGTGACTTGGATAGGTTGGGTGAGTGGGCAAATTCATGGCAGATGCAATTTAATGTGGATAAATGTGAAGTTATCCACTTTGGTAGCAAAAATAGGAAATCAGATTATTATCTGAATGGTGGCCGATTAGGAAAAGGGGAGGTGCAATGAGACCTGAGTGTCATTATACACCAGTCATTGAAAGTGGGCATGCAGGTACAGCAGGCGGTGAAAAAGGCGAATGGTATGCTGGCATTTATAGCAAGAGGATTCGAGTACAGGAGCAGGGAGGTACTACTGCAGTTGTACAAGGCTTTGGTGAGACCACACCTGGAGTATTGTGTGCAGTTTTGGTCCCCTAATCTGAGGAAAGACATCCTTGCCATAGAGGGAGTACAAAGAAGGTTCACCAGATTGATTCCTGGGATGGCAGGACTTTCATATGAAGAAAGACTGGATGAACTGGGCTTGTACTCGTTGGAATTTAGAAGATTGAGGGGGGATCTGATTGAAACGTATAAAATCCTAAAGGGATTGGACAGGCTAGATGCAGGAAGATTGTTCCCGATGTTGGGGAAGTCCAGAACAAGTTTGAGGATAAAGGGGAAGCCTTTTAGGACTGAGATTAGGAAAAACTTCTTCACACAGAGAGTGGTGAATCTGTGGAATTCTCTGCCACAGGAAACAGTTGAGGCCAGTTCATTGGCTATATTTAAGAGGGAGTTAGATATGGCCCTTGTGGCTATGGGGATCAGGGGGTATGGAGGGAAGGGTGGTGCAGGGTTCTGAGTTGGATGATCAGCCATGATCATAATAAATGGCGGTGCAGGCTCGAAGGGCCGAATGGCCTACTCCTGCACCTATTTTCTATGTTTCTATGTTTCTATGTTTAAAAGCTTCCTAATCCTCTAACTTCCTACTAATCTTTGTTCTATTAGCTGCCCTCTGTTTGACTTTTATGTTGGCTTTGACTTCTCTTGTTAGCCACAGTTGTGTCATCTTTCCTTTAGGATACTTCTTCCTCTTTGGGATGTATATATCCTGTGCCTTTCGAATTTTTCCAGAAGTTCCAACCATTGCAGCTCTGCCATCATCCCTGCCAATGTTCTTTGTCAATCAATTCTGGTCAACTCCTCTCTCATGCCTCTGTAATTCCCCTTACTCCACTGTAGTACTGATACATCTGACTTTAGCTTCCCCTTCTCAAATTTCAGGGTGAATTTGATAATGTTGTGATCACTTTCCCCTAAGGGTTCTTTTACCTTAAGCTCTCTAATCAATTCATGTTCATTGCACAACCCCCGATCCAGAACAGCTGGTCCTCCAGTGGGCTCAAACATGAGCTGCTCTAAAAAGACATCTCGTAGGCGCCCTAGAAATCCCTCCTCCTGTCATTCAGCACCAACCTGATTTTCCCAATCTACTTGCATATTAAAGTATGCCATGACTATTGTAACATTGCCCTTTTGGCATGCATTTTCTATCTCCTGTTGTAATTTGTAGGCCACATCCTTACTACTGTTTGCAGGTCTGTATACCACTCCCATCGGGTCTTTTCACCTTTGCAATTCTTTAGCTCTATCCACAAAGATTCAACACCTTCTGACCCTATGTCACCTCTTTCTAATGATTTGATTTGTTTTTACCAACAGAGCAACACTGCCACCTCTGCCTTCCTGCCTATCCTTTCGATACAATGTGTATCCTTGGACATCAAGCTCCCAGCTCTAATCTTTCAGCTATGATTCCATAATGCCTACAACATCATATCTGCCATTCTGCAACTATGCTGCAAGTTCATCTACCTTTTTCCGTATATTATGCGCATTCAGATATGACTCTTCCAGTGCTGTGCTCACCTTTTTCGATTTTGTCGCACCATACTCAATCCTTTGATTCCTAACTTTGTCTGAGGTCTTACCACCATCTGCCTTCACTACTTCTCCACTAACCGTTCTGGCACTCTGGTTCCCATCCCCTTGCAACTCTAGTTTAGACCCCACCGTGCAGCATTAACAAACCTTCCCACCAGGAAATTAGTCTCCTCCAGTTCAGGTGCAAACCGTCCCTTCTTTACAGGTAACATCTTCCTTGGAAGAGACCCCAATGATCCAAACATCTTATGCCCTCCCTCCTACATCAACTCCTTAGCCACGTATTAAATTGTATAATCTTCCTAGATCTAGCCTCACTAGCACGTGGCACGATAGCAATCCTGAGATCACAAAGCTGGAGCTCCTGTCCTTTAACTTAGCAAATATGTAATTCCCTGAACTCCCTGTGCATAACCTTGTCACTCGTCCTACCCATCTCATTGGTACCTACATGGACCATGACTTCTGGCTGTTCACCCTCCCACTTAAGGGTGTTGAGGACTTGATCCGAGATATCCTGATCCTGGCAACCGGGAGACAACATACCATCCGGGAACCTTGTTCTCATCCACAGAACCTCCTGTCCGTTAATGAATCCCCTATCACCACAGCGTGCCCCTTCTTCCCCCTTCCTGTGTGAGTCACAGAGGCTGACTCAGTGTCAGAGACCCAACCACTGGGACTTTCCTCTGTTTGGTCATTTCCCCCCTCTCCCCCGATAGTATACCTGTTGTTGAGGGGGATGGTCATAGGGGTATTCTGCACTGGCTCATTAACCCCTTTCCCCTTCCTGTTACCTAGTTTCCCATGTCCTGCACCGTGGGTGTAACGACCTTTCTATATGCCCTGTATATCACCCGTTCAGCCTCCCGAATGACCTGGAGTTCATCCAGTTCCAGCTTCAACTCCTTAACACGGTTTGTTAGAAGCTGCAGCTGGATGCAGTTCTCGCAGGCGGAGACCTCCCCAGCCTCCCACGCCTCACAAGGAGCATTGCACTATCCTGCCTGTCACCTCTACCTAGCTGAGCAGATATAAAGAAGAGAAGGAAGACACTTGGGCTTTTCTTTCCTTTGCTTCCGCTGAGTGAAGCCTCAAAGAGCTAAAGCCTTAAGATCAACACTACAAAGGTGAAGGAAGAGCAATACGTTGTGAAGTCAGAGTTGTGTATGATATGGAGGGGAAATTTCAGCTCATGGCTTTCCGATGTACGGTGGCCACTGGAGGGAATGTACACTAAATGTTCTGGATGAAGTAACAATTAGTTGTTTTGTCCTGGATGATGTTATACTTTTTGAGTATCGCTGTAGCTGTACACATCTAGTGAGTGGAAAGTATTCCATCTTATCCCTGACCTTCGCCTTGTGTGTGTCAAAATGTGGAGGTGCTGCTTGGCACAGATTATCAGCTTTCAATTTAGCCTTGTAGTCGATGATTTAATGTTGCTGGCCCCATTGTTTTTTTGATTATCATCAAGATGTTGATGATAGTAGTTTGGCTGTTGAGTGTCAAGACAAGGTATTGTAAGATCATTGGGTGGATGTCCTGTGTGCTGTCCAGCTCTTGCTTCATGTGGATACATTCTTTGTCATTGTATGTGGACTTTGAATGGATCTGAACATTATTAACACCAAATGTCCATGATCTCTCTTGATTTATAAAATTAAAACAGGTATAGATAAGAACAGGTGGTCAGAATCTTTTCCTCAGGGCAGGGGTATCTGGGACTTGAGGGCTCAGATTTAAGGTGAGAAATTTAATGGAATTCTGAGGAGCAGGTTTTCCACATAGTGGGTGGTGGTTATCTAGAATGACCTGCCAAAAAAGGTGGTAATGGTGGCACAATTACAATGTTTAAAAGGGTTTTGGACAGACACCTAGATAGGAATGGCATAGGTAAATGTGATTAGAGTAGCTGTCATCAAGATTATCAAGGATAAAGTGGGTGGAAAATGCCTCATGGATTATATGATTCTATGACTATACACACATTGGATATAAGGCTACAATGCTGGAACAAGTTGCCCATACAACTCACTCAGGTTCATTAATGGAGAAATTGAATTAAACACATGTCAGCTTATGTTAAAATTTTATCACAGTTTAGTTTGACCACACATGGAATATTGTGAACATTTCTGGTTTCTTTCAGACATTAAACCACTGGAGAATGTGCCAATGGATTTACTAGGATTATACTTTACTTCAGTATTCACTACGGAAAAGGATCTTGGTGATTGTAGGGATGACTTGCAGCAGACTGAAAAGACTGAGCATGTAGATATTAAGGAAGAGGATGTGCTGGAGCTTTTGGAAAGCATCAAGTTGGATAAGTCGCCGGGACCAGATGAGATGTACCCTGGGCTACTGTTGAAGGCGATGGAGGAGATTGCTGAGCCTCTGGTGATGATCTTTGCATCATCAATAGGGGCGGGAGAGGTTCCGAAGGATTGGAGGGTTGCGGATGTTGTTCCCTTATTCAAGAAAGGAAGTAAAGATAGCCCAGGAAATTATAGACCAGTGAGTCTTAATTCAGTGGTAGGTAAGTTGATGGAGAAGATCTTGAGAGGCAGGATTTATAACATTTGGAGAGGCATAATATGATTAGGAATAGTCAGCATGGCTTTGTCAAAGGCAGGTCGTGCCTTACGAGCCTGATTAAATTTTCTGAGGATGTCACTAAACACATTGATGAAGGAAGAGTAGTTAATGTATTGTATATGAATTATACCAAGGCATTTGATAAGGTACCTCATACAAGGCTTATTGAGAAAGTAAGGAGGCATGGGATCCAAGGGGAAATTGCTTTGTGGATCCAGAACTGGCTTGCCCACAGAAGGCAAACAGTGGTTGTAGATGAGTCATATTCTGCATGGAGGCCAGTGACCAGTGGTGTGCCTCAGGAATCTGTTCTGGGACCCCTACTCTTTGTGATTTTTATAAATGAGGAAGTGGAGGGATGGGTTAATAAGTTTGCTGATGACACAAAGGTTGGGGGTGTTGTGGATAGTGTGGAGGGCTGTCAGAGGTTACAGCGGGACATCAATAGGATGCAAAACTGGGCTGAAAAGTGGCAGATGGAGTTCAGCCCAGATAAGTGTGAGGTGATTCATTTTGGTAGGTCAAATATGATGGCAGAACATAGTATTAATGGTAAGACTTTTGGCAGTGTGGAGGATCAGAGGGATCTTGGGGTCCGAGTCCATAGGATGCTCAAAGCAGCTGCGCAGATTGACTCTGTAGTTAAGAAGGCATACGGTATATTGGCCTTCATCAATCGTGGAATTGAATTTAGGAGCCGAGAGGTAATGTTGAAGCTATATAGGACCCTGGTCAGACCCCACTTGGAGTACTGTGCTCAGTTCTGGTCGCCTTACTACAGGAAGGATGTGGAAACCATTGAAAGGATGTCAGGGGTAAGTTTTTTACGCAGAGTGGTGAGTGCGTGGAATGGACTGCCAGCAACGGTGATGGAGGCAGATACGATAAGGTCTTTTAAGAGACTTTTGGATAGTCATAGTCATATTCATACTTTATTGATCCTGGGGGAACTTGGTTTTCGTTGCAGTTGCACCATAAATAATAAATAGTAATAAAACCATAAATAGTTAAATAGTAATATGTAAATTATGCCAGGAAATAAGTCCAGGACCAGCCTATTGGCTCAGGATGTCTGACCCTCCAAGGGAGGAGTTGTAAAGTTTGATGGCCACAGGTAGGAATGACCTCCTATGACGCTCTGTATTGCATCTCGGTGGAATGAGTCTCTGGCTGAATGTACTCCTGTGCCCAGCCAGTACATTATGTAGTGGATGGGAGACATTGTCCAAGATGGCATGCAACTTAGACAGCATCCTCTTTTCAGACACCACCGTGAGAGAGTCCAGTTCCATCCCCACAACATCATTGGCCTTACGAATGAGTTTGTTGATTCTGTTGGTGTCTGCTACCCTCAGCCTGATGCCCCAGCACACAACAGCAAACATGATAGCACTGGCCACCAGAGACTCGTAGAACATCCTCAGCATTGTCCGGCAGATGTTAAAGGATCTCAGTCTCCTCAGGAAATAGAGATGGCTCTGACCCTTCTTGTAGACAGCCTCAGTGTTCTTTGACCAGTCCAGTTTATTGTCAATTCGTATCTCCAGGTATTTGTAATCCT
Source organism: Mobula hypostoma (assembly GCF_963921235.1). Classification (NCBI taxonomy): domain Eukaryota; kingdom Metazoa; phylum Chordata; class Chondrichthyes; order Myliobatiformes; family Myliobatidae; genus Mobula; species Mobula hypostoma. The sequence goes on from NC_086111.1 coordinate 1,654,009, forward strand.
CCACCATGTCCACACTGACCCCCTGGATGGAAACAGGGGTCACCACTACCTTAGCTCTCCTCAGGTCTACCACCAGCTCCTTAGACTTTTTCACATTAAGCTGCAGATAATTCTGCTCACACCATGTGACAAAGTTTCCTACCGTAGCCCTGTACTCAGCCTCATCTCCCTTGCTGATGCATCCAACTATGGCAGAGTCATCAGAAAACTTCTGAAGGTGACAAGACTCAGTGCAGTAGTTGAAGTCCGAGGTGTAAATGGTGAAGAGAAAGGGAGACAAGACAGTCTCCTGCGGAGCCCCAGTGCTGTTGATCACTCTGTCGGACACACAGTGTTGCAAGCACACGTACTGTGGTCTGCCAGTCAGGTAATCAAGAATCCATGACACCAGGAAAGCATCCACCTACATCGCTGTCAGCTTCTCCCCCAGCAGAGCAGGGCAGAGCATAGGTACATGGAGCTTAGAAAAATAGAGGGCTATGGGTAACCCTAGTAATTTCTAAGGTAGGGACATGTTCGGCGTGACTTTGTGGGCCAAAGGGCCTGTATTGTGCTGTAGGTTTTCTATGTTTCTATACCAGACAGAAAAGGTGTGCCTATTTAGAGAATGAAGAAGATAGCTGCCTTTCTTCAAGGAAATGAGATAACCTAATAGAGGTACACACACACAATGCTGGAGGAACTTAGCAGGTCAGGCACCATCTATGGAGTGGAATTTGGGCCAAAATCCTTCATTAGGACTAGAAAGAAAGCAGGAGAAGCCAGGGTAAGAAGGTGGGGGAGGGGAAGGAGTTCAAGCTTGTGGGTGATTGGTAAAACCATGTGAGAGGAAGGGAGGCTGGTGTGGGGGGAGGGGGGTGAAGTGAAAAGATGGGATGTGATGTAGAAAAGGTAAAGGACTGAAGAAGAAGGAATCTGACATGAGAGGAGATGGGACCATGGGAGAAAGAAAAGGAGGAGGGACAGAAAGAGAGAGAGAGAGAGATGACAGGCAGGTAAGAAGAAGAGGTGAGAGGCGAGCCAGATCAGGAAATGGAAGAAGAGAGAAAGGGAAAGGGGAAAAATTGCCAGAATTTAGAGAAATTAATGTTCATATTGTTAGGTCGGAGGCTACCCGGATGGATTATGAGGGGTTGCTCTTTTAACCTAAGGATGGCCTCATCTTGGCAGCAGAGGAAGCCATGAAATGAATTACGATGAGAGACTGAATGGGTGGGACTGTTTCTGAGCAAAGGCTGGGGGTGACCCTACAAAATCATGACAGGCATGTATAAGGTGGACGATCACAGACATTTTCCCAGGGTTATTGAATCTAAAACTGGAGGCATAGTTTAAAGTGAAAAGGCAGGGACTTAAAGGCGATGTGGGGCAAGTTTTTCCACAGAAGTGACTGTGAGTAGGTGGAATGTACGGCCGGAAGGAGTGGCAGAATAACAGTGTTTAAAATACACTTTAACAGGTTCATGGATTTAAGGGATATGGGCAAACTGGGCAAATGGGATTAGTTCAGGAATGCATCTTGGATGGCTTGGAGGATTTGGGTCGAAGTGCCATTCTTCCATGCTGTGTAAGTCTGTGGCTTTCTATCAAGAAATGGTTGATTGCACTGGATACAGCAGACAATAGGGTCTGATAACATTGTATCTGTATTTGAGAACTCAGTCTGCCTTTAGCCAAGCTGTTCCAGTAATTTACGGCGAAGCTGTTGTGGGCACCAAGGTCACGTAGTGGTTAGCGTGATGCTATTAAGAGCTGAGAGCAGTCTGGAGTTCAGACTTCAATTCCAGTTTATAGAGTCTCCGTACACCCTCCCTGTGGGATGTGTGGCTTCTCCCCAGGTGCTCTGGTTTCCTCCCACAGTCCAAAGGCATACTGGGTAGGCTAATTGGTCACTGTAAATTGGCCAGTGATTAGGTTAAGGTTAATTGGGGCTGAGGCGTTGCTGCCGTGGCGTGGCTCAAATCCTCTGCACTGGATTGTAAAATAAATAAAATAAAATACTGGCATCTATCCAATATGGTGGCACTCTGATGATCTGATATCTAACTATCTGGACATTCAGGTAATTCAGCATCTGGTTCACAGGTCGATGATTCATGTGCTTTCCTGAAAATGACTGGGCTCCTGGTTTCTATGTTCCCCAAAACTTACCAAGTCTCTGGTTGCTGTACTCCACTAGAAGTCACTAGGGTTCCATGTTCCAGCACTCCCTTTAAACTCAAATGGCTCTAATTTCTGAGCACTCATTAAATTTCATGGGACACTGGAAAATTATTACAATAACATATAACATCTAAGAAAATCAATTTAACATTTGATGGGATATTAATATTAACATCCAATGATCAAGGAAATCAGCCAGTCTGGCATTGTCAAATTCCCAAATGTGTCCAAGTTTGTTCAAATATCTCCTATCCACAAAATGCAGGGTATCCAATTTGGATACCCAGTTTACCCTCAATCTCCAAATAATGGAAGGTGCCATTGACACTGCACAAGTGCCACCAACTCACCTTTTCCCCCCAGATTTATTATTACTGATCTATGTTGGGAAGTTTGTTATTTTGTGTAACAGTACAAGGCAAGACATAAAAAATACTGTACGTTACAGAAGATAAATAAATAATGCAAAGCGGATTAGTGAGGTAGTGTTCACTGGGTTCATGGATTGTTTTGAAATTTAATGGCAGAGCAAAGAAGCTATTCTTAAAGCATTGAGTGTAAATCTCCCAGCTCCTATCCGCGCCCCCCCCCATGGTAGTAATGAGAAGAGGGCATATCCCAGATGGTGGGGGTTCTTAATGATGGATGCCACCTTCTTAAACACTGCCTTTCGAAGGTGTCCTTAAAGAGGGACGGGTTGTGCCGGGTAATGGAGCTGGCTGATTTGAGAATCCTCTGCAGCCTCTTTCAATCCTGGACATTGGAGCCTCCACACCAGACAGTGATGCAACCCATCAGAATGCTCCCCATGGTACATCTGTAGAAATTTGCAAGAGATTTTGGTGACATAGCAAATCTCCTCAAACTCCTAATGAAGTATAGCCACTGGTGTGCCTTCTTCGTGGTTGAATTGCAGCAATAAGTTGCTCACCACTGCCCCTTTTGGGTTTCACCAAGGCCACTCAATTCCAGCACAGCTTTATTTGGACCAAAATGTGATTCCCTTGCTGAGGTGAGAGTGACTACTCTTGATAGCTGGGCAGCATTCAGTCAAGGAGCACTGGTAAAACTGAAATCAATGGGTATCAAGGTGAAAACTCTCTAAAAAAAATGGAGTCATAATTTGCACGAAACAAGATGGTTGCCGTAGTTGACTGATGATCAAACAACCCAAATCTCATTCCATGGTAAGGCAGTACCCTGGGCCAAACATCTCTGGCTGTGCTTTTCCTTCTATCATGATATCAGAAATGGAGATGCTTGATAATGATCATACGTTAAATTTCACTTGGTACTCTAAAGTAAATGAAGCAGTCCATGCTTCATGCAGCAAGATCAAGGCCTGGATTGATTACACCTGCAACACAGAAACGCCAGGTAACGGCTATCTCCAACAAAGGAGAATTTGATCATGACACAAGAAATGCCGGAAATCTTGCGCACCACACACGAAATGCTGGAGTAATGTAACACATCGGGCAGCACCTATGGAGGAAAAAGAACAGTCGATGTTTCCAGCCCAGACCCTTCTCCCTCGACATTCAACAGGATTAACGCCACCGACAGCAACCGCGTCTCGACTTTACCCAAAACGAAGCAGCCATGACACGAGGCGAGAAGCACGCGTGACACGACGCAAGGCGAGAAGAGCGCATGACGTGACGCGGGGCGAGAAGAGCTCGTGACGCGACGCGCGGCGAGAAGCGCGCATGACGCGACGCGCGGCGAGAAGCGCGCATGACGTGACGCGCGGCGAGAAGCGCGCATGACGTGACGCGTGGAAGCCGGCGCCGCAGTGTGTGCGCGCCCGCCCGCCCGCCTGTCAATAAAGTTGTGTAGTTGTGGCTTTGCGCTGATGAGGGCGAAGACAAAATGGAGGCGCTTTGGTGCAGTGGTTGAGGAGTAGGTAGGGGCCGCAGCGGGGGTTTTCTGCTCTTTCCCTCTCCCGCCTCCTCTTTTGATGCTGCCGGAGGAGAATGGAGGCGGGACAGCTTACGGAGGGTAAAGAGATCCGCATCATCGGGTCGGAGCTGGTGGAGAACTACACGGTGAGCGAGACCTCATCCTCGGGTGGGGAAAGGCGCAGTACACCGGGACTTGGGGCGAGGGAGAGAAAGTTACATGGGGATAAAGCGATCTCGAAGATATGAGGCTGAAAGGAATCTTCTGCTGCGCCACTCTTGGCGTCCAATTGCAACGCCTTACATAAGGGCATTGGAAAGTCTGTCGGACCTTTGAAGGAGCTACTAAGCTATGACTAATCAAAAAGAAGCAGGATTAAACAAAATTAATTCAGAGCCCTGCAGTGAAGTGTTCCAGATATTTACAGATCGTTTTCTGCACAGTCGTGTTAACCGCAATTGTAATATTTTGTAAATTGACGAGGGCTTTTGATAGCAATATTTTTAACATGAGCCTAATAGTGTTTCACCGAATGTATTTTCCTCAGAGTTTCCTTACATCCTGGCACGTAGGTCACAATGAAGAAATTAGTACAATTTGAATAATATCTTTATTTGATGAGACAGCCTGCATGTTCCAAGGCTGTGTTCCTCGCCTTTTCTTTTCCTAAGAATTAAATACACACCGTGGAGTAGAATAGGATTTGATCACATCTGTCCATCCGATTGTGTTACTTGGTTTCATCACTCATTCATAACAATAAATTATTTGATTGACGTCTTTGAATAGTAATTGGGGAAACGTTTACGTCTCTGGTGTGATTTACCTCACCTCTTTGGCTAATTCCATCATCCTAGGCAAGATTGCTGCAATTGGTAGAAGTACAGTTATATTCTGGGTAACAGATAGCAAAGAGTGCTCTTTGGTTCTGGTATTAATTAGTTTGTTTTCTGGCCCCACAACTGTGAGAGTCTTTGAGTGCAGCAAAATTCTGATAATATAGTACTCTCAAGGCTTTGGTGATGGACTGTTGGATTTCACTATAATTAATATCCAAATACCTTTTCCCCACTATCTTTTTGTTACTCAATGGTATGATTTTTTTTCCCAATGAACCACAAGTTCAGAGTGAGCAGGAAATGCAACATCAGTTTCAGCTTGTGTGTTTCAGTTTGTCAAAACAAGCTGGCAGTTTTCAGTTTTAAACATAACTAATGTAGTGAACTAAAATTTTATTTTGGAAATCGTCAGTATATTATGTGGCATTTTAAGTTTGCAGGTGTGCAAGGAAGCTCCGTAGAATGTTGCTTAAGATTAATGAAAATGAAAATTTCCTCCTCTAGGAATTGGCTTTGATGATTTCTTGTTCCTTGGTGTCTATATTGAGTTGTGCTCACAATTATTTGCCTGATGTGGGAGATGAAGAATGAAGATTCAGACTTAACATTTTATATCTATTCCATTAAAGGCAACTTCAGTCAACCTTTTTTTTGTATTTGAGGCAGTCCAGACTTCCCAGAGTTACATTGTTGTGATGCAGCCCATGCATATTGTGAAGCAAAACCTCTGGTAAAAACACAAGAACAAATAAAAAAAACTGAAGCTAGAGTTGGCCATTTAGTGTCTCCTCTCTGCACTGAAGCTTCACTAAGATCATGGCCAATCTTTTACTTCAAAGCTACTTTCTTGCAAAAATTTTGGAATATGGTTTTTGTGTTTATCCAAAAAATCTACAGGTTTATGTCATGAATAAATGTGGCTTGCAAGCAGCTTTGGTAGAGAATTTCAAAGTTTCAGTACACCCAAAGTTGAGGAAGTTACTTCTTTGACTGGAATAATGGATGCCTTATTTTGAGAGTACTCCTAGTTCTAGACAAAAAAGCCAGAAAATGCTGTCAATCGCAGGTCAGGCTACATCTGTGGAAAGAGAAACAGCTAAAGCTTCAAATCAAAGACCCCTTGTCAGAATTTCATCAGGTCTGATGAAGGTAACTCAGTTTCTCCTCACACAGATGCAGCCAGATTTGCTGAGTATTTCCAGTATTCTGTTTCCTTTTTAAATTTACAGCACCTGCAATTTTATTTTGCGTTTTTTCCCCACAGTCATGAAACATCATCCTTAAAATTGCACAGTATTATGTTGTTTTTTTAAAAATACACACACCAGAAGACACCCCTGACCCCATACCCTTCATGCAAGAAATCAATCTAATGACCGTGAGGTTGCTTTGAGCTGCAGCTTCTAAGGAACATCCTAAAAAAGGGAAAGAAAAATTTAGGAAAAAAGAAAAGTTTAGGGAGATGATTTTAGAACTTGTACATTTGTAGTTCAAGGCATGACCATAAATGTTTTGGATCTTACATCTAGGGACTAGAATTGAAAGGAGCATCTATATCTCGGAGTAGCATGGGGTCAGAAGGTATTAAAGATGAGCAAGATTTGAAAACTGGCATCATTTTAAATTAGTGGCATTCGATTACCTAGGTGTTAGAATGATAATTTTGTGTGAATGAGACTTGGTTTGCGTTAGAAAAGGGAACAGAATTTTGGATGATTTCAGTTCAGTGTTAGGAAAGAAGCCAGCCCGTTAATGCACTGAAGACCCTGACCTGGAGTAACACTGACTTTGGTTCTTTGCGGGAATGGGGCCTGCTCTCGGGACTTCACGACTGGCCTCTTTTCGATATACCAAGGACGCGGCCTGAAAGACTAGTGCCCCTTCAGGGTGCTGGATTTTCGTGGCTTTGGAGGTGGGCTGATTCAAGGCTGGTGCCATCAACTGATGTGTTGTGGGAGAACATAGAAGATTGGAAGCAGCTAGCCCAGAGACCCGAGTTCTTTGGGCACAGAGCTTGGGAAAAGCAATGCAACAGGTTTTTAACACCGTAAATCAGTGTGTTGTTTGTTATGTCTCCCCTCTCACTGTGAAACGGGGACACCTTTTTTCCCCTTGTTAGGGAGAGGGAGACCCTGTGGTTTGTTGAATTACTGGGTGAATGAGTAGTGTTCCGGTTACTACAAGTCTGTGTCTTTATTGATGCTTTGCTGTTTGATTGAGTGCTCAGTGAAGGGTGCTGATGCTTTTTTGCTGGCGGGGGGGGGTCATTGCCTTGCTGCTTGTGCGTGGGGGGGAAGCTGGGGGGGGGCTTTGGGGTTCTAACGTTTAATTGTCATTCATTTGTTGGGCCACTGCTCTGTTTTCATGGATGTTTGCGAAGAAAACGAATTTCAGGATGTATATTGTATACATTTCTCTGACATTAAATGTACATGCCTACGTGCTTACCTATTGACCTATTGGAAATAATGTTCATGGGTTTCCTTAACATTGTAGTTTTAGCAGGCTAAGATGTGGAATTATGTGTGAAAACAAATAACATGTTTAGATGCGTTGTCAGGTGGCCCATAGTTGAGACAGCAGAATGTGAACATTCTTAATGCTGAATTTTGAAACAAAAGATTCTCCTATATTTTGTATCGTAAGTTGTTAAGAGTATCACTTAATGTCTAATTTTTGAGTAAATGTCTTCTGGGAGGTTGGATATGTGACTCCAGTGTTATCTTGCTTATGATTTTTCTTTCTTAGTTACCCTTACTTGGGCAAAGGCCATCAACTGCAGTTCGCCAGGATCGCTGCTCTCCCAGGGATGAGGTCTTCGGAGTTTTTTTGGCGTTTCTGTAGCTCTGGGTTTTTACTGGATGGGATTGGTGGCCCCGTGCCCACCCCATGCCCAGCCCTCTTCCTTTCGCAGCCGGGCATGGGACTGCCTATGGTGGAGTAAGGTTTTTCTTGGGTTGCTTGTATTGTTTTACGTTCCGGTTCATTATGACTGGAAGCTAACAAGGAAAGTAAAAGCCAAAGTGTCAACACAACATTTACTTGATCGGGGCAGCACCCTTTGCCTGATTTCCGTAATCTCAGGCACAGAGGCAATTTCAACCCAACCTGTATCTTTCCTTTGTGGAGGGCAGATTATTTTTTTTTGTCCCTAACAGCATGGAGCAGCTGTTGACTCAGTTACAGCAGACTGCAGAGTGAAATATGAGGTGTTTGTAATTTGACAGTTTTGTATCACGAGATCAATACTTGAAAAGTTATTCACTGCGACATTTTGCATTTTCACTTTTCCAAGTTTACTTACATATTTTGTTTGACTTTTCCAATTATCACCACTTAATTTATCTGAAACTAATTTTTGATTAATCAGAAATTTATTCCTATTGGAAATTAATGATTGAAACCATTCACTTTTGTTATTAACACAAGCACCATGCACTGAATCCACTCCTCTCCCTGCCAGTTCTGAAGCTGAACTAAATTCAAGTTTGATATTATATTTAACATCTGGATTTGTGTTCCTGCCATCATTGAGAGCCCATCTCCAAATGACTCCAACCTACCTCATTCAATAGGTGAAACCCAAAT